>NC_088686.1:127624031-127951531 GCF_028017835.1 Emys orbicularis | reverse complement strand
GATAATGCTAGGGGAAAAACTTCCGGCACCAGTGTACATGGCGAGCACGCACACCTACTGTGGAATAGACATGAGCAATCACTCAAAGAAGAACTTTAAATACAAAAATGATACATGCATACAGATAGCATAATCATAACCAGCAAATCATAACCTTTTCATAGACACCTTACTTGACCGCCTTTGTACAAGTTTGGTGCCACTACAGGACCTTGTTTGCAACAATGATCTATACGGTCACAGTTCATGTCAATAACATCACACCTTGCCTAGCAGGCCGCTAGGCTCAGCACACACATGGTCAGCACACGGTCCCCCTAACAAAAAAACAGAGTACACGGTATATTTCAGTCAAGCAGCAAGCACACCACAAGCACAGATACACACACTACAGGCAACAAACTTACCCCAAAGATCATGTAATCGCTCCTCCTTCACCTGGAGAACTCCCTCACAAAACTCCCGTTAGCTGCTCCTGTTCACTAGCTCCTCTGGTCGCTCAGGAGCGGGCTTTTTATATTCCTACCAGTGTTTTTTTCCAAAACCTCACAAATCCAGCGAGGAACGCAGGTTGCATACTCTGGATATTAGAAGGGTGCTGGCCTTCTATATTGAGAGAACCAAACCCTTCCATAAGTCGACGCAGCTCTTCGTTGCAATGGCAGACAGGATGAAAGGTCTGCTGGTTTCCTCCCAGAGAATCTCCTCGTGGATAACTGCCTGCATCAAATTCTGCTATGAGCAAGCAGGGATGTCACTACCGGCTATTGTGACAGCCCATTCCACAAGGGCACAAGCTTTATCGGCAGCTTTCCTCATGAAGGTACCGATCGAGGACATCTGCAGAGCCACTACCTGGTCTTCAGTCCACACCTTCGCGTCCCATTACGCCATCACCCAGCAGGACCGGGATGATGCCAGCTTCGGCAGAGGAGTGTTGCAAACAGCATGTCCGTGAACTCTGAGCCCACCTCTAGGGATACTGCTTGTGAGTTACCTAACATGGGAATTAACATGAGCAAGCACTCAAAGAAGAAAAAATGGTTACCTACCTTTTTTAACTGTTGTTCTTCGAGATGTGTTGCTCATGTCCATTCCATGACCCACCCTCCTACCCCATTGTTGGAGTTGACAGCAAGAAGGAACTGAGAGGGTGCAGGGCCAGCAATGCCTAATATACTGGCACATGAGCTCCAGGGGCCACCAGACCCAGCCCTATGAATACCACTAAGGCAAAATTCTCCAGCAGCCGTGCATGTGGGCGTGCACACACCTAACATGGAATGGACATGAGCAACACACCTCGAAGAACAACAGTTATGAAAGGTAGGTAACTGTTTTTTCCCAAGTCCAAGGGAGGGATGAGACCTATCATTGACCTCCCTGATGTCAACAAATAAGCTTCCTCACCTTAAATCATGATGACTGGTTTGCTGCCCTTGACCTGCAGGACACTGATTTCCATGTAGCAATTCTCTTGAGCCACAGTAGGTTCCTCAGGTTTGTTGTGGCTGGCCTGTATGCTGTGCTGCCTTTTGGCTTGTCTTCCTCTTCCTGGGTTTTTACCTAGTGTATATTGTGGTTACAGGGTACTTCAGGAAGAGGGAAATTCATATCTTCCTGTATCTGGATGATTGGTTATTGAGGGGCAAGTCCAGTGAGGGAGTCTTCTCACTTCTTCACTTCACACTATGTCTACTTGATTGTCTAGGTCTCATTCTAAACCGCAGTCAGTCAGCATTGGTTCCAACTTGAAGAATCAAGTTCACTGGGTTCCTGATAGACTCTACAAGTTTGAGAGCATTTCTACTGACTCAACAATTCCAGGCAATCCACCACCTATGTCTGGAGCTGCAGTCTCAATCCTTAACCACAACCTGGGTATGCTTGAGGCTGCCAGGCCATATGGATGAATGCACATAGGTAGTCCAATATGCCAGGCTGCGCCTGTGTCCTTTTTCAGATGTGGCTGAAGTTGGTCTGCTATCAGAATCATCACCCTTTGGATAGGTTGCTCCGACTCCCCTGCTGATCCTGGACTCCTTACAGTGGTGGATGATTCAGCAAAATGTATGCCAAGATGTTCCTTTGTCGCAATCCCCACCAACCACCAGTCATTGATAGCTCCTGAATAGGTTCAGGAGGGCATCTAGGGTCGCTGAAAACTCAAAGTGTGTGGTCAGAACAGTACACTTCCTGGAGCTTCGTGCCATCTAGAATGCCTGTCAGACCTTTCAAGATCACATCAGGGACTCAGCAGTTCTCATACTCACTGACAATACCATTGTGATGTTTTATGTGAACAGGTGAGGGGAGGGGGTGCACACTCCAATGTGCGGTGTCAGGAGGCTATCAGCCTGTGGTAGTTTTGCATCAGGGAAAATATTATCCCCATGGCCAATCCCTTACCTGGTGTCCAGAATCACCTGGTAGATCACCTGAGCAGACATTTCTCCCTGAGTTTTTTCTTCATGGTCCCTGAAGCCCAGGGTCCCGTGATCCATCTTTCCAGTTTGGAGCATCCTAATGGTCAATCTGTTCGCCACGAGAGACCAGAAGAAATGCTGTCTGTTTTGCTCCTGAGCGGGGACTCAGACCTGGCTCTTTGACCAATGCTTTTCACTTGAACTGGGAATTGGCACTCCTGTGTGTGTTTTCCTCCAATTTTGGTCATCCCACAGGCCATTCTCAAGCTAAAACTGGACCATGTCAAGCTCACTCTCATTGTTCCAACCTGACCTCTTTATGTTATTAGTTCAACTTCTCATATCCCTTCCTCTTCATTCTGACCTGATTCAGCATCATGGTCAGGTTTGCATCCAATGTTCAGCTCCCTGCATCTCACAGCATGTATGCTGCATGGTTAGAGGAAGAGGAGGAATGATATTCGGAGGCAGTACAGCAAATCTTGCTCAATAGTAAGAAGCCTTCCAACAGAGCAGCCTATTCAGCCAAGTGGAAGTGGTTCTTGATATGGTCATTAGATTAGGGAGCTCAACCAAAGGTGGCTTGTATCCAGGACATCTTGGAATACCTGTTATACCATGAGACTTCTGGTCTTGCGAGTAATTAATTGAGAGTCCACCTGGTGGGGATTTCAGTGTTGTATCAACCCATCCATGTGAAGTTGGTGTTTTCAAACGCCATATCAGTGAGGTTCCTGAAAGGAGTCACTCAACTCCACCCAACAGTTAAAGAGATGATTTCTTTGTGGGACCTTAACATTGTCATAGTGGCTCTTATGGGACCTCTGTTCGAGCCTTAGGCAATGTCTTCTTTCTCCCTTCTGTGTCAGAAAACTAACCTCCTTCTGGCTATCATGTCTGCAAGGAGAGTGAGTTGCAGCTTTGATGGCGGAGCCCCCTTACATGGAAATTTCTAAAGACAAAGTAACTTTGCGCCTGTACCCTAAAGTTTTTATCCAAAGTGTTTCCCCAGTCTCACTTGAATCAAGCTATAGAGCGCTCTTCCCTAAGCCTCACTGAACCCCAGAGGAACATCTTCACATACTGGATGTCAGGTGATGTTTAACTTTTTATCTTGCTAGGACCAAACCTTTCTGCTCCTCATCTTGTTTGTTTTTCATATACAGACCGAATGATGGGCCAAGGGTCTCTTTGCAGATGATCTCCAGGGGGATAACTTCCTGCGTTATGACAGCATACAAAGTAGCCTAGGCTACACTTCCTCAAAGGGTGCTAGCTCATTCCATGGGTGCCCAGGCGAAATTGATGGCATTTCTAAGTGACATTCCTATATTAGACATTTGCAGGGCTACCACTTGGTCCTGTGTGCATACTTTTACAAATCACTATGTCGTTAATATTGCATCCCAATCTGATGCAAACTTTGGGGAGGCAATCCTGCAGTCCTTGTTTAAATAGATTCTGAGCCCCATCTCCTATGCATACTGCTTGGGAGTCACCTACGTAGAATGCACGGCTGCATTACACCTCGAAGAGAAAGAGTTATGTGTATGTAGGTAACTGTTTTTCCATCTAGCGAGGCCTAATCCAGGTGGATGCAAACTGACTACAAAATACTCCTGTCACAGATCCAGCCACCAGACAGCTGTGGGGGGAAATAAAGCCTCTGGATCCTCTGGTGTTTTAAGACTCCAGAGCCTGAACAGCCCAGGCACTGTCCCAGTCTTTGGGCTCCTAGGCCATTCTCTTGGGGTGTCAGACCCTCTATTTAGCACCCCCTCCTGAAAGCTACCATCACATGGCTCAGCAGCCCACTCCCTGGAACAAATGCTGACTTCTTGGACTCTCTGTTAGCTTACACACCCTCTCCCAGAATCCCACCGAAGGTGTGAGCCTGCTGGGCTACAGTTCAACTCTCTCAGGGGTGACATGGTAGGTTTAGCATAGAATCGTAGGACTAGAAGGGACCTTGAGAGGTTATTTAGGCCTTGGCTACACTTGCAGATGTACAGCGCTGTGAGTTAAACCTGACTTCGTACAGTTGAGTAGGGAAAGCGCTGCAGTCTGCCCACACTGACAGCTGCCCAGCGCACTGTCGTGGCCACATTTGCAGCATTTGCTGTGCCATTGGGAGCGGTGCATTATGGGCAGCTATCCCACAGAGCACCCCTTCCCATTCTGGCGCCGTGGGTTATGGGAAGGGGGCGTGGGTGCGGGGCATTCTGGGTCCTGTCCCAACGCCCCGTGATGCATCGCTTCGCATCCCAGAAATCTCTTTGTTTCTGTCCACCTTTGGCGCCATCTTTCAACGGTTTCTGAGCAGTGCGATCTGTGTGCCCGAACTGCTGAGGCATATGCTGACTTATCTCGCCAGCACGTCACGTTTGGCTGTCAAACTATTCCTTAAGATCCAAAGTGACAGTGAGAGTGAGGAGTCCGAGGATGCTATTGAGCTGCGTAACGCGTACAACACAAAATTGCTTGTGGCATTCACGGACATGCTCAGCACCGTGGAACGCCGCTTTTGGGCTCGGGAAACAAGCACCGAGTGGTGGGATCACATCGTCATGGAAGTCTGGGATGATGAGCAGTGGCTGCAGAACTTTTGAATGAGAAAAGCCACTTTCATGGGACTGTGTGAGGAGTTCGCCCCCACCCTGCGGCGCAAGGACACGAGATTGAGAGCTGCCCTGCCAGTGGAAAAGCGGGTGGCTATTGCAATCTGGAAGCTGGCAACTCCAGACAGCTACCGGTCGGTCGCAAACCAGTTTGGAGTGGGAAAGTCGACCGTTGGAATTGTGTTGATGCAAGTTTGCAGGGCCATTAATCGCATCATGCTCAGAAGAACTGTGACTCTGGGTAACATGCATGACATTGTGGCTGGCTTTGCACAAATGGGGTTCCCTAACTGTGGAGGGGTGATAGATGGGACGCACATTCCTATTCTGGCACCACCCCACCTAGGATCCGAGTATGTTAGTCGGAAGGGGTATTTCTTTATGGTTCTCCAGGCGTTTGTGGATCACCGTGGGCATTTAATTGACATTAACACAGGCTGGCCCGGAAAGGTGCATGACGCACGCATCTTTTGGAACACTTGGCTGTTCAGGAAGATGCAGGCTGGGACTTCTTTCCCAGAGCGGAAGATCATGGTAGGGGAAGTCGAAATGCCCATTGTGATCCTTGGAGATCCCGCTTACCCGTTAATGCCGTGGCTCATGAAACCCTACACAGGGAGCCTTGACAGCAGCAAGGAACGGTTCAACTACAGGCTGAGCCGGTGCCGAATGACTGTGGAGTGTGCCTTTGGCCGTTTAAAGGGCCGCTGGCCATCTCTGTATGGGAAGCTGGACTTGGCTCAAAACAGCATCCCCGCGGTTATATCCATGTGCTGTGCCCTCCATAATATTTGTGAAGGGAAGGGTGAAAGCTTCACTCAGGCATGGACCTCCAAGGTTGAACAATGCCTTGAGGGAGCAATTTGAGGCTGAAAACGAGCAGTGATATCTGGTGCCCTGCACAGGACTGAAGTGCAGTAGTTCCAATCTTTAGGAATCAGTGTTTGCTAAGCAGACAAGCAGACTTGCAGTGCCTGTTTATTTCCTGGGCTAAGGAGTCTTTTACTTTATGCAATAATAAAGAATGTTTTCAAAGCCAAAAAATCCATTTATTGAAAAGAAAAAAAATTATTTATTGAAAAGAAACAAGGGGGTGGAGTGGGGAACGGTACAATCACAGATTCGCATCCTGTCTGGTGTGCTGTGCAGTGAGTGCTGCACTTCAGGATAGCTATACTGCATGGTGATGGGGGTTGAGTGCAGAGGGTAAGGGTCGTGGTTTTCAGGGCTGGGTGGTGAAGATACTGGTGTTGGAGGCAGCTGGTGGTGTGAAGAACACGGAAGTTGGGGAAAGTGGGTTGGAGGTGACAGTGGGGCACAACGGAAAGAGTTTTGGGACAAGGGCTGTAGGGGTGGTGGCGTTTGCGTTTGCGGTACTGCTCCTTCTGCATAGCTACGAGCTCCTGGATAGCATCTGCTTGGCGCTCCAGGATGCTTATGAGCCGATCCGTGGTTTGCTGCCGGTGCTCCGTGCTTTGCCGCCGGTGCGCTGCATTTTCCTGGCGGATCCTGCTTTCTCTCTCCCTCCAGTTCTGTGCTTTCTCATTCTCTTTAATAGATTGCCGCATCACTTCTTGCAGCATGTCTTCTTTGCTTTTTCGCGGTCTCTTCCTGAGTCTTTGCAGTCTCTGAGCAGGCGATAAGAGGGACGGCTGAGGTCTCAAGGTTGATGCAGCTGTATAGGCAAAATGCAACATTTAACAGAGGCAGCATTGTTTATACCAGACAGAGTGATGATTTCCCCCGCACTTAAGGAGTAGAAAACACACAGGGTCTACACAATAGCATAATTTTCCCGTCCAAAACAGAGCACACATATCCCATGGGAGCCTCAAAATGGTGAGTAAGGGGGACTGATTGTTTCAGGGCTGCACTGTCCTCTGGGTTTCTGTGCCTTGGGGAGAGCCAACAGCTTCAGGGGGCACCTACACTGAACACTGTCCCAACATTTTCCACAGGAGTTCGTCCTGGACTATATCTCGCTGCTGAAGGTGACCTGGGAAGCAAGGGAGGGTCTTCTACTGCAATGCGCAGGGCCAGCTCCAGGCACCAGTTTGGCAAGCAGGTGCTTGGGGTGGCCACTCCGGAGAGGGGCGGCAGGTCCAGCGATTCGGCGGCAATTCGGTGGACAGTCCCTCACTCCCGCTAGGAGCGAAGGACCTTCCGCCAAATTGCCGCCACAGAGCGCGATCGCGGCTTTTTTTTTTTTTTTTTTTTTTTTTTGGCTGCTTGGGGCAGCCCAAACCCTGGAGCCGGCCCTGGCAATGCGGCTTCCACCCTGGCCCATATGCAGCTTGCCTGTGTGCAGTAATGGTCCCCCTGCCCCTCGTGGCACAGTGGCGCGGACACGTTAGCCTGGCTGGGACAAGGACCACGGTGGCTCTTCTGATAAACCTGCGCAAGCGCATTGCACACGTTCTGGATGAGACATTCGAGGAGATTACCAAGGCCGATTACTGTGATGTGATAAACCACATCAAATCACTATTCCGCATCTAGGCATGCATGCCTAACCCTCCTCTCCCAAAGAGCCCGCACCGAAAAAATTCCTTCCCGAAAAAAAAAAACACTGACCGGGAACCTGCTCTTCTGTTTGTCCTCCATCAAGTACCGGCCGCTGTGACGGGCTACCTTCCTCCTGGCTCGAGAAGAGCTCCTGGCTGCATGGCTCCAGGGACTCCGGGGTGTCTCCATTTGGCCCACCACCCTCACTCCTGTTTTCCTCCTCCTCCTCCCCCCACCCCCACACCAGCTCTGAAGTGTCCATGTTGGTGCTTGGAGTGGAGGTGGGGTTAACCCCAAGTATCGCATCCAGCTCTTTGTAGAATCGGCAGGTTGCGGGGGGAGCACCCGAGCGGCCATTTACGTCGCGGGCTTTGCGGTAGGCACTCCGCAGCTCCTTCACTTTAATCCTGCACTGCAGGGTGTCCCAGTCATGGCCCCTTTCCATCATGTCCTTTGATACCTTCCTGAAGGTATCGTAATTCCTACGGCTGGAGCGCAGCTGGGACTGGACAGCTTCCTCCCCCCAAACACTGATGAGGTCCAGCAACTCGCCATTGCTCCATGCTGGGGCTCGCTTGGCGCGTGGAGGCATGGTCACCTGGAAAGATTCGCTGATAGCACTCCACGCCACGCCAGGCTGAGCAAACAGGAAGGGGATTTTTAAAATTCCCGGGGAATGTAAAGGGTGGGTCACATGGTTGGTTACCTGAGGCCAGGGCAGTAGAGTTTGAACTGATGACCAGAGTGGCTAGAACAGGTATTGTGGGATACTGCTGAATACTTCTGGAGGCCAGTCACAGCGCATTGGGCGGCCACACTGGCGCCGCAGCGCTGCAGCGGCAGCGCAATACACACTATTCCTCTCGGAGATGTGGAGTACATGCAGCGCTGCAGCCACGGAGATATAGTGCTGCAAATGCCTTGCCAGTGTGGACGGGGAGTGAGTTACAGCGCTGGGGGCGGCTTTACAGCACTGCAACTCGCAAGTGTAGCCAAGGCCTCAGTCCAGTCCCCTGGAGTCATGGGAGCATTATTATTATCATGATAGTATTATATACTATCCCCAACATGTGTTTGTCTAACGTGCTCTTAAAAATCTCCAGTGATGGAATTTCTATAGGCAATTTATTCCATAGGCAATTTATTCCAGTGCTTAACCATCCTGACAGTTAGGAAGTTTTCCCCTAATGTCCAGCCTAAACCTCCCTTGCTGCAGTTTAAGCCCACTACTTCTTGTCCTATCCTCAGAGATTAAGGAGGACAATTTCCCCCCTCCTCCTTATAACAACCATTTATGTACTTGAAAACTGTTATCATGTCCCCTCTCAGTCTTCTCTTCTCCAGACTAAACAAACCCAATTTTTTCAAGCTTCCCTCATAGGTCATGTTTTCTAGGCCTTTAATCCTTTTTTGTTGCTCTTCTCCGGACTTTCTCCAATTTGTCCACATCTTTCCTGAAATGTGGTGCCCAGAACTGGACACAATACTCCAGTTGAAGCCTAATTAGCATGGAGTAGAACGGAAGAATTACTTCTCATGTCTTGCTTACAACACTCCTGATAATACATCTGTGACATTATATGATTAAAATATGACCATGTAGATCACTGTTGCTACCACTGTTATATAATTGCAACAAATTTTATACAAAGTATGTCATGTAAGGTGTCAATGGAAAAGTCATGATTTGCTGAATATAATTATCCTATTTTTATGCATTTATAATATTTGTATCTGAAATTATGAATATTGACTGTGTACCAGTATTTCAAACAATGTTTGCTCCTGTGGTAACATCCACGAGGTATCAGAGTAGCAGCCGTGTTAGTCTGTATCCGCAAAAATAACAGGAGTACTTGTGGCACCTTAGAGACTAACAAATTTATTAGAGCATAAGCTTTCGTGGGCTACAACCCACTTCTTCAGATGCATATACCACGAGGTAGTTAGTTCACATCCAGTCTGGCCAGCACATTGTGAATGGATCATTCAAGTTGATGTCCCATCCATGAACACAATGGGCCATAGAAGAAGCTTATCCTCACCTGATCAGCTTTCCTGTGGATGTTTTAGCCAGTATATGGGTAGTAGCCCCTGCTATGACTCATTGAAGCACGCAAGGGCATGTGACTAAATCATGTGACCCCATAGGCGTGCACGGGGTGTGCCACGTGTGCCCGTGCACACCCTAATGCAGGGCAGTCAGAGCTGTGGGGGGTGGGGCTGCGTGCTCCCGTGGGGCTGTGTGTATGGCTCTGCGCTGAGCCAGTCGCTGCTAGGAGCCTGAGGGGGGTTGGACAAGGGGCGGGGGCAGTCGGGGGCCAGGGGGTGAGGTGCTCTCACCTTGGGGGCAGCTCCCCCCTCCCCAGCGTCTCTGCGTGCAGGGAGAGTCTCCGCAGAGGCAACGCTGCACGCTGCCTCCCAGCACTGACCCGGTTCCCAGCCCATTGGCCAGGAACCCCGGCCAATGGGAGCGGGGGGGGGGGCGGTGCTAGAGCTCCCTGACCGTGCCTCCCCAGCAGGGAGGGGGAGGGAGCTGCTCCAGCTCCTCTTGCTCAGCCAGCCTCGCCTCCCGGGGCTGAGCCGCCTGGGACCAGTGCAGGGGCCGGGTCATTCTCAGCCAGCATGGGGGGAAGGGCTCGTCTGGGCCCCAGGCAAGGGGGTTATGAGGGGGCAGGCCCCCTCCCACTCTGATTCCCCCACCAACCCCAGCTGTGATGCTGGCTCAGCCCAGGCAAGGCAAATAGCCCCCGCCCAGCAGGGTGAGTGTGGCTAGGGGGCAGGCAGGCGGGGGCGCTGGGTCTCTGGGGATGGTGCTGGGCAGTGGGGGTCTGTGTGGGGTACTCCTGGGCCCCAGGGGGAATGAAAACAGCCCAGGTCCCCCTCCTGCAGCGTTCTTTGCTTCCCTGCAGAAAATGAAGGAGAAACATGGGTGTGTGATTGGGAATGTTCATGGCATAGTTTGGGGGCATTACCCCCCAAATAGAGGTGAGGGGTGGGGGGCCACATGGGATGCATGGGCTGGTTGAGCTCCCTTCTGTGTGCTGGGAGCCATCCTTCATTTTGTACAACAGTGAGTTGTGGGGCGGGGCAGGGCAGGGGAAAAGAGGCAGGGGGGAAAGAAGGGGGTGGGATGGGGAGGAGATGGAGTGGTGGAGAAGGGGCATGGGATGGGAAAGAGAAGGGGATGGGGGAAGTGGGGGCAGGGGGGAAGGAAGGTGGTGGGATGGGGAGGAGATGGAGCTGTGGGAAAGAGGCATGGGATGGGGAATAGGATAGGGGAAGCGGGGGCAGGGGGAAAGAGGCAGTTTGGGAAGGAACGGGGTGGGATGCGGAGGAGATGGAGTGGTGGGGAAGGGGCATGGGGTGGGGAAGAGAAGAGGATAGGGGAAGTGGGGGCCCAGTGTGCAGATCCCCTTGGCAGCAGCTGGGGCTCCCCTGTCAGGGCCGGCTCTAGCTTTTTTGCTGCCCCAAGCAGCAAAAAAAAGCGCCACCCCCGAGCCCCCCCCAGCCGAGCGCCGCCGGAACCCCCCCCAGAGCGCTGCCCCGCCGAGCGCCGGAGCCCACCCCCCCCCCCTGCGCCGAGCGCCGCCGGAACCCCCCCCCAGCCGATCGCCGAGCCGCCCCCCCGCCGCGTGCCGGAGCTCGCCCCCCCCGTGCCGAGCGCCGCCGGAACCCCCCCCAGCGCGAGCACCGCGCCGTCGCCCCCGCCGAGCGCCGCGCCGCTGGAGCCCGCCCCCGCCCACTGCCAAGCGCCGCCGGAACCCCCATTCCAGCGCCGCGCCCGCGCCGCCCCCCCCCCCCGTCGAGCGCCGAGCGCCGGAGCCCGCCCCCCGTGCCGAGGCCGCCGGAAACCCCCCCCCCCAGCGCGAGCCCCGCGCTGCCCCCCCGCCGAGCGCCGCGCCGCTGGAGCCCGCCCCCCCCGCCGAGCGCCGCCCCCCCCCGGAGCCCGCACCCGCCGAGCGCTGCCCCCCCGCCGAGCGGCGCCGGAGCGCCCCCCCCCTCCGTGGAATGCCGAGCCGCGCTCCTCCCGCCGCCCCTTACCAGGTGCCGCCCCAAGCACGTGCTTGGGTGCCTGGTGCCTGGAGCCGGCCCTGTCCCCTGTTAAGCAGGCCCCTCAAACCCTCACTCTGACAAGCCCCATCTCCCCTGCATCTGTACCACCCTGATGAGCCCCCCCAGACACCCTCCCCACTGAGCCCCAAGCACCTACACCCAGCCCCCCACCTAAATGAACCCCACCTCCCCTGCACCCAGCCCCCCCCACTGAGTTCCAACCACTTTCATTTGGTCCCCCCTGCAGATTCCCATTACCCCTGCACCTGGAATCTCCCTGTACAACCAGATCCCCCACTGAGCTGCCTGCACCCAGACTGCCCCACACAGAACTCTCTTACCCCCGCCCAGCCAATCACCGCCTCCCCAGCGCTACACATGACCTTTGTTGACTTACATCAGTCATAGCGCTCTTCTACCACTGTGCTCCAGCTTGGTTGGCGCTCTCTGCGCCCGCCCTGTAAGTGCCATCACGCCATTGGTCAAGGGGATGTCCAGGGGGTGGGATTTAGTGGGGACTCTGTTCTGAGCTGCGGCGTGGTAAGGGGGCTGGGCCGGGCGGGTTGGATATGGGCCAGAGGGTCTCGGGGGCAGTCAGGGGACGGGGAGCAGTTGGATAGGCATGGGAGTCCTGGGGGTCTGTCTGGGGGCAGGGGTGTGGTTAAGGGTCGGGGCAGTCAGGGGACAGGTAGGGGGTAGGGTCCTAGGAAGGCAGTTACAGTGGGGGGGGTCTCAGGAGGGGGCAGTCAGGGGACAAGGAGCAGGGGGGGTTGGGAGTTCTGAGGGGGGCAGTCGGGGGCGGGAAGTAGGAGGGAGTGGATGGGGCGGGGCTAGGGTGGGGCTCCCTGGGTGCACACCCTAATGAAATGTGCTGCGCATGCCTATGTGTGACCCTAAACTCCATCTTGTGCTTGAACTTTTCCACTGACTGTACTGAGAGCAGACCTGCCACATGGCAGAAAGTATAAAAGGCCCTGGAAAAAGCATCTCCATTTTGCCTCTTTCCTGCTCTGATCTCTGGACTATGGACTTACACTAACAGGAGCATTACACAAAATGGACTGAGGACCTTCCAGTCGTTTGGATGTTACCAGAGACATTATAAGACAGCAGTTTACTACAAACCTGATACAAGCACTTTGCAAGGAGTGTATGTATTTCATACCTTTGACCATTTTAACCCTCTGTTCTTTCTTTTCTCTTATAAATAAACCTCTAGATATTAAATACTGAAGGATTGGCAACAGCGTGATTATTGGGTAAGATCTGAGTTATATATTGACCTGGGTATATGGCTGGTCCTTTGGGATCAGAAGACCCCTTTGGTTGATGAAACTGGTTTTAAATAACCATTCATCATTAAGTCTAGTGTCTGGGTGGTGAAACAAGGGGTGGGATACCCACAGAGACTGCATTTCTGTCTTCTTGTTAGCAAGTGTGATAATTCAGAAGTTTACTTTTGTTACTGGTTGGTATATCTTATAGAAGACTAACCACCAGTTTAGGGGTGAGTCTGCCCTATTTCTCAGCAGTTTGTTCTGAATCTGGCATCCTCAGCTGTGACCCATTGAGGCACAGTGACAACATCTTGGAATGATGTTTGCTTCTTTCGCAATAGTGTTAACTCTTGACTCATATTTAGCTAGTGATACACCAGCATATAACATACAGACACTTTGCACAAAATCTAACATATAATTCTTCTTTACTTAATCACACAAGAAATACATATATCCATACAAATAAACCCTACACATGTTTTCTCTCAC
This sequence comes from Emys orbicularis, assembly GCF_028017835.1. Lineage (NCBI taxonomy): Eukaryota > Metazoa > Chordata > Testudines > Emydidae > Emys > Emys orbicularis. Next base: position 127,938,157 of record NC_088686.1, on the reverse strand, counting down.
TCTGCTCACCCTCCCCTGGGGAGTCCTTGGGGGACCTTTTGAGCGCAGTTAGGCAGAGTCCTTTTTCTTCTCATCCTTGGGTTCACTAGTTACTGCAGCACCTTCCCTCACCTTATGCTGGTGAAAAATGGCTGAAGAGAGAGCGAGCAAATAGAGCAGCTTCTTCCCTTTTATAGCCATCCAGTCCCCTGATTCAGGTGAGTCCCTGGCCAGTCTCAACATGTGACAAGAGTCCTACCAGGCGATTTCAATGCTGGGCAACCTCTCCCCTTCCCCTGCTAAACTGACAGGAGCCAGACTTTCATCTAGAGCAATTACATGTCCATGATCAAGCATTAATGTCAACAGACCTCTTTTATTGGCTCTTTACCACACACCTTTGGAATTCCAGTCCAGCATGGAGGCAAGTGGACACTAGAGAAGGCAAAGTTCAAAATGGAGTTTGCAGGTTAGTGAAGATACAGACAGAGAGTTCATAATCTCACAAACTTCAAAAACTCTACAGATAAATGCCCCAGTTCATCACAGCTCCTCACAGAGACCACAACAAAGTCCCTTTTTGAACAGTGCCATCTCCTTTGTCACACCAGTGGCACTGAGGGCCGAGATGTGCTTCTACCCATTGTCAGAGCTCCTTAGGTTTCGGAATAAAGAATGAAGCCAACACCCTGTCCTCTAGGATCTGACAGCTCACCCATACTCTTGACCCCATTGCATTTTAGGAGATTTGGAACTCCCATTGCTTCAATGAGCTCATAAATGGTCTCCCCATCTTTCTGACTTTAACATCGCTTATAAAATGAAGAATTGATTGGAAACAGGACAAAAGGAATGTTTTTGGCTCTAAGCTATTTAACGTTTTTATCAGTGACCTTGGCAGAAAACATAAAATCATCCCTGATAGTTTGCAGATGACACACAAGTTGGGGGAGTGGTAAATAATTTAGGTCACTGATTTGGAGCAATTGAAGTACTTGGTAAACTGGGCTCAAGCAAACAATATGCATTTTAAAAACACCAAAAGTAAAGTTATACATCTGGGAACAAAGAATGTAGGCCACACTTACAGGATGGGGGATGCTATCCTGGGAAGCAGTGACTGAAAAAAATTGGGGGTCATGGTGAATAATCAACTGACCATGAGTTCCCAATGCAACTCTGTGGCCAAAAGGGCTAATGTAATCCTTCGCTGTATCAACAGTGGAATATTGAGTAGGAGCAGGGAGGTTATGTTACCTCTGTATTTGGCACTGATGCGACTGCTCCTAGAATATTGTATCCAGTTCTGGTGTCCACATTTCAAGACAGATGTTGGTAAATTGGAGAAGGTTCAGTGAAGAGCCATGAGAATAGTTAAAGGATTGGAAAACATGCCTTACCGTGAAAGAATCAAGGAGATCAATCTATTTAGCGTAACAAAAAGGTTGAGATGACTTGATCAAAGTCTGTAAACATGGGTGGTGGGTAGAATAGGCACAGGTGCCACAGATGCGCCACCGAACGCTGGGCCATGGTGCCCCTGCCTCTTCCCCTCTCTGTGTTCCACTCCACCAGAAGTTTTTATTTATTATGCTTGTGACATTCTGTATCTCAGGGGAACACGCTGCACCCCCATGTTCATCCTTATAATATGATTGTGTGGTATCCAATGCAAAGTTTGTCATGTTGGGTTCTTCAGAAGGCTCATGATGCACTGAGCATTGTTGTTATAGTGATGTTATAGGTTGTAATTTCATGTATATAGTTATGAGGCTGAAAATGTGTCCTCATGGCTTAAAACAAGCCCAGGCAAAACTCTCCAGGAACAAAGGGGCAGTTCACACCTCATCAGGGCATGTATAGGAGAAACCCATCCCAGCCTCACAAGAACTCATATAAGCTTGCAGTATCCAGCGGGCATAACTGGACACTGCAAGACGGAGGTTCCTAGGGTTGTGTCTGGGACTGGAGATATTGGCTAGTGTCATTCGGTTGCACAATCCAAGCAGCAGCTGGCCAAAAGTGCTCAGTCATGTTGCTGGGAGCAGCTTACATGCCAGAGGCTGTGCGTGAATAGCCCGGGAGTGAGGATTCTCACAGTAGCGCAGGGTAAGGCTGGCCCCCAGAGTCGAGGATTGGAGTGACCTAGCAGATCACTGGTCCAGATAACACCAGGGGAACGTCACAATGGTCCATGCAGGTTCCGGGATGGCTGAGAAGGCTGCATCTGCTATTTAGCTTCCTGGGTCCCTTGGGGCATGGCTACACTTGCAAATGTAGAGTGCTTTGAGTTAAACCAGCCTTCGTAGAGCACGTAGGGAAAGCGCTGCCGTTTGTCCACACTGACAGCTGCAAGTGCACTGGCGTGTCCACATTTGCGGCACTTGCAGCGGCATTGGGAGCGGTGCATTGTGGGCAGCTATCCCACAGAGCACCTCTTCCCATTCTGGCGCTGTGGCTTGTGGGAAGAGGGTGGGGGAAGCGGGGCATTCTGGGTCCTGTCCCAATGCCCCGTGATGCATCGGTTCGCATCTCAGCAATCCCTCTGCTTCCGTCCACAATTGGCGCCATCTTTCAATGTTTTTTGTACTGCACGCTCTGTCTTCCCTTTCAGTCTGTGGGAATGGAACCCGAACTTCTGAGGAATATGCTGACGAGTCTCGCCAGCACATCACATTTGGCAGTCGAGTTATTCCTTAAGATCCAAAGTGACAGCGAGGACTCTGACGATATCGACTCGAGTAATGCATATGACACGAAATTGCTTGTGGCATTCACGGACATGCTCACCACCGTGGAACAGCGCTTTTGGGTTCGGGAAACAAGCACTGAGTGGTGGGATCACATCGTCATGCAAGTCTGGGATGATGAGCAGTGGCTGCAGAACTTTCGGATGAGAAAAGCCACTTTCATGGGATTGTGTGAGGAGCTTGCCCCACCCTGAGGCGCAAGGACACGAGATTGAGAGCTGCCCTGAGCATTGAGAAACGGGTGGCTATTGCAATCTGGAAGCTGGCAACTCCAGACAGCTACCAATCGGTCGCTAACCAGTTTGGAGTGGGGAAGTCGACCACTGGAATCGTATTGTTGCAAGTTTGCAGGGCCATTAATCGCATCATGCTCAGAAGAACTGTGACTCTGGGTAACGTGCATGACATTGTGACTGGCTTTGCACAAATGGGTTTCCCTAACTGCGGAGGGGCGATATATGGGATTCATATTCCAATTCTGGCACCAGCACACCTAGCCTCCGAGTACGTTAATCAGAAGGGGTATTTCTCTATGGTTCTCCAGGTGCTTGTGGATCACCGTGGGCGTTTCATTGACATTAATGCAGGCTGGCCCGGAAAAGTGCATGACACACGCATCTTTCGGAACACTGGCCTGTTCAGGAAGCTGCAAGCTGGGACCTTTTTCCCAGACCGGAAGATCACCATAGGGGAAGTCGAAATGCCCATTGTGATCCTTGGAGACCCCACTTACCTTTTAATGCTGTGGCTCATGAAACCCTACACAGGGAGCCTTGACAGCAGCAAGGAGCGGTTCAACAACAGGCTGAGCCAGTGCAGAATGACTGTGGAGTGTGCTTTTAGCCATTTAAAGGGCTGCTGGCGCTCTCTGTATGGGAAGCTGGACCTGGCCGATAACAGCATCCCCGCGGTTATATCCGTGTGCTATACCCTCCATAACATTTGTGAAGGGAAGGGTGAAAGATTCACTCAGGCATGGAACTCGGAGGTTCAACACCTGGAGGCTGAATTTGAACAGACAGAGAGCAGGGCTATTAGAGGGGCCCAATGCGGGGCTGCAAGGATTAGGAATCCCTTGAGGGAGCAATTTGAGGCTGAAAGCCACCAGTAATGTCTGGTGCCCTGCACGGGAGTGAAGTGCAGTGGTTCCAATGTGAGTAGTAATCTGAGTTTGCTACGTATGATGCACTGACTTGCAGTGCCTGTTGCTTTCCTGGGCTAAGGTAGCTTTTACTTTATGCAATAATAAAGAATGTTTTCAAAGCAAAGAAATCATTTATTGAAAAGAAAATTCATTTATTGAAAAGAAACACTGCTTGGGAAACAGAAAGGGCAAGGGGGTGGGGTGGGGAATGGTACAATCACAGATTTATGTATGTCCTGTTATCACGCTCAGCTGTCCTGTTTGGAGTGCTGTGCAATGACTGCTGCACTCCAGGATGGCTATACTGCATGATGATGGGGGTTGAGTGCAGTGGGTAAGGGCCATAGTTTTCAGGGCTGGGTGGTGAAGCTACAGGTGTTGGAGGCAGCTGGTGGCGATAAGAACCCGGATGTTGGGGTAAGTGGGTTGGAGGTGACATGGGGGCACAAGGGAAAGAGTTTTGGGACAAGGGCTGCAGGGGGAGGCGGGCGCGGTAGTGCTCTGCCTGCATGGCTATGAGCGCCTGGATAGAGTCCACTTGGCGCTCCATGGTGCTTATCAGCTGCTCCATGCTTTGGTGCCAGCGATCTGGATTCTGCTGGTGGACCCTCCTTTCACTCTCCCGCCACTCCTGCACTTTTTGATTTTCATTAAGGGAGTGCTGCATGACTTAATGCAGCATGTCCTCTTTGCTTCTACGTGGCCTCTTCCTGAGTCTTTGCAGCCTCTCGGCCGGTGATAACATGGACGGCTGAGATCTCAAGGTTGCATCTGTAAAGGCAAAATGCAACACTTAACAGAGGCAGCATTGTTCACACCAGACAGAGCAATGATTCCCCCGTACTTAAGGAGGGCAAGCACAGTCTACACAATAGCATAATTTGCCCGTTCCAAAGCGAGCGCACATAACTCCCGGGAGCCCCAAAATGGTGAGTAATCACAGGGTTAAGAGGGACTGATTCTTTCATGGTTGTACTGTCCTCTGGGTTTCTGTGCCTTGGGGAGAGCCAGCAGCTGCAGGAGGCCCCTATACTCAACACTGTCCCCACATTTTCCACAGGAGTTCGTCCTGGAAGATATCTCGCTGCTGAGAGTGACCTGGGAAGCAAGGGAGGGTCTTCTACTACAATGAGGCTTCCGCCCTGACCCATATGCAGCTTGCCTGTGTGCAGCAATGGTCCCTCTGCCCCTAACAGCACAGTGGCATGGACATGTTAGCCTGACTGGGACAAGAACCACAGTGGCTCTCCCATGAAACCTGTGCAAGCGCATTGCCCAAGTTCCGGATGAGACACATCAATGCCCTATTCTGCATCTAGGCATGCATGCAGCCCTAACCCTCCTCGCCCCAAGAGCCCACACCGAATAACTTCCTTCCCAAAATAAAAGCCGCTTACGGGGAACCTCCTCTGGTGTTTGTCCTTCCCCAAGCACCAGCCTCTGCAACTAGCTACCTTCCTCCTGGCTTGAGAACAGCTCCTGGCTGCATGCATCTAGGGATGCCGGGGTGTCTTCCTCCTCCTGAGCACCCTTGCTTCCGCTTTGTTCCTCCTCCTCCTCCTGCCTTGTTGGACTGCACTCTGAAGTGTCCATGGTGGTACTCAGAGTGGAGGTGGGGTCGCCCCCAAGTATCGCGTCCAGCTCTTTGTAAAAACGGCAGGTCGCGGGGGCAGCACCGGAGTGGCTGTTTGCCTCGTGGGCTTTGCGGTAGGCATTCCGCAGCTCCTTCACTTTAACCCTGCACTGCAGAGCATCCCGGTCATGGCCCCTTTCCATCATGTCCCTTGATATCTGCCGGAAGGTATCATAATTCCTATGGCTGGAGCGCAGCTGGGACTGGACAGCTTCCTCCCCCAAACACTGATGAGGTCCAGCACTTCGCCATTGCTCCAAACTGGGGATCGCCTGGCACATGGAGGCATGATCACCTGGAAAGATTCACTGAGAGCACTCCACACCTGGCTGAGCAAACAGGAAGGGGATTTTCAAAATTCCCAGAGAATTTAAAGGGCGGGTCTGACGGTTGGTCACCTGAGGGCAGGGCAGTAGAGTTCAAACTGATGACCAGAGTGGCTAGAGCAGGCATTGTGGGACACTTCTGGAGGCCGATCAGAACGCATTAACAGACCAGGGCATCCACACTGGTGCCACGGCGCTCCAGCATGGGCGCATCAAACATTATTCCACTCGCCGAGGTGGAGTACCAGGAGCGCTTTAGCCGTGGAGTCAGAGCACTCTACGTGCCTTGCCAGTGTAAACAGGTGATGAGTTAGAGCGCACTGGGCTGCATTAATGTGCTCTAACTCACAAGTATAGCCATGCCCTTGGACTCCCTGTAGAGATACTAATGAACCCGGGAAGCTGAGTAGCAGATACAGCCTCCTCAGCCTGCATGGAGCATATAAAAACTAAAGCTCTGTGTCACATACATTCTCCCAGCTGCTGCTGCTGCAGTATTCTCCAGCACGCCATCTCCAAGACTCCAAGCCCCTCCATGGAGATCCCCACCATGCTGCTGCTTGCCGTGGAGCCAGTTCCTTCCTCCTCTCCTCCCCGCTCGACTCCCTCCCTGCTTGGCCCTTCATCCCGTCCAGTCCACCCTCCCTGCTCGGCACCTCCCTGCATGGGCTTCTCCTCCTCCCCTTCCCCCCCCCCCCCACTCATCCTTGTCTCTACTCCTGCACCCCCTTCTCCCGGCTTGCTTTCGGTCTAAGTCCCCCTCTCTCTGCTTAGCCATCCCCGTGCTTGCTCCATGGGTTTCCTCCTCGTGCCCCCCATTGCTTGCCTCCCCAGCCCAGCTGCTGCTCATGCGGGGGGGGGGGCAGAGAACAGGAGTGGAGGGAGCCTGGGGAGGGGGAAGTGGTGTGGTTTCGAAGCAAGGGGGAGAAGGGACTTGGTGCTGGGGAGGAGAGGAGGCATTGGTAGGATCAGAGACTCAATTGTTTTCAGTGGATGGGGGATTGCATCTGCCTGGTGGCCAGTTTCTCATGAGAATGGGGCTACCTGAGGATTTGGTGCCTTCACCCCTCGGGATATAGGGTCTGGTACATAAAGCTGGCACCTCCAAAACTTGGTTCTGTGAGTGGGTATTATTGTTGCTAAAGTAGCAGCCAGCCTTTATTTTACTGCCAGGATTCAGCTCTAGTTGCAGCAGCCACTCCTCTTGGTAATTCTTATTTATTGCCTGAGGGGCTTACTGCTGTTGAAACAATAAACATAGGAAGCTCAACTCAAGCTTTGTGTGAAGAAGTGAAAATGAGGTGGCAGTTTTTTCAGTCTGACTCCAGCCATTTTCTTCCTGTCAGGGTGCAAATGCCAGCTGAGGGTGAGGCCTGAGACCTTGTTTTATTGTGTGAAGAAAGGAGGACAGATTTCTTAATTAGCTTTAACTGCTGCTTGCCATTATATGTTCCCCAGGATCAATGAGAGGGGGTGGGGCACTTGAAAAGGCCTTTTTGCAGGCTGCCTGCATGTCAGCTATCAGGGTATCAAAAAATCTATGACAGACTTTTTTATTCCCAAATTTAGTGCTTTTAATTCAGTACCTTCTGCATGTCCAGTCTTCACAAACACCATCTGGCACGCAGTGGAAAACATGCTCCATTTTCTTTAGAAAGAAATTGCAGAAAAGTGGAGTTTTTTTCAAATATCATTTGCTTGGCTTCAGGGATTTGGCTGGAAGGGGGTGCGCACGCTGCTGCTGGAGCCCGCCCCCGCCCACTGCCGAGCGCCGCCGGAACCCCCATTCCAGCGCCGCGCCTGCGCCGCCCCCCCCCCGTCGAGCGCCGCGCGCCGGAGCCCGCTCCCGCCGACTGCCGCGCGCCGGAGCCCGCCCCCCGTGCCGAGGCCGCCGGAACCCCCCCCCAGCGCGAGCCCCGCGCTGCCCCCCTGCCGAGCGCCGCGCCACTGGACCCCGCCTCCCCCCCCGGCCGAGCGCCGCCCCCCCCGGAGCCCGCACCCGCCGAGCGCTCCCCCCCCCCCGCCGAGCGGCGCCGGAGCGCCCCCCCCCCCCGTGGAATGCCGAGCCGCGCTCCTCCCGCCGCCCCTTACCAGGTGCCGCCCCAAGCACGTGCTTGGGTGCCTGGTGCCAGGAGCCGGCCCTGGCCACAGGTAGAAGAGGTGGGCTGGGGAACTAGCCTCCCGAAGCGGAAGCTTCACCCACCGCCCACGTGTATAAATACTGACACGGGCAGGCAAATGGATAAGAAAAGCCAATGGCTTCAAAGCTGGACAAATTCAGACTTGCAATTAGACATACATTTTTAACAGAGAGGATGTTTAACCATTGGAACACCTTACCAAGGGTTGTAACAGAGTCTCCATCTTTGGCAATTTTTACATCAGAACTGGATTTTTTGTCCTAAAAGTTCTGGTGTAGTTCAAGCAGGAATTAATTCAGGGAAATCCTCTGGCATGTGTTATACAGGAAATCAGACTACAGTGATCCCATCTGGCTTTATAATCTATGAAAGCAGGACCCAGCAGCAGGCGCAGGCAAGACAGGTTGTTCATGCTGAATAGATAATCCACCTTCCAAAGGTTTCAGAGTAGCAGCCATGTTAGTCTGTATCCACAAAAAGAACAGGAGTACTTGTGGCACCTTAGAGACTAACAAATTTATTAGAGCATAAGCTTTCGTGGGCTACAGCCCACTTCTTCGGATGCATAGAATGAAACATATATTGAGGAGATATATATACACACATACAGAGAGCATGAACAGGTGGGAGTTGTCTTACCAACTCTGAGAGGCCAATTAAGTAAGTGAAAAAAAACTTTTGAAGTGATAATCAAGCTAGCCCAGTACAGACAGTTTGATAAGAAGTGTGAGAATACTTACAAGGGGAGATAGATTCAATGTTTGTAATGGCTCAGCCATTCCCAGTCCTTATTTAATCCTAAATTGATTGTATCTAGTTTGCATATCAAAGGTCTACCATGGTTCACACATACTTTAAAGGAGGTCAGAAGTAATCAGACTTTGCATGGTGGTGGTCCCTTGTAAAGGCCAGAATGGACATTCCCCACATTTGTTGCAGGCTACAAATGTTTGTAGCTTATCTGAGGCTGATCCTAGGATTTGGAGCCTAGAATAAATGTTTTAGCCCAGTGGTTAGAGCCTTCATTTGGGATGTGAGAGACCCAGGTTCTCCCCTCTGCCTCATGGGGAGAAGTGACTTGAACTTGGATTTCCCCCTCCCAGGAGGGCTAGCTAACCACTGGGCATTCTGATGTGGGGCGCTCTCAGTCTTTGCTGGTGAAGCTGTTCCACTCTGCATAAATAATTACATAATCAGTGGAGGAAGAGGACCTGATATAAGGTCTCCCATCTCCTAATGGAGTGTCCTAACCACTGGGCTACAGAGTCTCTATGTGTTGCTTTAGCTTTCTGGCACAGTGACTGTTTAATTATTTATGTGTAGTGGACCAGCTTCAACTGGAGAGATTGAGAAAAGCCTGACAAAGCATACTCCATAGACCAGTGGTTGGGGCCCTCAGCTAGAAGGGGGAGACCCAAAGTTCCTTCCTCCACATCAGACAAAGGGGGGAATTGAATCCTGGTCTCCCACATCCTGTGGGAATGCTCTAACCTCTGGGTAAGATGTTAGGGCAGGGGCACTACCTCCTCCTTTTTTTTTTTTTTTTGTGATAAAGGGCTTAGGTGTGTAACTATAGTATCACTGCTGAAAATTCCAAGCAGAGGGAGGCGCTTCTCTTCAGCCTGAACTCAGGCACCTAAGTCCTTGTTAGGGGCAGGGTCTAAGCTCCACTCCATCCCTTTCCTCAGCATTTCCTGTTGGCTTAGCTTAGGCAGCTCCCTGCTCAGTGTGCTGGCTTTTGTGAATCTTTCTTAGGCACCTAACCTTCCCCATGTATTCTACAGGGAGCAGGGTGCCTAACTCAGGGCCGTGATTCCAATAGGTGGCACGGCATCTAAAAATTAGGCATTGCACCCCTGAGCCAACGGGAATATCTACGCTACAAGTACTACAGGACCAGAGTTGCAGCCACACCACTGTAGTGTAGGCCAGGTCTACACCATAAACTTACACTGATATAACTTCATTGCTCAGGATTGTTAAAAATCCACACCCCTGAGCAACACAGTTATACCGCCCTAACCCCCTATGTTGGCAGGCAGGCTTCTCCTGTCAACACAGCAGCGGATTAAGTACATCAATGGGAGAAGCTCTCCGGTCAGCATAGTAGCGTCTTCACTGAACACTGCAGCGGTGCAGCTGCAGCATTTCAAGTGTATTCCTGGCCATAGGCACTTTTTCAGCAATAGAAGGTGTTTTTCCTTGCTGAAGTAAATCCAGTCCCTTGAGAAGTGGTAGCTAGGTCAACAGAAGAATTCTTCCATCGACCTAGCAGCATATACAGTGTGGGTAAAGTCAACCTAACTGTGTCACATACGGAGAAACATTTTTCTCAGCCCTGAGCGACGTAGCTAGGTCGACCTACGTTTTAGGGGTAGATCAACCCTAAGTCCCCTTTGTGGAGATAGCCCTAAATCACCTGCCTTTCACAGCGTTCAGAGCTGAGGAAGAAGATTTGCAGGAAATATAAACAAAGGAGGCAAGGGCTTTACTTAGGATGAGTGGACATTAGTAACCAAACACTGCCACCAACTCTAGTCTCCTGCTTGGTCCTTCCACCTTCTAATGTTCATCCTCCATAGTGCAATGGCAACCTAGCCTGAGCTGCCAGCATTGGAATGCAGCTCAAGCCACTCTCAGCAGAGGTTGCTGTTTCATCCTGCAGGCAGGGAGCAGGAAAGCACCAGCCCATGGAGTAGGAGGAGCAGCCAGGAGCCGGCTGAGGCCAACGGCAGATGCAGCTTGTACTTCACTCCCACTTCAGTCCCTGTACACTGCTGCTGGAGAAGGGCCCCAAGAACCATACACCCCCAGCTGCTGCTGGGATCCAGCAGGATGGGGCAGTAGTGGGAGGGAGCTGTCCCAGTGACAGGAATAGTGTCCCGGAGACATTTTGCACAGGGTAGGGATGGGAAGTGGTGGGGGGAGGGGACATAGAGCTGGGGCAGTGCCTGAACTGCAGCAGGGAGAGAACTGGTGAGTGGGGTGTGTGCTGGGAAGTGTCCTTTCCATCAGTTAAAAGTGAGAGGGCAGAGCCCTGCATGGGGTGGGAGAGGTGTATGCATTACAAGTGTTTTCCCAGAGGACATGTGGAAAAGGGGGATTTCAGCAGGCTCAGAAATCAGGACACAGACCAACACACATGAGACTTTTTAAAAAATCAATCTCATGGTTTTTGAATGCACAGGTGGGGGATCATGCAGGGTGTCACCAGTCCAATAGCTTAAGTGGCTCTAGCCATGAGGGCTCTTAGAGAGAGCCAAGGACTTGGAAGGGAGCCAGCAGGAGACCAGACAAGCAAGGAGAGCCCACACCAGAGGGTGGAGCAGGCTCAGCAGTTTAACTGACAGCTCCGCTCTGCCCTCTTGGAGAATCAATGTTCCTGTGGTCCAGGACAGCAGAGGTCCAGGTAGAGTTGTTAATCAGGATGGCACTAGAACAGACCCGGCCCACAATTGGATCTTTGACAGAAAGAAAACCAGCCTCAGCTTGCGGCTTAGTTCCAAAGCTGCCTTCAGGTACCGCCCTGTCCATGTATCGATGAGCACCACGTGGGACCTAGAGGCAGAACTATTCCTGTCGACCATACAGTTGTAAAGTACTTGAACTCAGTAGAGGGTGCATGTGATAGTGAGTAGGAACCAATTTATTTCTTAACACCCCTTAATGGATCCCAACTGCAAAAGAGCTGACAGAAAAGGGGACTTGTATGGTGAGATAGTGGAGAATCCTGTCATAAATGCCTGGCTGGTACATCTTGCTCACGGCCAAACTGGTCACCAGATTTGGGGGTGGGATTTCCCCCCCAGTCAGATTAGGAGGGAACCTGGGGATTTTTCACTTTCCTTTGCAGCCTGGGGTATGGATCGTTTGGGCAGGTCTCACCTGCAGGTGCCTTGGGGGCATCTTGGTCTCTCCTGTTCTCTGCCTGTTGCCACAACAGTTTGGTCTCTTGGAGACTGAAATGCTTTAGGCTAACTCAATTTATTGCCTTAATATAGGGGTAACTGGGTGAAGTGTAATGGCCTGTGATATACAGGAGGTCAGACTGATGATCTAATGGTCCCTTCTGGCCTTAAACTTGAAGCCAGTGGAAGGCAGTTTGTTTAAGCAACAACTCTTTTGTGAGATTTTAATTCCATATTAAGTAGCCTGTTTAAAAGGCTAAACAAATCACAAATGGAAATTCAGCCAGAAAACATTTCATTGGCTACTTCAAAACCCAAAGAGAAGAAATGAAAAAACTGAACAGACTCTCTGTTTAGCTTGAGTTGATGGCTAGAAATCCACAAGATGTCAGAGGGACAGTCTGAGATTTTAGTCTGGACAGGAGACAGGTCTGGAGTAGAGAGGAAGATCTGTGAGTTGTCAGCATAGAGATGGTAGTAGAATTTGTGTTTTCCAATAAGATTACCCAGAGATAAGGTGTAGAGGGAGAAGAGGACCAAAGAGCCTTGTGGAACCCCTACAGAGAGTGAAAGTTGGCAATTGTGCTGACAGGTCAAGGAGGATGAGGATGGTTCTGAGCTTTGGCTAAAAAGCAAGAGCTTTGGCAAGAGCAGTTTCAGTGGAGTGTAAAGAGCATTCATTGTTCTTAGATATGTGACCTTGCATTTAGGTGTATTTAAAACACACACCTAACCAAGTAATCCAGATTGCTCTGTAGAGGTGAGCTGTCCTTATTCTCTCTCCACTAACTCTAGTGTCTTCTATGAATTTTATATTTGTAGTTTTATATTTTCTTTCAGATCATTATAGAGATCCCTGCAGGATTCCACAGGAAATACCTTCATTGGGTGATTATTTCTCTTTAAAAGTGACTTTGGGATATCAGTCAAACAGTTTTAAAATCCATTTAATATGGATTACCTTGTATTTGGAATAGTGATGACTTTTAGTTAGAATATCATACAGTACTAAGTAGGGCTGTCGATTAATCACAGTTAACTCACGCAATTAACTCAAAAAATTAATTGCAATTAAAAACATTAATCATGATTAATCACAGTTTTAATTGCACTGTTAAACAATAGAATACCAATTGAAATTTATTAAATATTTTTGGATGTTTTTCTACATTTTCAAATATATTAATTTCAATTACAACACAGAATACAAAGTGTACAGTGCTCACTTTATATTATTTTGGATTACAAATATTTGCACTGTAAAAATGATAAACAAAAGAAACAGTATTTTTCAATTCCGCTATTGGAAGTACTGTAGTGCAATCTCTTTATCATGAAAGTTGAACTTTCAAATGTAGAATTATGTACAAAAAATAACTGCATTCAAAAATAAAACAATGTCAAACTTTAGAGCCTAAAAGTCCTACTTCTTGTTCAGCCAATCGCTAAGACAAACAAGTTTGTTTACATTTACAGGAGATAATGCTGCCTGCTTCTTATTTACAATGTCACCTGAACGTGAGAACAGGTGTTCACATGGCACTTTTGTAGCTGGCATTGCAATGTATTTATGTGCTAAACATTCATATGACCCTTCATGCTTCGGCCACCATTCCAGAGGACTCGCTTGCATGCTGATGACGCTTGTTAAAAAAACAATGCGTTAATTAAATTTGTGACTCAACTCCTTGGGGGAGAATTGTATGTCTCCTGCTCTGTTTTACTCGCATTCTGGTATATATTTCATGTTATAGCAGTCTATGGATGATGACCCAGCATATGTTGTTTGTTTTAAGAACACTTTCACTGCAGATTTGACAAAACGCAAAGGGGACATTGTAAATAAGAATCTACATCAGTGGTTTTGAGAACTCCTGGGTTAGCTCTTTTAGAACTCTTGGATACAAGTTATCCAATCCTGAAGTCTTAAAAATATTTAACATTGTAACAGGTCTCACCTCAAACCAGTGTTGTACCCTTCTTCTGTCTCTGTTTTCCTACTTCTGCAGCCAAACAATACCACCACAAAGGATGCTTTGTATTTACTTTCCCCTTCTGGTGGCTGCTTTATTAATATAAATATAACACTTTAAATCTAAAACTCCCAGCCTCACCAATCCATTGCACGTCTCATGGGCCCAGCAGTCCAGTACACCCCCTTAAGAGCCTTGCACTGCCCCTCACTGCAGGCAGCTCCAGCCAGGCCTTTCCCTCTGGCTGATGGGGAGGACCTCTTCCCCACTCCCCTCTGGATCACCTGTTGGTGCTTCTCTGCTGGTCTCTCTCACACCCCAGGCCCTCTCCCCGGGAGCTAAGGAGAGTCTCCCCATACAGTACAATTCATACAGTGAGAAAAAATGACTTTCTAGCCTAAGTGGCGACAGACCCAATACCAGTGCCCTTGCTGCAATGACTAATTATTTAGCCAAAATGGAACAGCTTCAACAGGACAGACTGAGAGAAACCTGTCCCAGAATAAAACAAGAATTAATTCAGGCAAATCTTATAGCCTGTATTACGCAGGAGGTCAGTCTAGATGATCACAATAGTCCCTCTGACTTCATAATCTATGAAACCTCTGTTATCTTATCTATAAAATGGGTGTGAGGCCTTGGTTAATAAGAGTGATGAAGAACACAGTAAAATCAAGCAGAACAAGCAGCAGAAGGAGCTCTTAACTTGCAGTTAACTTAACTTGTACTTTCCCCTAGGCTATAGCATGTTATATGAAGAAACTGTTTAGGTTTCTCTGTAACTGTGTAACATTTTACCACTTGTGCAGGAATGCATGACAAACCTGGAAAGTGCCTGACACTTATGCAAGATGTGTGACACTTGGCAGGTCTGCCAGTCCCAAGCGTTCAAGAATCATGAGTCAGACCCCAAAAATAATGATTGGCTTTAAAATCATGACATTTTATGACATTGCCTTTTTGAGCCTTCAGGTCACACTTGGATCATGTCTTCTGGTTTTCTCTGCAACTAGGGGAGGGATAGCTCAGTGGTTTGAGGATTGGCCTGCTAAACCCAGCATTGTGAATTCAATCCTTGAGGGGGCCATTTAGGGATCTGGGGCAAAAATCTGTCAGGGACAGTACTTGGTCCTGCTGTGAAGGCAGGGGACTAGACTCAATGACCTTTCAAGGTCCCTTCCAGTTCTATGAGATAGGTATATCTCCATATATATATATATATATATATATATATATATATATATATATATATATATATATATATATATATATAACTGACTTTTTAAAATTAAAGCTGAGCTTCTCCCATAAGCACCTGACTCCAGCAGCTGGGGCTTTAATAAAAAATCATGAAACTCATGGGAAAAATCAGGAGAGTTGGTGACTGCTGAGCAATATAGGGCAGGAATTGCCTTTGCATTGGGTATGTGTACAGTGCAGTGGCTATGGCAATTTCCTGGGCAAATCTGACTGAATTAAGTTTATGTATTTTGGGAGTTCACTGTATTCAAAATACCAATGTTTGTTATTTTGAGAGACTGGTTGGGGAAATATGACTACTGTAAACCCTGAGAAGCATTATGAGTTTCAAAGGACTACTTGAAATGATGTGAACTTTTAAAGTTAAATGGGTTTCCCATTAACTCTCTAGGGGGAGGTGTGTGTAAATGTAATCCCTCCATTTATGCAAGAACTTGGCCTTTTGAAACTCCGCCCTGAAGAGGAGGCCTCTGTCTGCTGGTCACCTGTTACTTGAGGACAGATCAAAGACCTTACCTGTATAAAGAAGTGACTCTCAGAGTCAGAGCATGCTTGTTCTGAGCCAAGGCCAGGAGTGCTGGAATAGGGGGGACCATGGCCCTCCCACTTTTTGAAAGTGAACAGGCCTGTCCTGTCCACTTTTCGCCACTGGCTCTGCCCCTGCCTCTCCTCTTCCGCCTCGAGCTACCCCCCCTCCTGCCAGACCGGCAGCTGGAGCCCGGCCAGGGAGCCTGGGCAGCTGTAGGATGCCGCAAACCCTCCACCTGCATAGGGTGAGGGGGCCAAGAGCAGCCCCTGTCCCCACCCCCCAGACCCTCTGCCCAGGGCAGGTGGAGGGTCTGTGGCTCCCCACAGCTGCCCGTGAGGCTCTTACCATGGCCGGGCTGTGGCTCTGAGGCCTCGCCCCCGAGCCGGAGCCAGGTCAGGGTAAGAGCTGTGTGGGCAGCTGTGAGGAATCGCAGACCCTCCACCTGCCCTGCATGGGGACATGGGCCAGGGGCAGCTCTCAGCCCCCCACCTCACCCCAGGCAAGTGGAGGGTCCACCACTTCCTGGCCCTACTCTAGCTTCTGGCTTAGCCAGGGGCAGGGCCTTGGGGGGAAGAGGAGTGGGAGGGGCAGGGTCACAGAGGGGGTGGAGGTCACTGCTTCCCCCCCCCCCACACACTTTTGGGAAGGCTCCGCTGCCCCTGACCAAGGCAGTTATGAATTTATAAACACAGAAAACCCCCTTGGGAGGGTTGGAAGGATTGCTAACCTACCAGAGACCTTGTAGGATTTGGGGGTAGCTTCTGATAGGCTTATTAGCATGCAGATTCTTTGATTGTTTTTATGTTTTCTCTCTTATGTTTTCACCTTAAGAATAAGTGTGCTTGCTTAGAAAGGGCTGTGTACCAAATCAACTGTGGGCAATGATGCTGTGTATGACTTCTGAGGAAAGAAGGCAAAGCAAGCTGCTGAGGCACTTTGCTAAACTGGGGGACTCCTAGTGCAGGCCGGGAGCTGTGCAGCCTGCATTACTCCGAGCAGCAGGGAGGGAGATGTGGGGCTCTGCACAAGGTGTTGCCTGGGAGCCTAAGCGCAGGTGCCTCTGCTGGACTCTAGTGAGGGGCCCAGGGGCCTCTTGGCATCACTGCAATCCCAGAATTCAAAAGCGTAACTGGTCCCAGGGGCGCCATTTCAGATTGGGGCGGGGGGGACTTTAACCGTGATTCCAGAGGCTACTTGGGCACCTGAAAACTCTGGGTGTTTTTTTCTTCTTTCTTATATCTTTTTTTTTTTTTTTTTTTTTTTAATCTGTTGATACTTACTGGGGAATCCATGAGTGGCGATTGATGCATCGGCAGTTGATTTAGCGGGTCTAGTGAAGATCTGCTAAATCGACTGCAGATCGCTCTCCCGTCAACTCCTGTACTCCACCGGATTGAGAAGAGTAGGGGGAATCATCGGGAGAGCGTTTCCTGTCGACATCGTGTAGTGTGGACCCCACGATAAGTAGATCTAAGCTACGCTGATTTGAGTTACGCTATTCACGTAACTCAAATTGCGTAGCTTAGATCGATTTTCCCCTGTAGTGTAGACAAGGCCCTAGATACAGTGCTCCTTTCAGATAATAATTTCTAATTCCTATATAAAGAAAGAAAATTAAATAAATATTAGACTCACTCAGCTCTAATACCTCGTGTCAATTAACTTAAGGGACACTGGTTAGGTTTAAAATTTTAATGTGTATTCTTACTTTGTTACTAATTCTTGAATACAACAATTGAAACAATTGTAGAAAAATCCAGATTACTTTCTATCACTTTTTTGCAGTTCATCAAGCTTGGAATAGATCATTTAACTTTTGGAAACCTCCTACTAAGGCAAGGCCCCATGAGTTTATACTGCACCTGCGTGGGGCTCTAGGGTTGTTACCCCACTACAAATAATAGACTAGAAACTGACTTTAAACAGGAGAGAAACTGACACTGTCAAAAAAAAACTAGGAGTCCTTGTGGCACCTTAGAGACTAACAAATTTATTTGGGCATAAGCTTTCGTGGGCTAGAACCCACTTCATCAGATGTATGAAGTAAAAAATACAGGAGCAGGTATAAATACATGAAAGGATGGGGGTGCTTTACCAAGTGTTAGGTCAGTCTAACGAGATAAATCAATTAACAGAAGGATACTAAGGGAGGAAAAATAACTTTTGAAGTGGTAAAAGAGTGGCCCATTACAGACAGTTGGCAAGAAGGTGTGAGTAACAGTAGGGAGAAATTAGTATTGGGGAAATTAAATTTAGGTTTTGTAATGACCCAACCGTTCCCAGTCTTTATTCAGGCCTAATCTGATGGTATCTAGTTTGAAAATTAAATTAAATTAAACAAAACCTAAACTTAATTTCCCCAGTACTAATTTCTCCCTACTGTTACTCACACCGTCTTGTCAACTGTCTGTAATGGGCTACTCTCTTACCACTTCAAAAACTTATGCCCAAATAAATTTGTTAGTCTCTAAGGTGCCACAAGGACTCCTCGGTTTTTTTGCTGATACAGACTAACATGGCTACCACTGAAACCTGACACTTTCAAGTCACTTTCATAGTATTGCCAACCCCAAATGTTCAAAAATCATGAATCAGGCTCACCAAAAATAATGAGATTATATAAAAATAATAGATTTGGTGTTCTATTTATTTACATTCTGCTTTTTGAACCTTTAGGGTGCACTGGGGTCACATTTTGAAGCTTTCTCCACAGCCACAAGCGCTAGAAACTTCATTTCTCTTTAAGAATGAAGGATGAGATCATCACATATACACTTGACTCCAAGAGCTAGGGCTTTAAGGAAAACAATAATTATCATGAGAGTTGGCAACACTGCCTTCTGTTTAGAGACTAGTTACTTTCCAGAAGGGTCTTAAACACAACACTACAGTCTTTGAGTTGCAGTTTTCACAGGAGACTATTTAAAACCAAATACCAAGAAAATTCCACTTTTTAAAGTTGTGAAAAAAAAGTGGGACTTCTGAGGTATCTCAAGGCTACTGCAGGCAGGAAAGGAAAATAAACAGCACAGGAGCTCTGGGAAGCTCTTCCTCTTGAAAGAAAGTTGGAGGGTCAAATCTTCTAGATGTTAATGAAGTAAAACTATTGCCATCAGTGCCTCCACTCATAGATATTAACATCGCAGTGAACATGTGATAACATGTATGGTCAATAACTATGCACTTCATACTTAAAAAGCTGAGCCATCTTATCCAGAGATACACATCATATACGCATTGGCTCAGGAACTACATTTTCCCACTAGGTGCCTTTGAAAATCTGGCCTTTAGTCTGTGTGTCCTAGGGTGACCAGACAAAGTGTGAAAAATTGGGACAGGAGATAGAGGGTAATAGGCGCCAAATATCAGAACAGTCCCTATAAAATCAGGACATCTGGTCACCCTAGTGTGTCCCTCAGTGCCCCATCAGTACAATGGGGATAATAGCACTGCTCTATCTCACCAAGGGAATGTGATGTGAAGCACTCAGATACTATGGTGATGGGGCCACATAAGTACCACAGGTAGAGTGGGAACTTCTCTATATCACTGGTTTCAGAGTGGTAGCCGTGTTAGTCTGTATCAGCAAAAACAACGAGGAGTCCTTGTGGCACATTAGAGACTAACAAATGTATTTGGGCATAAGCTTTTGTGGGCTAAAACCCACTTCATCAGATGCATGAAGTGAAAAATACAGTAAGCAGAATATATATTACAGCACATGAAAAGATGGGAGTTGCCTTACCAAGTGGGGGGTCAGTGCTAATGAGCCAATTCAATTAAGGTGGAAGTGGCCTGTTCTCAACAGTTGACAAGAAGGGGTGAATATCAAGGGAGGGAAAATTACTTTTGTAGTGCTAACGAGGCCAATACAACCAAGGTGGCCCATTTCCAACAGTTGACAAGAAGGTACAAGTATCAGCAGAGGAAAATTACTTTTTGTAGTGACCCATCCACTCCCAGTCTTTATTTGGGCCTAATTTGATGGTGTCCAGTTTGCAAATTAATTCCAATTCTGCAGTTTCTCATTGGAATCTGTTTCTGAAGTTTTTTTGTTGAAGAATTGCCACTTTTAAGTCTGTTATTGAGTGTCTAGGGAGACTGAAGTGTTCTCTTAGTGGTTTTTGAATGTTATAATTCTTGATGTCAGATTTGTGTCCATTTATTCTTTTGTGTAGAGACTGTCCGGTTTGGCCAATGTACATGGCAAAGGGGCATTGCTGGCACATGATGGCATATATCACATTGGTAGATGTGCAGGTGAATGAGCCCCTGATGGTGTGGCTGATGTGGTTAGGGCCTATGATGGTGTCCCTTGAATAGATATGCGGACAGAATTGGCAACAAGGTTTGTTCCTGGGTTAGTGTTTTTGCTGTGTGGTGTGTAGTTGCTGGTGAGTATTTGCTTCAGGTTGGGGGGCTGTCTGTAAGCGAGGACTGGCCTGTCTCCCAAGGTCTGTGAGAGTGAGGGATTGTCCTTCAGGATAGGTTGTAGATCCTTGACGATGCGCTGGAGGGTGATCCGCCGGTCCCATGGATTCAGCGGCGGGTAGGCTGAAGCCGCGGGCCCGGCGGACCTCCCGCAGGCATGCCGCCAAAGACAGCAAAAAGGTAGAGCTGCCCCTGGCTGGAGAGGTTTTAGTTGGGGGCTGTAGGTGACATCTAGTGGCATTCTGTTACTTTCTTTGTTGAGCCTGTCTTGTAATAGGTGACTTCAGGGTACCCTTCTGGCTCTGTCAATCTGTTTCTTCACTTCACCAGGTGGGTATTGTAGTTTCCCTGCTATCCCTTCCCTGGATTTTGGCCCCTTCTTTTCACCTACCTACCCCCCTCATATCTTCCTCTTTTCTGAACGTAAACTTGGCTCATAGGGCTTGGCTGTATTTCTTCTGAGTCCCCTGTGTTCTTTCTTCAACCCCCAGATGGATTCCTGTTTTACAGGTTCATCTAATGACTTCCAGCTCCTTAATTTAATCATCAGCCCTTTCTTATCTTAATCACCCTGCCTCTGTTTGTAAACAAAACACTGACTCCCTGCCCCAAGGGCACAAGCTGGGAGCAGCACTTCTCCTCTTCAGAGCTCACATTCCACACTAGTTCTGTGCAGTTTTCACCTGGGAGCCCATCACCACTATTAAACTCTGCTCCTCCCCCCGCCTAATTAACGCCCTTGACTGGTCCTCATGCTTGTTCTTTGTTACCATAGCCCGGAGGCGCCCCAGGCAGAGCCAACCACAACCGGAGCAAGGGTCCTCCTGCCCCAGGAGCTTAACAGCCAAGAGTGGGCCTCCCCAGGTGAGAGCAGGGCCTGAGGCTCCCTCATGTGACCCGCTTGGGGCTTTCCCCACCCAGCACTACCTCAGGGGCCGAGCAGCGACCGACCCCGGCTCCCGCTCTCCTTGCACCGCGACGGCCGGGCCCGCTAGGGCGGGCGCCGGGTCGGGCGGAACCAGAGACCTTTCTACCGGGATGGGAAGAAGATCCGAAAATGAATGAGACACCTCCAAGAGACAGTGCGAGAGCCTCAGGCCTACTCAGCGCGGGGTACGCCGGGAGTTGTAGTCCCCTCACGGCGCGGAGCACGCCGGGAGCCCTTGGCCTCAGGGAGCGGTGCTTCCGCAGTCCCGCCCAGCGCCCAGTCCCTTGCGCATGTGCCTGGGCTGCGGCGGGGGTCTATCCTGTCCGTAGGAGCTGGGCCATGGCAGCAGCCGGCGCCCCGTCGGGCGGAGGGGCTGGGAGCTCCAAGGTGGCGCCCAGCGTGGATTTCGATCATAGCTGCTCCGACAGCGTGGAGTACCTGACCCTCAACTTCGGGCCTTTCGAGACAGTGCATCGGTGGCGCCGCCTGCCGCCCTGTGACGAGTTCGTAGGGGCCAGGTGAGGCGATGAGAAATCGCGCCAGCTTGGGGACGGAATTAAGTGGGTGGCCAAGGTGGGGGTGGGGCTGAGAGTGGGCAGAGCCGAGTGGGCGGGGCAGCGCTGGGGTGGGGCGATGCCGAGTAGGCAGCTCAAGGGGTGGGGAGGGCCTGAGAGGGGGTGGATCAGGGTGTTGTGTGGGGAGGGGGTGGAGAGAGGGTGGGGCAGGGTGTGTGTGGGGTGGGGGTGGCACCGAGTGACCGGGTCAGGGTGTGGGGGCGGGGCCAGGACTCCCCTTGCCAGTGTCTGACAGACTCTCTCTCAGGCGCAGCAAACACACCGTGGTTGCCTATCGGGATGCCATCTACGTGTTTGGTGGTGACAATGGGTAAGTGCTACTGCCTTGCCTGGCCCGTGGTGTTGCTAGGCAGCTTCCCTACTAGCCCTGTCTTTTGCTATGCCTGTTAATATTAGGTGTATGTTACATAGCCAGCCAGCTTTAGATTTAGCATGCTGTAGTGTGGAGACACTATTTGTATTGACAACCTATAACTCTATAGCGGGGTGTTGGACTAGATGACCTCCTGAGGTCCCTTCCAACCCTGATATTCTATGATTCTATTAGTTATCAGGGTTTGGCATGTATTAGGTAATTCTAGACCTGTGGCTGCTGTTTGACACTTGCATTACGGCAGCGTACTAGTCAGCTCTTTATAATCACTATCCAGCTAGGGAAGAGCAACCTTTCCATTCAGTTGTAGACAAGCCACTCTTAACCAGTCCTTTGTCACCTCAAGATTAGATTGTTGCAATATTGGCTGCACCTTAAACCAGTCAGATCCTAATGCTTGTGCAGAATGCAGGGACGTGCTTATTGAGCAGGCCACCTCACTAGGAGCATGTGATGCCAGTGCTCTGGGCTCTTCACTGGTTGTCTGCTGGTCTCCTGGTGGAGCTCAAGAGGTGATCATAACTTATAAAGCCTAGGTCAGCCTACCTGAGAGAGTGCCTCTCTCCCTAGGTCATATTGCCTCAGCAGGGGTCTGTGAGCTGGAGTGCTCTCATTATAAAAGAAGGGGCAGTGACAAGTAGGGAATTCTCAGTGAAAAATCTGAGACTCTTGTTTCCCCATGTTGGTCTGAAATAGGCTGAATTTAGTGACCTTTTGAGCACACTGCAAAATCTATCTGCTCTGCAGGGTTTTTGGAGAGAGCTGAAGGGTGTTTTCCCTACAGCTATGAAAAGGCAGGAAGGAGTTTCTGTAAATGGCTTGATGAGTTCCTGTTTAATTGATTATTTAAATACTGCTGAGATGACTTTGTATTATTAATAGTGTGCTAGGGTTTCTAGAGCCTTCGATAGGTAGCTTTTAGTAATTTAAATAGAAATAACTTCATCATATCAGGTGTTAAGAGAAAGCTGGGTAGGGAACATTTGAGGTTTAGGATTTTTTATCTTGTATCTTTGCTGCCATCATCCACTCCTTGGTTCTTTTAGATTTAGAGTTAAAAGGTTTGTCTTTTCTCCCTGGGAACTGGAAATCCAGAGAGACACTCTAGCACAGCGTTTCTCAAATGCGGCCACCAGGGACTTTTCTTGCGGCCATGGCCACAGCCTCTTGGTCAAAACAGCGGCCCCTCTACTTCCCTGTTGTTCCTGGATGCACTGCCTTGGTGTTGGCTGCTGGGGCTGCAAGCAGGGGTTGGGCCCTGCCCCTGCTTTGGAGACAGATGGGGCATAACACTGGAGGAGCAGGCAGCTGGTGAGTTCCCCACCTTCCCAGGGGCGGTGGGGCTTAGGCTTTGGGCTTCGCCCCTGGGATGATAGACTCCAGCTGCAGGGCTTCAGGCTCTGGCTACAGAGGAGCTGGCCCCGGGTTCTGTCTGTGCAGCTTCGGGCTCCATCCCCCAGTTACGGGGCTTCAGGTTCTGGCCCCCCACCGTCTCCTCCAGCCCCCCCAACCCCATCATCCCTGGCTCTTGCTGCCTACCCTGACCCCTCCTCCCCCAATCCAGGTCTTAATTTGTCCACAGGCTTGCCAGGGCTGAGTCAGTCTGCTGTGAAAAGTGATACTTGTATGTTTGTTTACTGCTAGCTAGTAAGTCTGCCATGAAAAGTGATATTAACAAACATACAAGTATCACTTTTCACAGCAGACTTACTAGCTCGCAATAAATATTTGGACATGTATATGTGTATATTTGTTTTTCCTAAAGCTAATTAAGTATTTTAGGAAAAAGTGTGACAGTGACCACCAGTAAGAGTTGGTGGCCGCACTCTGAAGCCACCAAAAAATTTGTCCTGAGAACCCCTGCTTCAGCATATATTAATTATTATGTAGTGTCACTATGAGAAACAGCAATCAGGTCTCTAAATAACTTAGTAGCACATATCAGGCTTAGTCTTAGAGTTAGTGAAAATAAATTATCTTATTTCTTCCACTAAGAACAAATATAATCTAACATGGAATTGAAAGTGTTAGAGAAATACATAGAAACTGCTCATCTTACCCTGCCTATGTAATCCTAGCTTGAGCTTCTTCTTTATTACTCCTAGGGGAATTCTGCACCACTGTGCGTGCACAGAATTCATGTCCCCTGCAGATTTCTTTGTTTCCCCGCAGAATAATTACTTCTGACGGGGAAGCAAAGGGAAGCCATAAGAGCGGTCATGCACCCCTCCTGAACAGCGCAGGCGCATTGTTTTGGGTGCGCAGAGCAGCCGGCGGAGAGGTAAATGACTGGAGGAGTGTGGGGCTGGGAATGTCCCAGCCGGTGACTCCTACCCTGTATCAGGACTTCCTCTTCCTTCACGAGGAGTGGCCAGGGCCAGGTCAGACCAACCCCCAGAAACCTCCCCTGGCTGCTCACCCCCTTCCCTGCTTCCTGCTCCCATCGCTCCTATGCTGCAAGTGTAGGAGCCACTGTATGGGGAGCTGCTCCCCTGTCTGTCTAACCCCCGTTCATCTGCTGCATCTCCCCATACCCATACCCCACCCCGCTGACCATCACCCCCCACACTCAGAACCCCCCCATTGAGCCCCTCACACCTGAACCCCCACCTGCTGAGCCTCACCCCCTGAATTCGGAGCCCCCCTCCTGCTGAGTCCTCCCCTGCATCTGGACCTGTGCCAAGCCCTTGCATCTGGACTCCCACCCCTACATCCAGACCACCACCACTGAGCCTCCCCACTCAAACCCACACCTCAATGAGCCCCATGCATCTGGACCAACCCAACGAGCCCCCCACACCTGGACCTCCACCCCAGTGAGCCCAGCCAGCTGCACCCAGAGCCCCACCCCACCAAGCCCCACTCCCTTGGCATTTGGACACCCCCCCCCCATTGAGTCCCCCCTGCCGAGCCTGCCTCTGTGCTGAGCCCCAACCACCTTCACCTGGTCCTCCCTGCAGAGTCCCATTCCCCCTGCATCCAGAACTCCCTCACACCAAGCCACCTGCACCCAGATTGTGCCACACAGAACCCTCTCATCCCACACCTGGATCCCCCCACAGTAAGCCCCTCCACACTTTGATCCTGCTGGGCTGAGCCTGCCTGCCCCACACCTGTATCGGGGGCCAGGGTTGGGCGTGCGTGTGAGAGTCTGTCCCTCTCGCTCGCTATCTTGGTGCATCTGGTGTGGAGGGGCAGGAACCCGGTGTGTTTGTGGGGCCGGCCTGGCCCTAGTGCTGTATCAGGTTCAGGTGCAGCCTCACTGCTGAAGTCCATGTCCCAGGGTGGGCTGCAGGGTGATCTCCCACCTCTGTGCAGCCAGTGGCCTGTACTTTCCACTGCCATGCTAGAGCCTCCATGTTTATTTATTGACAAATGAAATATGCAGAATTTAGCAAATTTTAAAAATATTGGGTGCTGAATTTTTACTGCTGTGTTACTGGGCTGGCTTTTGGGAATCCCTCGTTTTCTCTGACTCTCTCCCCTCCCAAGCCCACCATGATATATCTGTGTTGGGAGCTTCTGGGGCTAGGGACACCACCCTGCACTGTCCTGAGGTTCCCTCCTCCAAGGTCTACTACCTCCTGACCTTGGATTGGTAGATGCTGCCACCACCCAAGTGCAGAACCCCTTTGAGAGCCCAGGAAGGCGCACTTGGGAATTCCTACCTGTGGGGTACCCTCAAGCCCTTTCAACAACCCCCCCCCCCCCCGGAAAGAGCTGAGAAAGAAGGGGGGAAAAAAGGAGAAATCAGCTGTTGCTAATTAAACAACATGTGCACAAACCTCTTAAAACACAAAAATCCAATTCTGTTCTTAAAAAAGGTAAATTTTATTAAAAAAAAAAAAAAAGATAGAAAATATATCTGGGGACTCAGACTATTGCTAGATTTTAAAAGAGCAACTACAAGGATTAAGCACCAAGAGTAGCTTTCTTGAAGTCCAGCTTAAAGGTTACAAGCAAAACAAAAGCACCTGGGGTTAGCACAGAGGAATCCACAAGCCATAAAGAAATCAATGGGATAAACCTAATCATGTCTTTCTAGACATTTCCTGATCTACTTACATATCTGGGGTTTTAAATTAGTAGTTTCTGGGTATGAAACTGATGATTTTTCATACCTGGCCCAAGCTTCTTACAGCATAGCTCTTGCCCTGTCCGCCTCTCCCCGGGAGAACAACCACAAACAGACAAAAGGAGAGTTTTTTTCTCCATTTTAAAAAGTTCTAGCCTTCCCATTGGCTCTTTTGGCCAGGTGTCCACTCACTTCCTTTTACCTATGCATAGCAATAAGACTTTTTAACCCTTTAGAGGTAGAGCAATTAGAGAACAGCTACTAAGAGGGATTTTATAGCTTCTGTGTGTCCACAAAAGGGAGCTACCTCCCACCTTCATTTATCACATCCGTGGATTTAAAATAATAGCTGAACCCTTACACTTGAAGTCTGGTGGGTGCATCGTCCTTAACATTAAGAGTTATGGTCTGTCCTGATGCCATTGCACAAAATTTCCCTTCTCCATACTGTTACATGGCATCTTTGTATACCAATTGGCTGTTACCTTTCCCACCCCAGAAGCTACTGCGGTTCATTGGTGCTTATATATTGGACAGTTCCATGCAGTACAATGCAAAGTGTTTTTGATTGGAAGGTACTGTGTAAATGTAAAATATTACAGTATGTTGTTTCTAACCTGGGACACCCTAAGTCTGGAAGGCTGCTTTATTACAACATCTCCCAGAAAATTTACTTAGTTTAATGAATAAGAACATAAGAACATAAGAAAGGCCGTACTGGGTCAGACCAAAGGTCCATCTAGCCCAGTATCTGTCTACCGACAGTGGCCAATGCCAGGTGCCCCAGAGGGAGTGAACCTAACAGGCAATGATCAAGTGATCTCTCTCCTGCCATCCATCTCCATCCTCTGACGAACAGAGGCTAGGGACACCATTCTTACCCATCCTGGCTAATAGCCATTTATGGACTTAGCCACCATGAATTTATCCAGTCCCCTTTTAAACATTGTTATAGTCCTAGCCTTCACAATCTCCTCAGGTAAGGAGTTCCACAAGTTGACTGTGCGCTGTGTGAAGAAGAACTTCCTTTTATTTGTTTTAAACCTGCTGCCTATTAATTTCTTTTGGTGACCCCTAGTTCTTGTATTATGGGAATAAGTAAATAACTTTTCCTTATCCACTTTCTCAACATCACTCATGATTTTATATACCTCTATCATGTCCCCCCTTAGTCTTCTCTTTTCCAAACTGAAGAGTCCTAGCCTCTTTAATCTTTCCTCATATGGGACCCTCTCTAAACCCTTAATCATTTTAGTTGCTCTTTTCTGAACCTTTTCTAGTGCTAGAATATCTTTTTTGAGGTGAGGAGACCACATCTGTACACAGTATTCGAGATGTGGGCGAACCATGGATTTATATAAGGGCAATAATATATTCTCAGTCTTATTCTCTATCCCCTTTTTAATGATTCCTAACATCCTGTTTGCTTTTTTGACCGCCTCTGCACACTGCGTGGACATCTTTAGAGAACTATCCACGATGACGCCAAGATCTTTTTCCTGACTCGTTGTAGCTAAATTAGCCCCCATCATGTTGTATGTATAGTTGGGGTTATTTTTTCCAATGTGCATTACTTTACATTTATCCACATTAAATTTCATTTGCCATTTTGTTGCCCAATCACTTAGTTCTGTGAGATCTTTTTGAAGTTCTTCACAATCTGCTTTGGTCTTAACTATCTTGAGTAGTTTAGTATCATCTGCAAACTTTGCCACCTCACTGTTTACCCCTTTCTCCAGATCATTTATGAATAAATTGAATAGGATAGGTCCTAGGACTGACCCTTGGGGAACACCACTAGTTACCCCTCTCCATTCTGAGAATTTACCATTAATTCCTACCCTTTGTTCCCTGTCCTTTAACCAGTTCTCAATCCATGAAAGGACCTTCCCTTTTATCCCATGACAGCTTAATTTACGTAAGAGCCTTTGGTGAGGGACCTTGTCAAAGGCTTTCTGGAAATCTAAGTACACTATGTCCACCGGATCCCCCTTGTCCACATGTTTGTTGACCCCTTCAAAGAACTCTAATAGATTAGTAAGACACGATTTCCCTTTACAGAAACCATGTTGACTATTGCTCAAGAGTTTATGTTTTTCTATGTGTCTGACAATTTTGTTCTTTACTATTGTTTCGACTAATTTGCCCGGTACCGACGTTAGACTTACCGGTCTGTAATTGCCGGGATCACCCCTAGAGCCCTTTTTAAATATTGGCGTTACATTAGCTAACTTCCAGTCATTGGGTACCGAAGCCGATTTAAAGGACAGGTTACAAACCTTAGTTAATAGTTCCGCAACTTCACATTTGAGTTCTTTCAGAACTCTTGGGTGAATGCCATCTGGTCCCGGTGACTTGTTAATGTTGAGTTTATCAATTAATTCCAAAACCTCCTCTAGTGATACTTCAATCTGTGACAGTTTCTCAGATTTGTCACCTACAAAAGCCAGCTCAGGTTTGGGAATCTCCCTAACATCCTCAGCCGTGAAGACTGAAGCAAAGAATCCATTTAGTTTCTCCGCAATGACTTTATCATCTTTAAGCGCTCCTTTTGTATTTTCATCGTCAAGGGGCCCCACTGGTTGTTTAGCAGGCTTCCTGCTTCTGATGTACTTAAAAAACATTTTGTTATTACCTTTGGAGTTTTTGGCTAGCCGTTCTTCAAACTCCTCTTTGGCTTTTCTTATTACACTCTTGCACTTAAGTTGGCAGTGTTTGTGCTCCTTTCTATTTGCCTCACTAGGATTTGACTTCCACTTTTTAAAGGAAGTCTTTTTATCTCTCACTGCTTCTTTTACATGGTTGTTAAGCCACGGTGGCTCTTTTTTAGTTCTTTTACTGTTTTTCTTAATTTGGGGTATACATTGAAGTTGAGCCTCTATTATGGTGTCTTTAAAAAGGGCCCACGCAACTTGCAGGGATTTCACTTTAGTCACTGAACCTTTTAACTTTTGTCTAACTAACCCCCTCATTTTTGTATAGTTCCCCCTTTTGAAATTAAAGGCCACAGTGTTGGGCAGTTGAGGTGTTCTTCCCACCACAGGGATGTTGAATGCTATTGTATTATGGTCACTATTTCCAAGCGGTCCCGCTATAGTTACCTCTTGGACCAGCTCCTGCGCTCCACTCAGGATTAAATCTAGAGTCGCCTCTCCCCTTGTGGGTTCCCGTACCAGCTGCTCCATGAAGCAGTCATTTAAAGTATCGAGAAATTTTATCTCTGCATTTCGTCCTGAAGTGAAATGTTCCCAGTCAATATGGGGATAATTGAAATCCCCCACTATTATTGGGTTCTTAATTTTGATAGCCTCTCTAATTTCCCTTAGCATTTCATCATCACTATTACTGTCCTGGTCAGGTGGTCGATAATAGATCCCTAATGTTATATTTTTACTAGAGCATGAAATTTCTATCCATAGAGACTCTATGGAACCTGTGGATTCGCTTAAGATTTTTACTTCATTTGAATCTACGCTTTCTTTAACATATAGTGCCACTCCTCCCCCTGCACGGCCTGTTCTGTCCTTCCGATATATTTTGTACCCCGGAATGATTGTGTCCCATTGATTGCTCTCAGTCCACCAGGTTTCTGTGATGCCTATTATAGCTATATCCTCCTTTATCACAAGGCACTCTAGTTCACCCATCTTATTATTTAGACTTCTGGCATTTGTGTACAAGCACTTTAAAAACTTGTCCCTGTTTATTAGCCTGCCTTTTTCTGATGTGCCAGATTCTTTTTTATGTGGCTGTTTATCATTTGATCCGGCCCTTACATTATACTTTTCAGTCCTCTGCTCCTGACTATAACCTGGAGATTCTCTATCATCAGACTCTCCCCTAAGAGAAGTCTGTGTCCGATCCACATGCTCCTCTGCAGCAGTCGGCTTTCCCCCATCTCCTAGTTTAAAAACTGCTCTACAACCTTTTTAATGTTTAGTGCCAGCAGTCTGGTTCCACTTTGGTTTAGGTGGAGCCCATCTCTCCTGTATAGGCTCCTCCCATCCCAGAAGTTTCCCCAGTTCCTAATGAACGTGAACCCCTCCTCTCTACACCATCGTCTCATCCACGCATTGAGACTCTGAAGCTCTGCCTGCCTACCTGGCCCTGCGCGTGGAACTGGGAGCATTTCTGAAAATGCCACCATAGAGGTCCTGGATTTCAGTCTCTTCCCTAGCAGCCTAAATTTGGCTTCCAGGACATCTCTCCTACCCTTCCCTATGTCATTGGTACCTACATGTACCACGACCACCGGCTCCTCCCCAGCACTACACATAAGTCTATCTAGATGCCTCGAGAGATCCGCAACCTTCGCACCAGGCAGGCAAGTCACCATACGGTTCTCCCGGTCATCACAGACCCAGCTATCTACATTTCTAATAATCGAATCTCCCATTACTAACACCTGCCTTTTCCTAGAAACTGGAGTTCCCTCCCCCGGAGAGGCAACCTCAGTGCGAGAGGCAACCCCAGAACCATCTGGAAGGAGGGTCCCAACTACAGGAAAGTTTCCCTCTGCTCCCATTGACTGCTCTACTTCCCTGGGCCCTTCTTCCTCCTTAACAGCACAGGTGCTGTCTAAGCGGAGGTGGGACAATTCTACAGTGTCCCGGAAAGCCTCATCAACATACCTCTCTGCCTCTCTCAGCTCCTCCAGTTCCGCCACCCTGGCCTCCAAAGTCCGTACATGGTCTCTGAGGGCGAGGAGCTCCTTGCACCGACTGCACACATACGCCACCCGCCCACAGGGCAGGTAATCATACATGCAACAGTCGGTGCAATAAACTGGATAGCCCCCACTCTGCTGCTGGGCTTCTGCCTGCATTGTATCCTAGTTAGTGAAAGGGTGGTTTACAGAAGGGAGTTTTGGAATGTGGTTTGGTTTATAGGTTTTAGGGGGGGGCCACGGGGATGGGGTTACGGCTGGCGAGGGACTCCCACTCCCCTTCTAAACTCCCTTGCGAAACTCCCTGTTAGCAGCCCCTGGTCGCTTGTGCGCGGCTTTATAAAGCCCTGGCCTGAGTGAATGCCCCGCCCACTGATTAAGGCTCAGCCAATTACCAGAGGCTTCGAGCTTTCAAACCTGCCTCCAACTGCCAGCCAGAGCACACGGTCCCCCACAGATGCTGTATTAGCTCCTCCTTCACCTGGAGAACTCCCTTGCGAAACTCCCTGTTAGCAGCCCCTGTTCGCAAAGCTCCCTGGTCGCTTGTGCGCGGCTTTATGAATGGTGAACTGTTGCTTAATTGGAGCAACATTAGTGCTAATTCCGTTTCATAGGGAAGTATTGAGCTAGTTGCTAATGGTTCTTTACCCAGTTGTTTAATAGGAATGAAATTTTAAATTCTGAATTTTGAATGCATACAACCTTTCCCCTTTATTTGTGACCTATTTTCCTGAGTGCTTTGGAGAGGTGTGGTGAGAATGGTGGGGCTCTGGGAGACTTGGTCAAGAGTGGCAGCACTCAGGAGGCTTCAAACAAACTCTTTTCATATTATGAAATTTGAAAACTCCATTGGCAGCTTTTTTACAAGCCGGTAGTAGGCTGGGAGACTGAGGTTCCATTTATTTCCCCATGCTTTTGCTCTTTTAAAAACAAAGCACAAAAACCTAAAAAATTCAGGCTTGTATACATGGGATGTTACTGTGTGGCAAACCAGGATGTAAATCCACAGCACTCTAGTTTATTGTGCACTGGACAGTGTTATAGTGAGCTAAGAGTTCCATTGTGTGCTTTGACGTTCTGTTGTTTGAAATGGGAGTATGTCAAAGCACTATGGAACTTTTAGTACGCTGTGGCAGGGTCCACACAAGATGTTACTGCGCAGCAAGCTAGCGTGCTATAGAGTGACACTCTGGCGTGACATGCAGTAACGTCCCGTGTAGACAAGTGCTAAGGTTGCATAGTTGAGCACTAAGAAGTCAGGAAATATAGAAGGTAAGCTTGAGCATGCAACCCTAACTACCTCCTTGTGCATGTGAATTACAATACAATTCTTGATTATCTGATGATTATATACTAATTTTCCAATAACAGAAGTTGCAAGTTACAAAACAGTTTATATTGTAATCCCATTTTCAGATGCTCATAGTGTTCTGAAACGTTCACCTTTTGGATTAAAACTTCCCTGGAGTCCATCCAAAGGTGAAAGTTTAAGCAAAAGCCACTCGGACATTTTTAAGTGAGAAACAGTTTTCACATTTTATAAATTGTTCCAGTGTGTGTTGGGATGGTGGGGCTGGGAATGGCATAAAGATGGTGAGCTCTTGCT
Organism: Emys orbicularis; assembly: GCF_028017835.1. Classification (NCBI taxonomy): domain Eukaryota; kingdom Metazoa; phylum Chordata; order Testudines; family Emydidae; genus Emys; species Emys orbicularis. The sequence goes on along the minus strand of NC_088686.1, from coordinate 127,905,860 downwards.
TTTGAAGTGTACTATGTGTAGGGTCCTTCATTTTCAGTTTTTATTTTATTTATTTTTCCCCAGGAATTTATCAGTGTTTATTACTACAACAACAAAAACTGATGAAAAATCAGTGCAAAAATATTAATTTTTCTGAGTAAATATCGGGGTTTATTTTGGTGGACGGAAAGATGGTGGGGAAAAAAGTATTCAGTAGATCAGTACTTTGAATTCCGTTCATCAATGTGGTTTGCTGCAGAACTAAAACAGAACTCTATACACAATGCCACTTCTGAGTTTAAGAAAACAATGTATCTCTAATCAGCAAATAAAACTCTTCATTTGAATAAACAGTTTACTATTGTAAACTTAGAACTATTAGCCTATAAATATTTACATTTAATAATTGGGCCACACCATTTGCAGCGCACACCCTCAACTTCATCCTTCTCTCCTGTTTTTTTTTTTAAACTTTTGAATATTTCCTTGTGTTCTGAAACGTATTCTGATACAGATTTTCGTTTTCTTCCCGATTTAGTGTATCAAATCTTTAAACCGTTCTCTGCTAACAGCTTGAAATGTGTATTGGTGAGCGTGAGATTCATCAATACCTTCAGATGCGCAGGCACTTCAGAGCTTGCATGCATGCCTGTTTATTGTGTGTATCTTCCAGACCAGGGGTGGGGAATTTTTTTTTCTATCAGGGGCCATTGACCCACAGAAAAAATCAGTCGCAGGCCACACACAGCCCCACGGGGAGGTACGGAGGCTCTGGGCTTCCCCTAGACTCTGGGGTGGGGCGAGAAATGACGGGTTCGGTGCAGGAGGGGGCTCTGGGCTGGGGCAGGAGGTTGGGGTGCAGGAGGGGGTGAGGGCTCTGGCTGGCGGTGCAAGCTCTGGGGTGGGGCTGGAGATGAGGGGCTTGAGGTGCAGGAGGGGGCTCAGGGCTGGGGCAGGCGGTTGGGGTGCAGGAGGAATGTTTGGGGTGCAGGCTCTGGGAGGGAGTTTGTGTGTGGGAGGGGGCTAAGGGCTGGGGCAGGAGGTTCAGGGTGTGGGCTCCAGCTGGGCATCGCTTACCTCAGGTGGCTCCTGGTCGGTGGTGCAGCGGGGCTAAGGCAAGCTCCCTGCCTGCCCTGGCTCCGAGCTGCTTCTGGAAGTGGCTGGCATCTCCGGCCCCTAGGTGGAGGGGCCAGGGGGTTCTGCGCAGTGCACGCTGCCTGCACCTGCAGGTGTCACCCCTGCAGCTCCCAGAGCAGCTGCAGAGGTGGTGCTGGGGGCGGGGGCAGCGCGTGGAGCTTCCCTGATTGCCCCAGCTCCTAGGGGACGCAGGGACACGCTGGTCGTTTCCGGGAGCTGCGCAGAGCCGACTGCACTTTTAATGGCCTGGTGACCCTAGCTTCCCCCCGCATGGCGTGTGCTGGTGCTCACAGCTCCAGCCCCATGCATGGGTGGGAGGGCGCTGAGGCTCGGGGCTTCCGGCTTGCCACGGGCCAGATGAAATGAAGTAGTGGGCCGGATCTGGCCCGTGGGCCATAGGTTCCCCACCCCTGTTCTAGACTAATACATAACCTTACTTCAACAGGCAGCTTTGCATATACACACAGACTAATGTATTATCGTAATATATGTCTCATGCTATGTATTGTATTTTTCCTAATAAAATAAGTTATGTTTTATATATTTGAATGATACAAAAGTAGGATGAAAATCAGAAAAAAAATGAATACTACTTGTAAAACCCAGGAATTTTTTTGGTAAAAATCGGTTTAAACTGAAAACAAAGGGGCTTAACTACAGGTCTGTCACATCTTACGCGCATTTAACATGCGCGAATTCAGCTTTATGCGGTCGGCAAAAACAAAAAAAGAGAAAAATAACAATTTAAATACTGTTCCTGTAGTGCGGGCGATTCCGCCCGCCATTACACTCAATGTAATTTTGACTATACGCGGTTTTCGCTTTACACGCTGACCGCGGAACATAACCCCAGCGTAAGATGAGACAGATCTGTATGTGCCTAGTATCTAGTGTACAGTAGGTGTTTTGCTAAGTTTCTGAAAAGGATGGAAAGTAAATCGAAAGCTTTCCTGAGTGCATGTGTAGTTGGAACACTGCGAAATTTTAAACTACGGAGGTAAACTTGGATGTGCTGCACATGCGCATAAAGCTAGTTTCTAGCGAGCTGCCTAGGCCCCTGAATTGCTCCAGACTGGGTGCTCTATAAATATTTCATAGAATCTTTGCTTAGTTTTGATTTCCCTCATCCTCTTCCTTCTTTTCTGGCCTTACTGGCCTATGGTATTGAATATAGATGGGACTGGGAGACAGAAGATCCTGAGTTCTGTTCCCACCTCTTCCCCTATTGGCCATAATTCTCTTCACTTCTTCCCATTTTACAGGTTGGGTAAATGAAGCACAGAGGTTGCTTGCACAGAAACACCTAATAAGAATAGGAATTATTTAATGAGTTAATGTGCATGTTTGCAACTAACTTGCTTATAACTGTAAACTGTAGCTTTAAAAAACTTTGTGGATTTAGTGCTGTGCAGTGCTGGCAAATGAATCCCTCTGTTCATCCCGGACAGGAACAGGACAAGCTTCCCTCACACTGCCCTGCTTCAGGCACCTCTTGTCCTCTCTACTGAGTCTGCAATTAGTACAAAGCTTGGCGATGTGGGAGCTGGAACTGAGACCCACCAAACTCATCTTGTACAGGAGCCACGAAAGAGCTATTAGATGGGAACAATTTATAATAAGAATGGCCATATTGAGTCAGACCAAAGGTCCATATAGCCCAGTATCCTGTCTTCTGACAATGGCCAATGCCAGATGCTTCAGAGGGAATGAACAGAACAGGTAATCATCAAGTGATCCATTCCCTGTCACTCATTCCCAGCTTCTGGCAAACAGAGGCTAGGGACACCATCCCTGCCCATCCTGGCTAGTAGCCATTGATGGACCTATCCTTTGAACTTATCGAGTTCATTTTTGAACCCTGTTATAGTCTTTGCCTTCACAACATCGTTGACCCCCTCAAAGAATTTTAGTAGATTGGTGAGGCATGATTTCCCTTTACTAAAACCATGTTGACTCTTCCTCAACAAATTATGTTCATCTATATGTCTGACAGTATTGTTCTTTATTATAATTTCAGCCAGTTTGCCTCGTACTGAAGTCAGGCTTACAGGCCTGTAATTGCCGGGATCACCTCTGGAGCCCTTTTTAAAAATTGGCATCACATTAGCTACCCTCCAGTCATTTGGTAGAGAAGCTGATTTAAATGATAGGTTACAGACTACAATTAGTAGTTCTGCAATTTCACATTTGAGTTCCTTCAGAATTCTGGGGTGAATACCATCTGGTCCTGGTGACTTATTGCTGTTTAGTTTATCAGTTTGTTCCAAAACTTCCTCTACTGACACCTCAATCTGGGACAGTTCCTCAGATTTGTCACCTAAAAAGAATGGCTCAGGTTTGGGAATCTCCCTCACATCCTCTTCCGTGGAGACCAATGTAAAGAATTCATTTAGTTTCTCTGTGATGGCCTTATCATCTTTGAGTGCTCCTTTAGCATCTCGATCGTCCAGTGGTGCCACTGGTTATTTAGCAGTCTTCCTGCTTCTGATGTACTTAAAATTCTTTTAGCTATTAATTTTTGAGTCTTTGGGTAGCTGGTCTTCAGATTCTTTTTTAGCCTTCCTAATTATGTTTTTACATTTCCCTTGCCAGAGTTTATGCTCCTTTCTATTTTCCTCACTAAGATTTAACTTCCACTTTTTAAAGGATGCCATTAAATGTTCCAGGATTAGCTGCTCCAAGAAGCAGTCATTTAAGGTGTCAAGAAACTTTATCTCTGCATCCCGTCCTGAGGTGACATGTATCCAGTCAATATGGGGATAGTTGAAATCCCCCATTATTATTGAGTTTTTTATTTTTATAGTCTCTCTAATCTCCCTGAGCATTTCACAGTCACCGTTATCATCCTAGTCCGGTGGTCGGTAGTATATCCTTACTGCTATATTGTTCTTATTTGAGATGTAATTACTATCTATAGAGATTCTGTGGAACAGTTTGGTTCATTTAAGATTTTTTACTTCATTTGATTCCACGCTTTCTTTCACATATAGTGCTACTCCCCCCCCCCCCCCCCCCAGCACGACCTGTTCTGTCCTTCCGATATATTTTGTTCCCTGGTATTACTGTGTCCCATTGATTATCCTCATTCCACCAAGTTTCTGTGATGCCTATTATATCAATATCCTAATTTAATACAAGGCACTCTAATTCACCCAATTTATTATTTAGACTTCTAGCATTTGTATATAAGCACTTAAAAAAATTGTCACTTTTTAGCTGTCTGCCATTACATGTGTAATTGAATGAGCCTCTTTTTCATTTGACTGTTTCTCATCAAATCTTACCCGTATTTTATCATCTTCCATCCTCTCCTCCTTACTAGAACATAGAGAATCCCCATTAATAGATCCTCCCCTATGGGATGTCTCTGTCTGAACCACATGCTCCTCCACACCTGTCGGCTTTCCCCCAGCCCTTAGTTTAAAAACTGCTCTATGATCTTTTTAATTTTAAGAGCCAGCAATCTGATTCCATTTTGCTTTACGTGGAGCCCATCTTTCCTGTATAGGCTCCCCCTTTCCCAAAAGTTTCCCCAGCTCTTAATAAATCTAAACCCTAATGAGTGGAGCTGGATTCCTACTGGTGATGTATGGGCAAAACGCTCTGAAGATCAAGCAAAGTTCTGAGTTAGTAGGTTCCCCTATCAGTCCTAATATTTCATCTTCCAGAGTGAGGCTTATTTTCTGGAAAGATAAGATTGTCAAGTTCTAACCTTTTTGGAGCTCACAGAAGCGGCATTTCCAACACACTGCTCTCGGTCTTCTTCAGACAAACCCTCTAATAGGTGACCCACCCAGTTCTTAAAGGGATAGCTCCCAGTAATCAAAATACACACACTATAAATACCTTAATAAAGGAAATATTAACACAATATTTAGTTTGATCCCTAAATACAGTGTTTTGTAATATGCAATCATTTCAGCAATCATTGCAGGGCCCTCACACTGACTTACATAGTTTCCAGCCCCCCTTGGCTCATCAGCTGACTTTAAACCCATGATCTTTATATCTGTAGCACACCCCTCTTTTACTCAGCTGTAGGAGAAAGTAGTGGGAAAGGTTTGCTGTTTTCTTCTATGGACAGCAGACCACAGATGGAGACATAACACAGACTTTATCACTGGTTATAGTGCTATGTGAATTGGCACTAGAATGCTTGGTATCAGGATTAGAATCTTGCAACCTGATGGAACCTGACTACAAGTGTCGTGGTCAAGTGTGAAAATAACCCAACTCCCTCGGGCTTGCTCAGGTAGACTCTGAACATCTCCTCCTGCCTGTGGAGTCAGCACAGCGATGACTGCATGTTGTATTCCTGCTGGCCACTGCTCTGTGCTGTGGAGTGAGTGTGCTGATGAGTTGCAGCGCATCTCATTCAGCAGTACACACAGTGCAGGAAGATGGCAGTGGTTTTTGGGAGCAGGCGCACATGCCATGCTCACCCCATAGCAGGAGGTGGTCAGAGACAGATCTCGGGCACAGGGAGCAGGAAGCCCTCATCAGTCTGAGCCCCAAGGATGAGGCGGCAGTGCTGACCCAGGTTTGGAGGGAAGTGTCAGATTTGGGTCGGCTGTGGGCTAGTCGTGTTCGGTTTGGGCTTCAAAATGAGGTCCTAGTAAACCTCTAATCAGGTTTCTTGGGTTCTATTCCTGGTTTTGGGAGAAGAGTATGGCCTAGTGGCCGGACAGCATAGCCAAATGTAGTGATGCCCCTGATAGGGATGATTGGACCATGAGTTACCATCGTAGTAAGATGGAATCACAGAATGCAGCTGTCCAAGGGCATTAGACTTATGAAAAGCCCATCTGGGGGAATTAAGATATCAAATGTATAAGGTGCAGTGAGAAGAAATATTAAAATCCAGAAGTGTTAAGAAATCCTAAAGAGCACACTACAGCACAAAAGACCATAATCTTTCTGAAAAAGAATGCAAAAGAGAATTATCCATTTGCTGCTTCGCAGGGACTGCTCAGAGATCTGATGTTGTTCATGTAAGAAGCCGTCAAACTCCTTTATGGAACCAGGTAGCTGAAACAATAGCAGCCTCTGCTAAAAACACAGGTACCTGAGTGGAGGGGCTTCACTGAGTATTGTTTTATTAAGGTTTGTGTGTCTGTGAAAGAGAAGCAGAGAAAAAAGGCAGCAAAGAAGTACAAGATACAGCCACAGAAGCACTATACTAGTAGCAGGGCCCTGAGAAAAAGCCGAGAGAGAGAGAGTGCTTTCAGACAGATTGTTGGCTAGGAAGGGACTTGGAACGGTGCGCAAAGAAACTGTCTTCTGCTGTTTGAGTTCTGCAGTGTTTAGGGGAACAGGACTTTGTACATTCTTTGTAAATAAACATGATTTCTTCAAAGATACCTGGCTCCATCATTATTTTCTCCTCCTAAATGAAACAACCCACACCATTCTGAATTTTGGTCAAATGAGGGGGTAACAGAGCCATACTACCTGATGCAATGACTCTGAGGCCTCCTGCAAGGTATAGCAGGGCCCCATATTGATGGCTTCCAGAGCTGCTGGATTTGGGGGTTGAACCTCTAACTTTTGCAACAGTCAGGACAAATCTTGCCTAGAATGAAAAAATTCCCATGCAATTCCACAATGGAAAACTAATTATTCCCCCCCCCCGATCCTCTTCCCAAAGGTTTTTCTTAGTGAGTGCAGCTCTTATTTGGCATCTTTATTAATGATCTGATAGAGAGTAAGTAGCATGTTAATGAAATACACAATGACTGGAAGGAAATGAACGAAGAATGAGATTCATCTTGGAAAAATCGATCCAATATGCCTGGGGAATAATAATTCAAAGCATAAGAGTCAAGAGAAGAGAGAAACTTGGGAAGCAGTGATGGTGAAAGATCTAGGGGCAGTAGTGGACAGGAAATCAGACATGTATTTGCAATGAGATGCTAGAAGACTTACGTAACTTTGATCTTTGATCATAAGCAAAGTCATCACACCACAGAGCCTGGAAGCATTAGTCCCTCTTCATACACCTGGATGACTGCATTTAATTCTGTGTATCCATTAGCAAAAGAATGTTGACAACTGGGAGGAAATTCAGAAAAAAACTACAAGGATGATCGGGGATTGGAGAAATTCACTTATAAGCAAGGCCATTTGTCTTTGGTTTTTATTTTTTTTTCAGATTTCCTGGGAATTTATTGGCGTTTATTACAAAAATTAAAAAAAATGGGTGAAATTTGGCACCAACAATTAACTTCACTGTTTTCTGGGCGTTAATTTTGGGCGATGGGAGGACAGAAAAAACTTAACAGATAGAGGATGCCATCCATTTGCATTGCATCCTCCACCAGTACTGCTTCTGGACCTGCTCGGGAAGGTGATGGCTGCTCGGTTACCTAGGCTGCACAGGTTACAGAGCTGCCATCTCTCCTTTGGGAACAGGGAGCTTAGTCCGGGGAATTCTAGCACTTCATTTTTTAGCACTTGAGTACTGATGTACACATATACATATGCATGTGCATGCTCACTTGTTTGTCTTCCACTATTTCGCCTTACTTGAACAGACAGGCTTGTATATACACTTAGACCAATTTATTATTAACATAAACACCTAATATAATATACTGAATTTTCTTAACGTAATCAGTATTTTCATGTATTTGGGTGGGCCAAAATTCAGGTTAATAGCAGTAAAAACTGAATAATGGCTTTTGTAAAACATGGGTGTGACATTCTGTACCTCATAGTAGCACCCTGGAATCCCATATTCACCGTTGCCATCTGATTATATGTTTTGTACAAAGTATGCCTTGTGATGTATCATTTTAAAAGTCTTGATCTACTGAACATTAATATCCTGTTGGATTGTATGTACTATCATTATGTGAAGTTATGAAGTATTGCTTTATATCAGGGATCTCAAACTCAAATGATCACGAGGGCCACATGAGGACTAGTACATTGGCTCAAGGGCCGCATTACTGACACTCCCCCCCGCCGCCCTCGGCCCTGCCCCCACTCAACCCCTTCCATCAGGCCCCGCCCCTGCCCTGCCTCTTCCCACCCCTTCCCTGCCCCCATTCCAACCCCTTCCCTGAAATCCCCACCCGAGCTCTGCCCCCTCCCTGCCCCCAGGGGGTACAGGAGGGGTGCGGGGCATAGCAGAGGGTTCAGGATAGGGGGTTGGGGTGCAGGAGGGGTGTGGGGTACGGCAGGGGGTTGGGGTACAGGAGGGGGACGGCAGGGGATTCAGGGCAGGGGGTTGGGTGCAGGGTGCGGCGGGGGCTTAGGGCAGGGGGTTGGGGTGCAAGAGGGGTGTGGGGTGCGGCAAGGGGTTCAGGGCAGGGGTCGGGGTGCGGGGTGGTGCAGGGGTGTGGGGTGCGGCAGGGGGTTTAGGGCAGGAGGTCGGTGTGCACCAGGGGGCTCAGGGCGGGGGGTTGGGGTGCAAGTGGGATGCGGGGTGTGGCAAGGGGTTCAGGGCAGGGGGTTGGGGTGCAGCAGGGGGCTCAGGGCAGGGGGTTCGGCTGCAGGAGGGGTTTGGGGGTGGGCTCTGGCCCGGCGCGCACTGGGGACAGAGCAGGGCAGGGCCCTGCCCCCGCTCCAGGAAGCGGCCGGAACCTGGGGAAGGAGGGGCACAAGGGTCTGTGTGTTGCTGTTGCTGAATGGGGAACCGCGGCCAATGGGAGCTGCTGGGGGCGGTGCCTGAAGCAAGAGCAACACACAGACCCATGTGTCCCCTGCTTCCCCAGGTTCCGGCTGCTTCCAGGAGCAGCGCGGGGGCAGGGCAGGGAGTCTGCCCTGCCCCTGGTGCGCGTTGGGCCGGAGCCGCTCTAGGTAAATACTGGGGGAGGGGAGGGCAGGGGGGCTGCGAGGAGCTCGTGGGCTGCAGAAAATAACCGCGCAGGCCGTGTGTGTGAGACCCCTGCTTTATATGCTAAACAAAGTAAAAGAAGCAGAGAGAGGCAAAAAGGCATCCTTTAAAAAATTAAATCCTAGTGAGGAAAATATAAAGGAGCATAAACACTGGCAAAAGAAGTGTAAAAATACAATTAGGAAGGTCAAAAAACAATTTGAGGAACAATTAGCCAAAGACTCAAAAAGTAATAGCAATTTTTTTTTTTTTTTAAGTACATCAGAAGTAGGAAGCCTGATAAACAACCAATGGGGCCACTGGACGATCGAGGTGCTAAAGGAGCACTCAAGTATGATAAGGCCATTGTGGAGAAACTAAATGAATTCTTTGCGTCGGTCTTCACGGCTGAGGATGTGAGGGAGATTCCCAAACCTGAGCCATTCTTTTTAGGTGACAAATCTGAGGAACTGTCTCAGATTGAGGTATCATTAGAGGAGGTTTTGGAACAAACTGATAAATTAAACAGCAATAAGTCACCAGGACCAGATGGTATTCACCCCAGAGTTCTGAAGGAACTCAAATGTGAAATTGCAGAACTACTAATTGTAGTCTGTAACCTATCATTTAAATCACCTTCTCTACCAAATGACTGGAGGGTAGCTAATGTGATGCCAATTTTTAAAAAGGGCTCCAGAGGTGATCCCGGCAATTACAGGCCTGTAAGCCTGACTTCAGTACGAGGCAAACTGGCTGAAATTATAATAAAGAACAATATTGTCAGACATATAGATGAACATAATTTGTTGAAGAGTCAACATGGTTTTAGTAAAGGGAAATCATGCCTCACCAATCTATTCGAATTCTTTGAGGGGGTCAACAAGCATGTGAACCATGGATATAGTGTACTTAGATTTTCAGAAAGCCTTTGTCAAGGTCCCTCACCAAAGGCTCTTAAGCAAAGTAAGCTGCCATGGGATAAGAGGGAAGGTGCTCTCATGGATTGGTAACTGGTTAAAAGATAGGAAACAAAGGGTAGGTATAAATGGTCAGTTTTCAGAATGGAGAGAGGTAAATAGTGGTGTCCCCCAGGGGTCTGTTCTGGGACAAGTCCTATTCAACATATTCATAAATGATCTGGAAAAAAGGGTAAACAATGAGGTGGCAAAATTTGCAGATGATACAAAACTACTCAAGACAGTTAAGTCTAAAGCAGAGTGCAAAGAGCTACAAAGGGATCTCCTAAAACTGTGTGACCAGGCAACAAAATAGCAGATGAAATTTAATGTTGATAAACGCAAAGTAATGCACATTGGAAAGTATAATTCCAACTATACATATAAAATGATGGGGTCTAAATGAGCTGTTACCACTCAAGAAAGAGATCTTGGAGTCATCGTGGATAGTTCTCTGAAAACCTCCACTCGATGTGCAGACGCAGTCAAAAAAGCAGACAGAATTCTGGGAATAATTTAAGAAAGGGATAGATAATAGGGCAGAAAATATCATGTTGCCTCTATATAAATCCATGATACGCCCACATCTTGAATACTGTATGCAGATGTGGTTGCCTCATCTCAAAAAACATATATTGGAATTGGAAAAGGTTCAGAAAAGGGCAACAAAAATGATTAGGGGTATGGAATGGCTTCTGTATGAGGAGAGATTAATAAGACTGGGACTTTTCATCTTGGAAAAAAGACGGCTAAGGGGAGATATGATTGATGTCTATAAAATCATGACTGGTGTAGAGAAAGTAGATAAGGAAGTGTTGTTTACTACTTCTCATAACACAAGAACTAGGGGTCACTAAATGAAATTAATAGGCAGCAGGTTTAAAACAAATAAAATGAAGTATTTCTTCACACAATGCACAGTCAACCTGTGGAACTCCTTGCCGGAGGATGTTGTGAAGGCCAAGACCATAACAGGGTTCAAAAAGAATGAGATAAATTCATGGTGGATAGGTCCATCAATGGCTATTAGCCAGGATGGGCAGGAATGTTGTCCCTAGTCTCTGTTTGACAGAAGCTGGGAATGAGCAACAGGGTGGATCATTTGATGATTCCCTGCTCTGCTAATTCCCCCTAGGGCACCTGGCACTGGCCACTGTCGGAAGACAGGATATTGGGCTAGATGGACCTTTGGTCTGACCCAGTAGGGCCATTCTTATGTTCTTATGTTACTGAAGTATGTTGTGAGGTTGGAAATGCCCACAGCCAGCCTTTCAGTAGGGACAAAGGAGCAGCCATCAATGGCCAGATAGGTGTCAATGGCTCATCAAGAGGAATCCACTATCCAGGAGGCTTCTCAGAGAAGGCACCTATACAGTGGGGCAGTCTAACCCATATCTCAGCAAGGAGCTTTCTAGCAGCTGGAAGAAAGTATAAAAGTGTGGCAGTGACATCATCACTTGGCCTCTCTTCCCCCATCTCAGCACCTGGAAAATCATCTGGAAGACAGACTTTGAACTAGGGAGATTGGTTCCAGGCTGGAAGGAGGTCCAGTCTGTGTACCGAGGAACTGTAAGCTGTCTGTACTGTCTGTTTAAGTTAGAAATAAATTGGCAGTCTAAACTCTAAGTTGATCAGCTTTGATCTCTGTCTATTACTTATAATCACTTAAAATCTATTTTTCTGTATTAAATAAATCTGTTTTATATTTTACTTAAAACGATGTATTTTTGGTTGAAATTCTTGGAGAGCTCAGATTACAAAGGCTGGTGCATTTCCACTTTCCTATGAAGAAGTAACAAACTTATTAATGACTTTGCAATGTCCAAGGGAACCTTGAGCAGTGCAAGATGGTATATTTCTGGGGTGCAAGGCTGGAGAGCTGGGGGGTGCTGGCTGGAGCCTCTCTATTGATGATTCGTGTGTGTCTGGGAGATCATTGATGTAACTCAGTTGGGTGTGTCCCTGCCTGTGGATGGTGGTGTAATTGCAATTCCTGTCAGAGGTTTGTAGCTTGACATCAGCATCACAGTGTGAGGGACAGCCCAGGCTGGTGGGTTTGGAGGGCTCAGCGCTCCCACAGTCCAGGTTGCACCTGAGGGACCTTGTCATGGGATCCCATCACAGTGGGATTTTTTTGATAAAAATCAGTAAACCCAAAAAACGAAGGACCTTGTTGATCAGGAAAGGTTTACAAAACTAAATATGTCTAGCTTGTGTAAGTGCCAACTAATGCAGGGGTCGATACAATAATACAAATATTTAAAGATGTTGACACCAAGAAGGGAGAGGAATTTTTAGTTTGATGCACAGGGAGGTGTAACTAGGAGGAACTATAACTCTGAAGAGTAACGTAAGAAAGAGAACACTTAGGACATTTTTCCTGATATCCAGCATAACACTGAAATCTATTTGACTGTGGAATAGTCTCCTGCAAAGAGAAACGAGGGCAGCCCCATTTCTTGAATTGGACAGAACTCTAGAATGGGTGCTGTAAGGAAGGCTCCTGCAGGTAAATGGTCTGAATGATCTAACTGTAGGTAGGGTTTCACTTTTAACATACTGTGACATTCTCCAGGGTACAGTCTGGACTGATGGACAGCTGGGTGTCCTCAACTCTCCAATTTGCGGTACTTTTTACACTGCTTTGCTGTGAGAACAACCAGCCCTGGTCTGCTCTCACGCAGCCTCCATCATATAAAGTGCTCCCAGCTATACTGTATGAGTGCTGTAGCCAGCCACCCATGAATTACACCAGCAGGGCAACAAGAGCAAACTCCCAGTGCCAGACTTTCCCCAAGTAATGTGCATCTTGTACTGCCCAGTCTCTTCTGGACAATACAAACTCATAGTAAGTCTGTCATTTCATTAATAGAAAATGATATGCACAAATCTTATCTCAAATGGAGTTTCCCAAACACTTCAGTCCAAACACACACTGGTTTAGATAACACTATCTGTAGTTAATAAACTTGTTTTAAAGATAGATTTTTAAGTGATTGCAAGTAATGAGACATAAGTCAGAATTGTTTACAAAGAAATAAAAGGTAAAATGCAACTAATACCTAACTTAACAAGCTAAGGATATGTCTACACTACGAAATTAGGTCGATTTTATAGAAGTCGATCTTTAGGAAGCGATTTTATACAGTCGATTGTGTATGTCCCCACTAAGCACATTAATTCGGCGGAGTGCATCCTCACAGTATTGACTCACGGAGCAGTGCACTGTGGGTAGCTATCCCACAGTCCCCGCAGTCTCTGCTGCCCATTGGAATTCTGGGTTAAGTTCCCAATGCCTGATGGGGCAAAAACATTGTTGCAGGTGGGGGCTGCTGTGATCCAAGTAGCCAATGCAATCACTGACCTTTTGCTAACAAGGGTAGTGACTCTGGGAAATGTGCAGGTCATAGTGGATGGCTTTGCTGCAATGGGGTTCTCTAACTGTGGTGGGGCGATAGAACGCATATCCCTATCTTGGCACCGGACCACCTTGCCAACCAGTACGCAAACCACAAGGGGTACTTCTCAATGGTGCTGCAAGCACTGGTGGATCACAAGGGACGTTTCACCGACATCAATGTGGAATGGCCGGGAAAGGTGCATGATGCTCGCATCTTTAGGAACTCCGGGCTGTTCGAGCAGCTGCAAGAAGGGACTTACTTCCCAGACCAGAAAATTACCATTGGGGATGTTGAAATGCCAATAGTTATCCTTGGGGACCCAGCCTATCCCTTGCTCCCATGGCTCATGAAGGCGTACACAGGCAGCCTGGACAGTAGTAAAGAGCAGTTCAACTATAGGCTGAGCAAGTGCAGAATGGTGGTAGAATATGCCTTTGGACATTTAAAAGCTTGCTGGTGCTGTTTGCTGATTAGGTTTGCTGACCTCAGCGCAACCAGTATTCCCATTGTTATTGCTGCTTGCTGTTTGCTCCATAATATCTGTGAGAGTAAGGGGGAGATGTTTATGGCGGGTGGGAGGTTGAGGCAAATCGCCTGGAGGCTGATTTTGAGTAGCCAGATACCAGGGTGATTAGAAGAGCACAGCTAGGTGCTCTGTGCATCAAAGAGGCTTTGAATACCAGTTTCATGACTGGCCAGGCTATGGTGTGACAGTTGTGTGTGTTTCTCCTTGATGCAAACCCACCCCCTTTGTTGATTTTAATTCCCTGTAAGCCAACCACCCTCCCCCTTTCGATCACAGCTGGCAAAGGAAATAAAGTCACTATTGTTTTGAAACCATGCATTCTTTCTTTATTAATTAAAAAAAAAAAAAGTGAGAACTGACAAGGTAGCCCAGGTGGGGTGGGGGAGGAGGGAAGGACAAGGCCACATTGCTTATTGTAGCCACACTACAAATCAAAACTGTTTGAATGACAGCCTTCTGTTGCTTGGGCCATCCTCTGGAGTGGAGTGGCTGGGTGCCCGGAGTCTTCCCTCCCCCCCGCGTTCTTGGGCATCTGGGTGAGGAGGATATGGAACTTGGGGAGGAGGTCAGGCAGTTATACAGTGCATGCAGCGGCAGTCTGTGTTCTTGTTGCCTTTCCTGCAGCTCCACCAGACGCCTGAACATGTCCGTTTGCTCCCACATTAGCCTCCGCATCGCCTCCTGCCTCCGCTCTTCGCGCTCACTTAATTCTTTGCTGTCCTCTGCCACTGAATGCCTCCATGCATTCAGCTGTGCCCTATCAGTGCGGGAGGACTGCATGAGTTCGGAAAACATGTCATCGCGAGTGCGTTTTTTTCGCCTTCTAATCTGCGATAACCTCTGGGACGGAGATGTTAGGGGGAGCATAGAAACATTTGCACCTGCGGGGAAGGGGGAGGATAAAAAGGGAGAGTAGAATTTAAGAAGATACATTTCTGAGATTCACAGTGAATGAAGCAATTCACAGCAGATAGCACATGTGCTTTAGGTACAAGGTCGCATTTGGCCTTTTATATTGAGGGCCTGCCATTATGGTAACACATCACACACGGCTGGGCAACAGAATTTGGTTTCCAGGCAGCCATGGTAAGCCAAAGGCTACGCAGGGTTGGCTTCTTCTGCCTTCATAACATGGGAATGGTTTCAAACTGCAGCGCCCTCCTTTCCCATAGCAAGCAAAGCCGGCTGGGTTTGCCATTTAAAAGGAGGGGCTGCGGTTTTTGGGTGGATGTGCAGAACCTCCCTCCCCCCACCCCACCGTGTGGCTAGTCTCTGGGATGATCCCTTCACCCCTCCCCCCACCGCGTGGCTATTCTCAGGGATCATCCCTTTTAGCCAAGCTCAAATAGCCCAGCATGAACGGGGTCCTTTTACTGTTCCCTTACAAAAATTCTCCTATTTCAACCAGGTGACCATGAATGATATTACTCTCCTGAGGTTAACCCAGAAAGATATAGACCGAATGTTGCTTGAATGCAACCAAAACCCAGGACCATTCGCTGCCATGCTTTGTGCTGCAATGATTCCAGACTACTTGCTACTGGGCTTGGCGTGGTAAAGTGTCCTACTGTGGAGGACGAAATAAGGCGGCCCTCCCCAGAAACCTTCTGCAAAGGCTTTCAGAGTACCTCCAGGAGAGCTTCATGGAGATGTCCCTGGAAGATTCCCGCTCCATCCCCAGACACGTTAACAGACTTTTCCAGTAGTTGTACTGGCTGCGAATGCATCCCAAGTCTTGAGGGCAAATCAAACATTAAACACAATTGCTTTTAACCCCTGTAGTGTAGTTACAAATGACACTCACCAGAGGTGCCTTCAGGGTTTGGGAACCTGCCTTGGGAGGGTATTGGCTCCAGGGTGCCGGGGAGAACGGATTCTTCGCTTGCCTGCTGCGCATTCTCCTCCTCCTCCACAAAATCCTCCTCCCTGTTGCGTGAGACTCCCCCCTTGCAGGTGTCCATGGACAGTGATGGGGTAGTGGTAGGGTCCCCCCCCTAGAATGCCATGCAACTGAGCATAGAAGTGGCATGTATGGGGCTCTGACCCGGAACGACTGTTTGCCCCCTCTGTCTTTTGGTAGGCTTGCCTGAGCTCCTTAACATTCACGCGGCACTGCTGTGTGTCCCTGTTTTAGCCTCTCTCCACTATGCCCTGTGCGATTGTGGCATATATATTAGCATTTCTTCTTTTTGATCGGAGTTTGGCCTGCACAGATTCTTCTCCCCATACAGCAATCGGATCCAGTGTCTCCTGTTCGGTCCATGCTGGAGCTCGTTTGCAATTCTGGGACTGCATGGTCACCTGTGCTGCTGAGCTCACCACGCTGACCAAACAGGAAATTAAATTCAAAATTTCCCAGGGCTTTTCTTGTGTACCTGGCTAGTGCATCGGAGTTGAAAGTGCTGTCCAGAGCGGTCACATTCGAGCACTCTGGGATAGCTCTCAGAGGCCAATACCATTGAATTGCATCTGCACTTCCCCAAATTCGACCTAGCTAGGTCGATTTTAGCTCTACTCCCCTTGCCGGGGAGGAGTACAGCAGTTGATTTTAAGAGCCCTTTAGGTTGACGGAACGGGGTTGGGTGTGTAGACGCATTGCTTATAAAATCGAACTAACACGGCTAAATTTGACCTAACCTCGTAGTGTAGAAAGGGTCAAGTGAACTTAAAGCAAAAAACTTTCTCACCATATGTTCTAGTAGTCTTAATGGCTGAATCTTTCAGCCAGGATCCCTCCCCAGTCTAATGATGCCTCCTTTTTCCTTCATGTGGTTTTGATGCTGTGAGTAGAGATGAAGGGAGAGAGAATCTGGGGAGTTTGCACCTCTCTCTTATAGCAATTCTCGTCTTTGAGAATCCTCTCCAGCTGGGGTTCAGGCGACAGTCTGTGGGATGGGAACTTCCAGCTGTTTCTTTGCCAACATATAAATTTCTCGCTCACACCCTTTTTCTTGCCAAAGAATGGCTACTTAACCAGGTGATAGTCCATCGGATTTTGTAGACACCTGGCTGAGGCATCAGTTTGCCTTTTGTCTCTGAGGATTTGGTTTGTGCCTGATTTTCTGAATTTGGAGCATGTTACAACAATGTTATACAGTAGAATCTTATAACTTTACATACAATATTGCCATGCATATTTTACCAGGACAATAATGATCAGTACATTGTGAATTTTCAAATGATAGCTTTGTACAAAATCCATTATAGTTTTGTAAAAAGGGTGAACGTGAGGATACAGACTGTCACATATACATGATTCATTCCTTTCTGTGTAAGAATGATGAGCAGGGTCCTTAGTTTTTCTATCTTTTATGGGTGTTTGTTACATTGGCAGTTCAGTGCAGCTTTGGGCATTCATTGTTCTCTGTGGCAACACATAGCAGAAGAGTTCAACCTGTTGGCCTTAGACGGGCCGCTTCCTTACCCTCTGCTGCATGTCTTCGCTGCAGGAGTGAGGGCTCCCCAGGGCCAGATGATGAAAGTCTTGAGAATTTATGTTGACACTAAAACTGATAAAAAGGCACACTTTTTCTTTTGGCACATAACTTGCTATGGAAATTCCTGCCACAATGCATCCCAGATGCCAAACACTTAGTAGGATGTTAGAATTATCTATTTATATGGATATTAAGAACATTCACAGATGTATTGGACAGAAAAAATGTTTTTTTCCAAGGGCTATAAACTCTCCTGCATGATACCACAAGTTAGCTGACAGGGATAAGAGAACTTCCTTATGGGCAGGGTATTCTGTAAGTGCCAACAATGGGGTTCCTTGCACCTTCCTCTGGAGCATCTGGTACTGGCTAAGTGAGAGACAGCATACTGAACTAGCTGGATCCTTGATGTGCTCTGCTCTGGCAATTCCTATTCCTACAAAGTTTTAGTGCTGTTGTAGTTTGTCTTTGTTCTACATATGTAGCTAAACATTCATTATATCTTTTCCATCCCTTTCCATTGCAGAAAAACAATGCTGAATGACCTATTGAGATTTGACGTAAAGGATTGCTCTTGGTGCAGGTATGAGACTATTTCTCATGTTTATTACTGATTTAATTCCTGCCATAGAAGTCTACTGGACTTGACAGCTGTCCAAAATGGGTTAACTTAAGTAAAATCTTCTTTGAGAGCAGGAGATTTTTTTGACTTTTTTTTGTGTGGAGTCAAGTTTATTTTAATTTCCACCTCATTCATGTATTTGTTGACGGTGGGTGAGATCCTCACCCCTGTTTCAGCCCCTTTACACCAGTTAAACAGTTGGGAGTTGTGTAAAGAGTCTTTAAGAGCTCCAGTTACAGCAAGAACTGTGGAAGATGGTTGTAAAGCTGACTTCTTGGAATCCCCTCACAATTTCTGGTGTAGGGGGCGTGCCAGGGGCTGTGTCAGTGGTGCTGCTGAGATTTGGGACAGCACTGCTGCCCATAGAGCAGCCCAGGGAGTCTGCTGTCGTTTAGACACCCTCTGAAGGCTGTCTTCATTACAGAGAGAACTCATCCAGCTCCCAGAGCAGCCCAGGATTGAGAAGGGTTAAAGCCAATTTTGCTCCACTCCAGCCTGGGCTGTGAGTGGTGTGTTATCTTACCACGTAGCTGTATAATAGTGTTGCAGAATTTATTTCAACATTCATATTTAATCTTTGCATGATGTAGTTTAGAAAATAATTAAACTTAATAAAACACTTAATTTACCATAAAATCATGGTCAGCATGATTAGAAAATATAGAATAAATGAAAATGCTCGTTTATTAACACTGAAATAACTACTTCAGTTAATTGCCTTCCCAAAACAAATATCTTCATACCCAACTTAAATAATTTCTTTGTGTACTTGAAACATACAAAGGAAGCAGCAGTCAACCCTATCTTTGTGTTATTCCCCCAGGGCTTTTACCACAGGGACCCCTCCAGCGCCCCGGTATCATCATTCAGCAGTAGTCTATGGGAGCAGCATGTTTGTGTTTGGTAAGCCAGTGACAAACTCAGGCTTTGTGTACTATGAATGACGAATGTTTTGAGAATTTATCAGGCTATTTTTTAAAAGGGAGTGTTAAATTTAGGAGGTGTGTAGGCATGAGTCAAAGATCTCCAGTTCAGTCCCTCACTGTGGCTGATTTATAGCCAGGACTTCAGGTTTGAATTTCCTTTCTTTTGTCCCAGAAAAAACTGAATACCATCAGAGGTGATAAATTGCAACACCTTCAAGAGTTGCTCTGCTGGAAAGAAGACGAAGTACCACAAGAAATGAGAGACGCCAACATCATCACTCTCTTAAAAACAAGGGTGACAGGAGTGACTGTAACAACTATCGTGGCATTTCCTTTCTTAGCATCATGGGAAAAGCCTTTGCGTGAGTCGTCCTGAACAGACTTCAGACCCTTGCAGACAGAGTCTAATCTGAATCACAGTGCGGCTTCAGTGCCGAAAGGTCTACTTTTGACATAATCCTCTCACTGAGACAACTACAAGAGAAATGCAGAAAACAAAGCTCCTTTACATAGCCTTTAGAAGTGGACTATTTTTGCTTCTAGAAAAGATTGGATGTCCCCCCAAGCTCTTGAGCATGATTTGGTCCGTCCATGAAAACATGTATGGTACAGTCTAATATGACTGCTCAGTCTCAGAGGGTTTCCAGATTTGTAGCAGGGTCAAGCAAGGCTGTGTACTTGCCTCAACTCTGTTTTGGATCTTCTTTTTACAACTGAAACAAGCTTTTGGTTCCTCAACTGAGGGAATCTGCTTGCACACAAGATCTGATGGAAAGCTGTTCAATCTTCAGAGGGGTAGCTGTGTTAGTCTGTATCCATAAAAACAACGAGGAGTCCGGTGGCACCTTAAAGATTAACAGATTTATTTGGGCATAAGCTTTCATGGGTAAAAACCCACTTCTTCAGATGCCTCCATGCATCTGAAGAAGTGGGTTTTTTACCCACGAAAGCTTATGCCCAAATAAATCTTAGTCTTTAAGGTGCCACTGGACTCCTTGTTGTTTTTGTTCAATCTTGCAAGACTCGGATCTAAAACCAAGACTCGGAAGGCCTTCATCTAACATCTCCTTTTCGCTGACGATGCAGCTGTGACAACCCACACAGAAGCCCATCTCCAAAACCTCATGGACAGTTTTTCCAGTGCCTGCCAAGACTTCAGGCTTACCATAAGCCTAAAAAAGATGAACATAATGTGCCAAGGAGTTGAAGAAGCACCCTCCATCAAGATCAACAACTATGAACTTGAAGTGGTGAACAAGTTCACATACCTGGGGTCTACTGTCGCAGTCAATCTTTCACTTGAAACAGAACTCAATATCCGCATTGGAAAAGCTGCCACAACAATGTCTATGACTGAGCCAGAGGGTATGGCAAAACAACAAACTGACAGAAAACACAAAGATCTGTGTGTATTGTGCATGTGTTATCAGCATACTTTTGTATGAGAGCGAGACATGGACCTTATACTGTCATCAGGAAAAGAGGCTCAATAGCTTACCTATGTGTTGCCTTTGTTGGATTTTTGGAATCTCCTGTAGCTGTTGCTGAGCTGAGGTGCCCAAGAAGGCCAGTATGCCCAGGACCAAAGCTTCCTCAAACAGAGGCTTGGGCATGTGTGCCGAATGAATGATGGGTACATCCCAAAGGATATCCTCTATTGTGAACTGGCATCTGGAAAAAGACCCAATGGGTGCCCAAAATTGCATTTCAAGGATGTGTGCAAGCGAGACCGCAAAAGAAATGGATGTGGATAACTGGGAAGATCGTACTCTGGACTGCAGCCTTTGGAAACAAGAGCTTAACAAAGGTCTCCAGAGTTATGAGAGGAAGCAGTTCAGCTTAGAAGAGAAGAAAAGAGCTTGCACAAGCCAGAGCCCAAAGTGTCAAAACACCACCTTTAAATGTGTCAGATGCAGCAGAGATTGTCTCTCTCAAGTGGGTCTCTTCAGTCACAGCTGCCATAAAATCAATTGAGTAAATTCTTTACCTCGGGTACATATCCATGGTCTCTCGAGGCTGAAGGATGCCTATTACTTGTGTAAAATAACAAACAACTACTCAAGCCCGCTACTTAAATTGTTATCCTTTAAACAAATAGGAGCTTCTCATTCATAGCCCAGGTGTCAGGTGACTTCCTTCCAATGCATTAAAGAGAAGGCTGGACAGCTGAATAATGAAATCACCTACTTGTCGGAGACTTTGGGTTGTCCCTTTTCTTCACCCTGCTTTATCTAGTTTAAGGTTTTACCCATGGTAGGGAATAGTTTTTAAACCTGTTCTTAAAGATGGTTTGTGTTAACTCCGATGAAATGTGTTGTGCCTAATCAGTAATCTATTAGGCCTAATTGTTAATGGTACCTTAGAATAGTTGGGCCTGATCCACACTGACCAGGCAAACAATGTTTAACTTGTATTAGCAGAAATAGTTTTTAAACCAGGGCTTAAAAATGATCCTCTAGTACAGGTAAAGCTGTGAAAATGAGCCCTTCTCAAAATTGACTATGAAGATCCTGTTGCCTTAACTATCCACCTAACATCACGAGCTCCGTTTTCAGTGTGATTTTAGCTGCACTTAGCAGGGCTCTGCTTGGGCTCCTTCCAATGCTAATTCACTTTTCTAATATGAGAGGAAACACCAGTTCTTTTGATTTGATCAAAGTATTGTGACCTTGCCTTACCTCAGAAAACTTTGATTTGCATGGGATAAAGGGTTTGTAGTATTGCTGATGATTCAGTAGGTGAGGTTTTCTCCACTGAGCCTGTGCCATTAGTGTTGTGCCCAGGGGACTGTAGTGTTGGAGGTACAGGCCTTTTCTACAGTAGAGAAACTTGTGGCTGTGTCCTTCCATTATTGGAAAGTGCTCTTTTGCCCATATACAAACTTGCTAAAGGCAACTATTTGTCTGCTATCCATTGGTTTAAGTTATCCTGATTCCCCATGGGGGATAAGTGCTAATCAGTGTTAGTTCAGCTAGTAGATTGCCAGTGTGGACATGTCTGACCACCATCGTAATGCAGTTGGTGCAAATAGTCCTCCCATCACTGTCTTGCAGAGTACCAGTCACTACAGATGTGGCCTGTGTGATCTCCTTTCTGCATTCCACTGTTCATGGGTCAAGTTGTCCAGGAGCCTCCTAGCCCTTCATGTAGCCCTGTGGAGCTCACTTGCAAGCTATTTTCAGAGACAAACTTTTTTGTTAAGCGATATCACAGTGTGCTACCATCCGTACCTTCATATTTTTGTGGGGTGAGCAGTATGTGCAGAGCTAGCTAGGAAATAGTAGCCAGAAATAGTATACTAGTGGCTGTGTGAGCAACTCTCCACACTAGGTATCAAACACAAGCACCTGTGCTGGCAGAAGGCAAAAGACCTGAGGCAGTGTCTAGAAATAAAGGACCATAATAAAATTCCTTGAATTATCAAAAGACCTGTCTGTTCTAGAAGGAATTGGGCAGCATCACATCCAGGGCCTTCCAGTCATCATGATATAGTGGTTGACAATGCTAACTCTTCTGGAGAGAGTCTCCAAGATGAAGAGGATAGACAATGTTCTGTGGCCTGTGCTATACAGGAGGTCAGACTACATGATCACAATGATCCCTTCTGGACTTATAATGTATGACATGCACTTGGCTGCCTGGGGGCTTGGAGATCACAGTCTAGGATTTTGACACTTCCAGACAGGGCTTGTTAGGAAATGCAGCAGTTGAGATCCAAACATCCCTAGAGCTTTTAAAAAAAATTCTTGAGACTTTTTTTGTAATGTAAAGATACAGGAGATAACCTTAATACAGCTCTATTATTCTATATGATGAACTGTTGAGTGGAGTTATGTCATTTTTAATCAGCTATTTGCTAATGTTCATAATAACTGCGTATACATTGTGCCAAATGTGAAACTTTGTCTAATGAAATTGTTGTTATCCAGGTGGCTACACTGGAGATATATATTCCAATTCCAATTTGAAGAATAAAAATGATCTCTTTGAGTATAAGTTTGCAACTGGCCAGTGGACAGAGTGGAAGACTGAAGGAAGGTAAGGGACTGGGTGTCATGGAAGATGAGCATCAATTAGGAAATAGTTGTAGTGGCAGCAGTAGGCAATGCTATTTCTAAGTTTGCACATCAGGTTCTGTTATAGCCTCAAAAACTTTCATCTTTTGGGCTGCAGTTGTCAAGCAGGGACTCTGTCCCAAAGTAAATGCTCTTGGAAGGTTTCGCCAAAAATTCCTTAATCTATTTTCAGTTCTATGACAGTGGGGGAAAATATGTTTGTGTTTGTTTGTTTGTTTTTTGTTTTATATTTTAAAAAAGAATTGTTGTGTGATGTGTTCTTTCCAGGAGTCAGTGCAAATTTATTAATTGGTTCACCATTTCATCAATGGAAAGTGGATATACATCAGCCTTTGTACCCTGAGCAGTTTTGCCACACACTTCATACAAACTCACTGGTAAAGATAAACAGTCAAACAAATTTATTGACTACAAAAGATACGTTTAAAGTGATTATAAGTGATGGGCAAAAAGTCAGAGTTGGTTACCAAAATAAAATTCAATTAAATATAAGCACGCAGTCTAAACTCTCAACCCTATTAGACTGGGCAACATCTAGATTAAGCAGTTTTTCTCACCCCACTGGATATTGCAGTTCATAGTATACAGATTTCACCCTTGAAACCTGGGCCAGCCTCCTCTGTTGGAGTCTTCTGTGAGTGTCTTTGTTGCTTGCAGCATAGGTGGGGGCAGGCGAAAGGCGAAGCATGGGCCTCTATGTTCTGTTTTATACCCTCAGTCCCATGTGCTTGGGGAACACAAGTCCAGGCATGTCTGGGGGGCATTGCTGAGTCTCCAGGCAAGGTTGAGAAATTCCCCTGGTGTGTCCTCATGCAGGTGAGTCATTGAGTTCCCTTGCTGGACAATGGATGTTGATGAGTTGTTTGACACCCTGCCCGGGTGTTGGTTATTTTCCTTGCTGTTGCCTCTGGGAAGCTAATATCTGGTTGATCTCTCAATTTACAGCATGTTTTAGTGACAACCATGCAACACAATTCTCATAACTTCATATGCATTAATGATATACATATATGGATAGAGAAATGACTTTCAGCAGATCATAACCTTTCCCCTGATACTTCACATGACCTGCTTTATATGCAATATCACAATTATATACAGATGAGGAATATGGGGGTTACAGGGCACTCCCCCAAAGTATAGAATGTCACAGTAAATGCATCATGGGAGGCTAATGCCATGTTCCCATAACCACCCGCGCAAATGTTTTGGTCCCATGAGGAATTGCAAGCCTACCCCAACATTCCACTTGGCTCCATGCACTGTGGGATAGCTACCCACAGTGCAGCGCTCCATGAGTCGATGCAGGCCCTGCTAGTGAGGATGCGCTCCGCCGACACAATGTGCATATTGGGGACATGCAGAATTGACTTGCTTAAATCGGAGGCTCAATGTCGACTTAAATAAAATCAGCCTAATTTTGTAGTGTAGACATATCCTTAGCATCATATTTGCTTTTTTCGAGCATATGTCTTCCTGCAAACTCCACAGTGATGCCTGCATAAGTTGTTATAATTAATTCAGAACTGGTAAGGTGTATGAGTAGTTCCATTTTATCCTTCCAATGTGCGTTATTTTGCATTTATAGACCCTGAACTTCATTTTCCATCATGTTGCCCATTCACCTAGCTCAGTTAAGTCCCTCTGAATTCCTCTGTCTTCTCAGGACTTGAATAACCTAAATAACTTGAATTTGAGTCAGCAAATTTTACTACCTCCCCACTCTTTAATTAACATATTTGACAACATTGGGCCTGGTACAGAACCTTGAGGCCATGGTGAAGACTGATCATTTATTATTGGGCACTTGAAAACTAGGCCTCAGTATCTGTACCTCACTCATCTGTAAAATTTGCCTTATAATCAAAGCCTTGTGTATTCTGCAGCTATGGGATTTGCTGTGGATTTTATCCTTGCTGCAGAGTTGTGCTCCAGAATCTCAACTGTTCTAAAAAATTACATTTCTAGGCCTATTGGTTGTGCAGATAACATTGACCACTTGATCAGAATGTGAGCAATGAAATGACGACCACCTTAGTCTGCCTGAAACAATAGTTGCCATTTTCATAGATAATAAAGCCAGAAGTGACCACTGTGATCATCTAGTCTGACCTCCCATATAACATAGGCCATAGAATTTCCTTGAATTAATTCCTGGTTGAATTAGAGTAGATCTTTTTGAGAAAAACATCCAATCTTGAGTTAAAAATTGACAGCGTTGAAGAATCCACAGCCCTTTGTAAGCTGTTTCCATGGCTAATATACTCTGACTGTTGAAAAATTGACCTTATTTCCAGTCTGAATTTGTCGTTTCAACTTCTAGTAATTGGATCTTATGCTTTTTTCTGCTAGTTGGAGAGCCCTCTACTATCAAATTTCTGTTCCTCTCTGCATAGGTACTTATAAACTGGAATCAAGTCTCCCCTTGATCTTCTCTTTGTTAAACTAAACAGATTGAGCCCCACTATAAGGGATGTTTTCCAATCCTTTAATCATTCTTGTGGCTCTTCTCTGAACCCTCTGCTATTTATCAACATCCTTTATGAATTGGGGACACAGTATTCTAGCAGCAGTTGTGTCATTGCCAAAGAGAGGTAAAATAATCTTCCTGCTCCTCAGTTATCTGCTGTTTGATACATCCAAGACCTTTTGGCCACATTGTGACATTGGGAGCTCATTTTTAGCTGATTATCCACCACAGCCCCCAAGTCTTTTTCAGAGTCACTTTTTCCCAAGATAGAGTCCTGCATCCTGTAAGTATGGCCTGCATTCTTTGTTCCTAGAGGTATAACTTTACGTTTTGCTGTATTGAAATGCATTTTGTTGTGCCCACTTTACCAAGTGATCTAGATTGCTCTGTATCAGTGACTTGCCTTCTTCATTATTTATCATTGCCCCCGTCTTAGTGATCTACAAACTTTCAGTGATGATTTTATTTATTCTTCCAGGTCCTTAATAAATATGTTAAATAGAGTAGGGCCACGAAACAATTCCGGTGGGACTCCACTAGAAACACCCACCCAATGATGAACCCTGTTTACAATTACATTGTAATTGTAATGTGGGATTGTGGCTAAACTTAAATTGTAATGTGGAGGTTGGCTACATGTAAAACTCTGAACAGCAGGAAATACAGAATTGAAGTAATGCTGTGGGAGGCATTGTCTTAATTCTGCATGTCCTGGTTTGGAAATGTTCAGTTTAGCCCATCTCCAGATTCTGGAAGGGCACAAGGCAGCACTAGGTAGCCTTACATCTACATTAAAGAAGTTTTTTGGCTGTGAATTTCCCTTCTTTTTGAGAAATCTGTGGAAGTGAGGGGGGCATAGTTGATAGGAACACATGGGAGGGGAACCTCGTGAGGTCTTTCTAGGCACATCTCTCCATTAATGAGCTACCATGCCCCCAGTAATGCTGTAAAGGCCGTGATCAGGAGGGAAGGTTGTAAGGTTGTAGCTAATGGGTTGTGAAGAGTGTATTTATCAGCTGGAGACAGCAAGGGGAGAGGAGATGCAGAATCCCTAGCCCACATCAGGGACTACTGTGGGGAAAACAACTCTGCACACCCACCTGTACATAGGAGGCTTGCATAAGTTAGAAATGGCTCATGTCCATATCAGTAGTGGGTCTCCTTTCCTGGTCTCAGTGCTGTTGGACAGAGCTTGCCCATTTTTAACGCTCTCCAGTCTTAGCATTGTGTTTCTGTGGCATACATTTTCCCAGCCTCAATTCCAGACCCAGTCCATCAAGCTTAGTGCTGCCTGCCAGGAGTTCAGTGAGTCTTTCCTGGCTCAGAACCACTTCATCCGGACTGGGACTCTTGCACTGGCCAAATTGGTGTTATTTACAGTGTGGCAGCTAGTTCCTCCCACTTCCACCTGGCCCATACCATCATACCAGATTTCACATCCTAGATGGAGTAAGTACTACCAAAACTGTCTCAGAGCAAGATCCAGGGAGGCGGGTAGATGGCATCAGGGGTATGCTTGTGAGGAGCTGAACATCTCTAAACTTCACACACCACTCACACTTCCAAAAGGAGCTCCATTGTGCCCCAGATACGGAGGGAAAGGCTGGTTGAAAGCCCTAAGGTGCACAGCACGTATCTCCCAAGGAGTGGATTGGAACTCAAGCTGCACGTGTTTAAGGGGAGTGCTTGTTCTCCTAACTCACCTTACTCAGGGTTTGTCTACATTGGCAAGTTTCTGTGCAAAAGCAGCTTTTTGTGTTCAAACTGCAGACGTGTACACACTGCCAAGCCACTTTTTGTGCAGAAACTCCTCAGTTGCAGTGTTGCAAAAAAAAAACCTCAATGAGAGTCGTAAGGCTATTTGTGCAGAGGCTCCAGCGCTCTATTGCCAGCGTGGACACTTGATTGCTTTCTGCCCTGTAATTGGCCTCTGGAGGTGTCCCATAATGCCTCAAGTGATCGCTCTGCTCATTGTTTTGAACTCGGCTGCCCTGGAGACATGCACCCCTCCCCTTTCAAAGCACTGTTTCTGACAGCCATTGCGTGCTGTGCTGATCTGCTCCAGGACACAAAGCAAACCATTAATGTGGACTGCTCGTGCTGCTGAACGCAGAGGCAGGTGTGTGTGAGAGCGAGAGATTGCTGTGCAGAGAGCCCAGGGAGGGAGGCGGGGGCTGATGTCGGGGTTTCCCCCTGCCTCAGGACTGGTTGCTTCCTGCCGCTGTCCTGAACTTACAAGACAGCATGTTGACACACTCTCTGATCCCAAACCACAGTCTCTCTCCCCCCCCTCCATACACACACACACTCCCTGTCTCACACACCTCTTCTACCCTCCCCCCCACTTCAGTTGAATAGCAGCTGGCAAAGTAGTAGGATGCCCATGGAAGAATGGAATTGGGAAACCTGTATCATGTGATGCTGTGCTTGCTCCATGAGGCATTGCAAACCCTTCCCAAAGCACCCTGCGCCAGTTGCACAGTGGGATAGATACCACAATGCTCTGCTGTCTTTGCCTTTGTCAGAGCTGCTAATGTGGATGTGCTCCAGCGTCACAAGGAGCACAGTGTGGACAAGCAAGGGCATTTTAATTCCAGTGTTTTAATAAAAGTGGTATAACTTGTGGTACAGAAACTTGCCAGTGTAGACATAGTCTGTGTGTCACTTACACAGGAGTTCTGAGGAAACAATAGCTCAGAGGTAAGACCTGTCCATGAGCAGAGTAGCTAAAGCTTTTGTAGTACAATAACTTTTGAAATATTTCTAAACAGGTCTTTGGAACCCTGGAATAGCTGAGTTCAGGATCAGTCCAGCAATATAAATTTTCAGGCACTGAGCCATAGTTGTTTTTTTCCCCCTTGCCCAGTGCAAAAAATGTTATAAGAATCTGAACTTTCAAACCAGCTCATTTTTGTGGAGGGGGGGGCACTGTATCTTGACCAAATAATCCTAAATTTGCCCCATAAAGTCTATCCCAATCTCTGTTGCACTTTGAAAAATTGGCTCATAAACAGAAATCACTGCTCAGTAGTAACTATGGAAGTTGCTATCACTCCTCCCTAATACTGATTGCATTTGTAGCCTCAGGTGAGAGCTGTAGTTTGGACAACAGATATTCTCATATCTCCTAAGGGCAGGATTGGCACTCACAATATTTAGGTAGGGTTTGGTTCATGAGCCACTACTTGTTTCATGTAAGGGCATGTCTACACTTATCTCTGGAGCGATTGATCCAGTGGTGGTCGATTTATCGCGTCTAGTGAAGATGCGATACATTGACCACCGAGCGGTGTCCCGTCGACCCCAGTACTCCACTGGAGCGAGAAGCGTAGACTGAGTCGATGGGGAAGCGTCAGCAGTCGACCTACTGCAGTGAAGACACCACGGTAAGTAGATCTAAGTACGTTGACTTCAGCTACGTTATTCACGAAGCTGAAGTTGCGTAACTTAGATCGATTTCCCCCCCCTTCCTCCCCCTCCCCCGTGTAGACCAGGCCTAAGACACCAGATGGCTGTGATGCACGCTGACTTCCCATAGTTAGTTGGCACAGTGCAGCACACCAGGCTCAAGGTGCCCTAGTATCATAGTGCATGTGTAAATCATTTTCTGACATGCATTCCAACCACATGCCAATTTACGGAGCTGAATGGACCCCGTGAGAAGTTCTAATATATTGCTTCCCCTGGAATTGGGTGTCAGATATAGTTGAGGTCATAAGAATGGCCATACTGGGTCAAACCAACAATCCACCTAGTCCAGTATCCTGTCACTGACAGTGGCAGGAGCAAGATGTTTCAGAGGGAATGAAGAGAACAAGACAATTATCAACTGATCCATCCCCCGCCATCCTGTCCCAGTTTCTAGCAGTCAGAGGGTTCAGGGACACCCAGAGCATAGGGTGTTGCATTCCCGGACTCTCTTGGCTAATAGCCGTTTATGGACCTATCCTCCATAAACTTACCTAATTCTTTTTTGAATCCAGTTATACTTTTGGCCTTTTCAACATCCCCTGGCAATGAGTTCCACAGGCTGACTGTGTGGTGTGTGAAGATGATGTTTTCACCCCTCAGCTCATAGAGAGCCGAGAAGCTCTATTTTTGTTTGCTACCTGTTAAATTCATGGGGTGACCCTTGGTTCTTGTGTAATGTGAAGAGGTAAATAACACTTATTCACTTTCTCCACACCATTCATGATTTTCTAGACATCTGTCACTTCCCCTCCTTAGTCGTCTCTTTTTGAAGCTCATCAGTAAGGCTAAGATTTTGTCACGGTTATTTTTAGTAAAAGTCACAGACGGGTCATGGGCAATAAACAAATTCATGGAGCTCGTGACCTGTCTGTGACTTTTACTAAAAATAACTGTACAAGCTGGGGGGCAGGCCATGGTTGCAGCTCCCAGCGGAAGTGGGGCAGGAGTGCCTGGCTGTGGCCCCTGCCACAGGGGAGGGGCACACCGCCCTGGTTGCAGACCCTGGTGGAATACCTCAGCTGCAGCCCTTGGGGGAAGCTGCGGGGCAGGGGGGCATGGTCCCGTAATAGCCCCTGATGCAAGCTGCAGAGCAGGGGCGCACGGCCCTAGCTGCAGCCTCCGAAGAAGTCACGGGGGTCTGGTAAAGTCACGGAATCCATGACTGCCGTGACCAAATTGTAGCCTTAATCATCAGTCCCAGTCTTTTAATCTTCCCTTGTATGGAAGTTTGTAACCCTAATCATTGTTGTTGCCCTTCTCGGTACTTTGTCCAGTTCTACTATATCTTTTTTGAGATGGGGTTGTCGCGGTGCCTGAAGTGACTCTCAGCCGACAATGCCCAAACTCAGGACAGATTGTCAGAAAATAGGGCAGACATCCCCAAACTGGTGGTATATTCTATCATTAGATTCACCAAGCCAGTAATAAAAAGTACTCCTGGATCACTATATTAGTTTTACCATGGAATACAGACAATTCCCTTGGCATTCCTGCCCCTGTTTATTACCCAGACAAACGGGACTTTATGGTGTAAGGTTATTAAAACTAAAAACACCACACATTAGGTTTTTCCAGTCCAAAAAGACTAGTCACTCACTGAAGGTCACTGGATGTTCAGGATCTCACCAAAACCAACACTGTAGCCAAATTCTCTAGTAACTAAACTATAAATTATTTGGTAAAAAAAGAAATTAGTTATTAAAAGGTCAAAGCAGAGAAAATATATTGCAGTTGAATCGGAATCATAGAAGATTAGGGTTGGAAGAGACCTCAGGCGGTCATCTAATCCAACCCCCTGCTCAAAGCAGGACCAACCCCAACTAAATTACCCCAGCCAGGGCACTGTCAAGCCCGGCCTTAAAAACCTCCAAGGATGGAGATTCCACCACCTCCTTAGGCAACCCATTCCAGTGCTTCACCACCCTCCTAGTGAAATAGTTTTTCCTAATATCTAACTTAGACCTCCCACACTGCAACTTGAGACCATTGCTCCTTGTTCTGTCATCTGCCACCACTGAGAACAGTCTAGATCCATCCTCTTTGGAACTCCCCTTCAGGTAGTTGAAGGCTGCTATCAAATCCCCCCTCACTCTTCTTTTTTGTAGATTAAATAAGCCCAGTTCCCTCAATCTCTCCTCATAAATCATGTGCCCCAGCCCTCTAATCACTTTTGTTGGCCTCTGCTGGACTCTCTCCAATTTGCCCACATCCTTTCTTTAGTGGGGGCCCCAAAACTGGATGCAGTACTCCAAATGTGGCCTCACCAGTGCCGAATAGAGGGGAATAATCACTTTCCTCAATCTGCTGGCAACGCTCCTTGTAATGCAGCCCAATATGCCATTAGCCTTTTTGGCAACAAGGGCACACTGTTGACTCATATCCAGCTTCTCGTCCACTATAATCCGCAGGTTCTTTTCTGCAGAACTGCTGCTTAGCCAGTCGGTCCCCAGCCTGTAGCGGTGCATGGGATTCTTCCGTCCTAAGTGCAGGACTCTGCTCTTGTCCTTGTTGAACCTCATCAGATTTCTTTTGGCCCAATCCTCCAATTTGTCTAAGTCACTCTGGACCCTATCCCTACCCTCCAGCATATCTACCTCTCCTCCCAGTTTAGTGTCATCCACGAACTTGCTGAGGGTGCAAGCCATCCCATCGTCCAGATGGTTAATGAAGATGTTCAACAAAACCGACTCCTGGGGCACTCTGCTTGATTCCAGCTGCCAACTAGACAGCTTGCTGTTGATCACTACCCGTTGAGCCCGACAGTCTAGCCAGCTTTCTATCCATCTTATAGTCCAATCATCTAATCCATACTTTTTTAACTTGCTGGCAAGAATATTGTGGGAGACCATATCAAAAGCTTTGCTAAAGTCAAGGTATATCATGTCCACCACTTTCCCCATATCCGCAGGCCAGTTCTCATCAGGTTGGTCAGGCATGACTTGCCTTTGGTCAATCCATGTTGACTGTTCCTGATCACCTTCCTCTCCTCCAAGTGCTTCAAAATTGATTTCTTCAGGACCTGCTCCATGATTTTTCCAGGGACTGAGGTGAGGCTGTAGTTCCCTGGGTATGAGTCTAGTTATTAGCAGAGATATAAGGTCTGCTAATTCTCCATAAGTCTCTTAGTCCTTCCATGAATCTTTCAGGGAGTCCCAAAATGAGTTTTTGGAGATCTCAGTTCAATGGCTCAAACTCCCCTGTTAGAGTTCAGCAGATCAGAGATGTTGAATCAGCCCGATGAATCCATATTTATAGCTATCCCACACAGAGAGCAAGCTGCCAGGTGTCTTCACAGAAACCCCATCACTTTCCTTTGACAAAGAATAGATACTTGCGTCTGTGAAAAGTCCCAGTGGCACTTGCTTTGAAGATCGAAGGCTTCAGTCTTGTAAACACCGTATGATAGCCAGACAATTCTCCATTAAGTAAATTGACACTGAAATGCTAAATAGGTGCCTTTTGATCAAATGACAATTGAGTATAGTTGCATACATAATGTAAAGATAATATAGTTACAAGACATGAAAATTATTTAGCAACTACGTGTTCTTCTTCAAGTGCTGTCCCTATGTGGATTCCAAATGTGGGTGTACATATGCGCTGGAACCGTTTATAGTAGTGTCTGTTGACCCACGCATGCGTCGGCCATGTGGCGCATCCGAGGCGAAGAAAGGGGGTGGTCTGTACCCCATTTTGGACCTCTGCTCCCTGAACAAATTCCCGACGGCAAGGGGGGTGGAGAGGAAGTACTTCGCCCCTTCCAAGGGATACGACTTCCTATTTTGTCATCCGGCCCCCTGTTCGCTGGTCGTCTCAGCCGTGAATGAACGGGAGCATCGTGGCCAGCAAGCCCCAGCCCCCAAGGCCAAAGAGGCTAAACGTCTGGACCTCTTCGGAAGGAAGGTCTACTCCTCTGGGGGCCTCCAATTAAGGATTGCGAACCAGCAGGCGATCCTAAACAGGCACAATTTTAATTCCTGGGCAGCAGTTTCCAAATGTAAAGACTCCTTGCCCTAGGGCTCTCAACCTGAGTTCACGGCCCTCGTGGAAGAGGGAAAGGCAGTTGCCAAGACCTCTTTACAGGCCTCTCTGGACTCGGTAGATGCAGCAGCCAGAACAGTTGTCTCAGGTGTGGTGATGAGGCGCTCGGCATGGCTTCAGGCCTTCCGCCAGAGGTCCAGAATACCATCCAGGACCTCCCCTTCGAAGGGTTTGGCCTCTTTTCCGACCAGACGGATGCCAGGCTGCATAGCCTTAAAGAGTCCCGGGCAACCCTCAAGTCGTTAGGAATGCACACCCCGGCGACTCAGAGGAAGCCATTCAAGCCCCAACCGTTGCAGCAACGGCAGTACCAGCCTCGCCCTAGGCAGGAGCCATATCGCAGGAGGGGCAGAGACAACAGACGCAGGCGGAATAACACACCTAATCAAAGCCAGGGCCAGGGCAAGCCCCAGCCTGGAAACAAGCAGGGGTTTTGAAGGTGCGCTCGAGGACAGCGTACCAACCCAGCTCCCGGATCCTTCTGTATGTTTCTTTGACCGCTGGTCCCATTTCTACCAGGCGTGGTCCCATATAACATCGGACCGTTGGATCTTCCGCACAGTACAAGTGGGTTACACGCTGCTGTTCTCCTCCTTCCCTCCTACCCACCCCCCTTCCCCGTCCCTCTTCAGGTACCCTTCTCACGAGCAACTCCTTATGAAGGAGGTACAGTCGCTCCTGGAGGCGGGGGCAGTGGAGGAAGTCCCTCGGGAACTAAGGGGGAAGGGGTTTTACTCCCGTTATTTTCTCATCTCAAAGGCAAAGGGGGGCCTTTGGCCCATTTTAGACCTTTGCGGGCTCAACAAGTTCTTAGTCAAAGTCCGCTTCCGCATGGTCTCCCTACGCACTATTATCCCGTCCCTGGATCCGGGGGATTGGTACGCTGCCCTCGACATGAAAGATACGTACTTTCACATCGCTATTTACCCCGCTCACCGGCGGTTCCTGCAGTTCACCATAAACCAGCACCATTACTAGTTTACGGTCCTCCTGTTCGGCCTGGCGGCAGCCCCCCACATATTCACAAAATGCATGTCAGTAATGGCAGCCTTTCTGTGAAAGAGGAGAATACAGGCATACCCATACCTCAACAATTGGCTCCTCGCGGGTCGGTCCGAAGAGGAGGTCTGCTCCCATGTGACGGTGGCCCTAGATGCATTCCGCAGGCCGGGTCTTCTCGTCAACGTGCCCAAGTCTTCCCTGATACGAACGCAAAGGCTGGAGTTCATCGGGGCAGTGCTGGACTCGGTGCAGGTGCGAGCAAGCCTCCCGGAATCCAGATTCCTGGCCATCCAACGTGTCATAGACTCGATGCTAAGGTTCCCCACTACCACGGCCAGATGCTGCCTGCAGCTCCTAGGGCACATGGCGGCGTGCACTCACGTAGCTCCACTACGGCGCAGGACTTTACAAGCATGGCTTGCCCGGTCGTATCGCTCAGGCAGAGACCTCTAGACCTTGTCGTGATGCTTCCGGCCCAGATGTTGGACTCCCTGTGCTGGTGGCTCAATCGGCCGATAGTATGCGAGGGTATCTCCTTCGCCGCACCGCAGCCTGCTCTGATGCTCTTGACAGACACGTCGGACCTCGGCTGGGGAGCTCACTTAGGGGACCTAAGGACACAGGGCTTGTGGTCCAAGGCCGAGGTGTCGCTCCACATCAATGTAAAGGAGCTCAGGGCGGTTAGTCTAGCCTGCCAAACCTTTCATGCTACTCTGGAAGGTCACAGCGTGACAGTTCTGACAGACAGCACCACCGCCATGTTTTATATAAACAAGCAGGGCGGAGCCCACTCCTCTCCCCTCTGCCAAGAGGTCCTTCTCCTGTGGGACTTTTGTATAGCCCGCTCCATCCATCTCGTAGCGTCATACCTCCTGGGGGAGCGAAACAAGCTAGCGGACAGCCTCAGCAGGTCATACCGCATGCACAAGTGGTCGATGAGATCGGACATCTTGCAATCAGTCTTCCAGAAGTGGGGGTTTCCCCAAATGGACCTCTTTGCCACCTTGGAGCGGGAGTCTGAAGTATGCCTTTCCTCCGCTCCCACTCATCCACAGAGTCCTCCTCAGGGTTCGCAGGGACAAGGCGATGATAATTTTGATCGCCTCAGCTTGGCCTTGTCAGCGCTGGTTTACAACCCTGCTAGAGCTGTCAGTGGCCGCCCCGATTGCCCTGCCCCTGCATCTCATTGCGTGGAAGCTCTCTGGCTAAACGTTATGGAGAGCCAGTGCTCTCTTCCGGTACAGCAGATTCTCCTTGGCAGTAGGAATCCTTCCACTAGGGCGGCCTACCTTGCTAAGTGGAAAAGATTCTCCTGCTGGTGTGAGCCTAAGCAGATACAGCCACTCCAGGCCACTATTCCAGTAGTCCTAGAATACCTCCTGCACCTCAAACATCAGGGTCTCGCTCCTTCCTCAATCAGAGTGCATCTAGCTGCCATTTCAGCGTTCCACCCGGGGGAATCCGGATGCTCTGTGTTTTCTAACCCCATGGTGGTGCAGTTCCTCAAGGGACTGGAGAGAGTGTTCCCCTACTCCCTCCCTGGAACCTTAATCTGGTCCTTTCCAAGCTTATGGGGCCCCCGTTCGAGCCCCTGGCCTCTTGCTCTCTCCTTCACCTCTCCTGGAAGGTGGCGTTCCTGGTGGCTATTACAT
The DNA here is from genome assembly GCF_028017835.1 of Emys orbicularis. Classification (NCBI taxonomy): domain Eukaryota; kingdom Metazoa; phylum Chordata; order Testudines; family Emydidae; genus Emys; species Emys orbicularis. Next base: position 127,870,345 of record NC_088686.1, on the reverse strand, counting down.
CGGCGAAGAGGGTGTCCGAGTTGAGGGCCCTAACCTCGGAGCCTCCTTATACAGTTTTTTATAAGGACAAAGTGCAACTCAGGCCACACCCTAAATTCCTCCCTAAAATAGTCTCACAATTTCATATGGGACAGGATATTTTTTTGCCAGTACTCTTTCCTAAACCACACACGGACCCGAGTCACCATAGCCTGCACACTCTGGATGTCTGAAGGGCCCTGGCGTTCTATTTGGAGTGAACTAAACCTTTCCGCAAGTCGACACAGTTGTTTGTCACCATAGCCGATAGAATGAAAGGCTTCCGGTCTTGGCGCAACATATATCATCCCCACCTGCTACGAGCTCGCCAAGATTCTAGCCCCGGCGATCGCAGCTCACTCGACGAGGGCACAAGCATCCTCAACAGCTTTCCTGGCGCATGTCCTGATCCAAGAGATCTGTAAAGCAGCTACCTGGTCATTGGTGCACACATTCACAGCCCACTATGCAGTCAACCAGCAGGCCAGAGATGACGCGGCAGTTGGCAGGGCTGTTCTTCAGTCATTTGCTCCATGACTCCTACCCTCCTCCTATGGTAAGCTTGTGAGTCACCTAATGTGGAATGGACAAGAACAAGCACCCGAAGAAGAAAAAACGGTTACCTACCTTTCGTAACTGTTGTTCTTCAAGACGTGTTGTTCACGTCCATTACACTTCCCACCCTCCTTCCCCTCTGTCGGAGTCTTTGGCAAGAAGGAACTGAAGGGGAGTCGGGTCGGCAGGGATATATATGCACTAGCATAGAGGCGCCACTCTAGGGGGCTCCCCTGCTGACCCGACGGGAGCCGCTAAGGGGAAAAGTTTCCGACGTCCGTGCATGCGGCGCGCACACACCTTATGTGTAATGGACGTGAACAACACCTCTCGAAGAACAACAGTTACTAAAGTTAGGTAACCATTTTTTTTTTTTTGAGCTGCTGGTGTATGCAAAACAGTTTGTAAGAACAGGAAAATTTAATTGACAATCTATTTGTTGTGGTTGGTGTATCTCATAGGTTCCAAGTCCAGAAGAGATGACTGTGATCATTTATTATGACCTGATGTATAACAGAGGACATAAAACTTCCCCGAAAAATTTTTTTTAGAAGAACATCCAATCTTGATATAAAATTTGCCAGTGATGGAGAATCTACTCTGATCTTTGGTAAATTATTCCAGTTGTCAGTTATTCTTATTATTATAGAATCATCATAGAATCATAGAATATCAGGGTTGGAAGGGACCTCAGGAGGTCATGTAGTCCAACACCCCTGCTCAATCCCCAACTAAATCATCCTAGCCAGGGCTTTGTCAAGACGGGCCTTAAAAACCTCTAAGGAAGAAGATTCCACCACCTCCCTAGGTAACCCATTCCAGTGCTTCACCACCCTCCTAGTGAAAAAGTTTTTCCTAATATCCAACCTAAACCTCCCCCACTGCAACTTGAGACCATTACTCCTTGTTCTGTCATCTGGTACCACTGAGAACAGTCTAGATCCATCCTCTTTGGAACCCCCTTTCAGGTAGTTGAAAGCAGCTATCAAATCCCCCCTCATTCTTCTCTTCTGCAGACTAAATAATCCCAGTTCCCTCAGCCTCTCCTCATAAGTCATGTGTTCCAGCCCCCTAATAATTTTTGTTGCCCTCCGCTGGACTCTTTCCAATCTTTCCACATCCTTCTTGTAGTGTGGGGCCCAAAACTGGAGACAGTACTCCAGATGAGGCCTCACCAATGCAGAATAGAGGGGAATGATCACATCCCTCGATCTGCTGGCAATGCTCCTACTTATACAGCCCAAAATGCTGTTGGCCTTCTTGGCAACAAGGGGACACTGTTGACTCATATCCAGGTTCTGGTCCACTGTAACCCCTAGGTTCTTTTCTGCAGAACTGCTGCCTAGCCCCTCGGTCCCTAGTCTGTAGCAGTGTATGGGATTCTTCTGTCCTAAGTGCAGGACTCTGCACATGTCCTTATTGAATCTCATCAGATTTCTTTTGGCCCAATCCTCTAATTTGTCTAAGTCCCTCTGTATCCTATCCCTACCCTCCAGCATATCTACCACTCCTCCCAGTTTAGTGTCATCTGCAAACTTGCTGAGGGTCCAATCCATGGCATCCTCCAGATCATTAATGAAGATATTGAACAAAACCGGCCCCAGGACCGACCCTTGGGGCACTCCCCTTGATACCGGCTGCCAACTAGACAATGAGCCATTGATCACTACCCGTTGAGCCCGATGATGTAGCCAGCTTTCCATCCACCTTATAGTCCATTCTTCACGCCTCAAACTTACGCCTTATTTCCAGTCTGAATTTATCTAGTTTCAACTTCCAGGCATTAGATCATATTATAACTTTCTCTGCTAAACTGAAGAGCCCATTATTAAATATTTGTTCCCCATGTAGGTACTTACAGACCGTAATCAAGTCACCCCGTAACCTTCTCTTTGTTAAGCTAAGATTGAGCTCCTTTAGTATATCATTGTAAAGCATGTTTTCTAATCCTTTAATCATTCTTGTGGCTCTTCTCTGAACTCTCACCAATTTTTCAACATTCTTCTTGAGCTGTGGACACAGGATTCCAGCAGTGGTCGCACCAGTGCCAAATGGAGAGGCAAAATAACCTCTCTGCTCCCACTTGAGGTTCTCTTGTTTATGCATCGCAGAATCGCATTAGCCCTTTTGGTCATAATGTCAGACTGAAATCTCATGTTCAGCTGATTATTCACTGCATTCCCCCCCAAATCTTTTTCAGAGTCATGGATTCCTAGGACAGAGTCCCTCATCCTGTAAATGTGGCCTAAGTTCTTTGTTGCCAGATGTATACAAGAGAAACTAGCCAAGACTCAAAAACTAGGGCTGTCAATTAATTGCAGTTTACGCATGTAATTAACTCAAAACAAATTAATGCGTTTGTTTTTTTTTAAACGTGCTTTAATCGCACACTTCTGGAGATGGGACTCAGTGGCGGCCGGGCAGGTAGGGAGGCACAAGAGACTAACATGCAGACCAGAAACACAGATTACTGAAATGCCTCCCAACTCCTCGGAGCTGGTCTTGTGCCCCCTTCCCCCTTCATAATCTATTGATTTGTTTTATATGAGGGGAGGGGTAAAGGCAATCACCAGCAGCCGCGAGGATGCGAAGCAGGGAAAGGGTGCTTTGGAGCCACTGCTGCAAGACCCTATGCCCCAGGTGACTCCAGCGGTCTCCTTTCCCACTCCCCTGCACTAATCGACCGTGACCCTGGCCCATATCGTGTGGGTGATTTGGGAGAGCCGGTTAAACACCTTCGAGGGGGAGAGAGGAGCCTGGCCCCCTGCTGCACCATCCCTTCCACGCTGGACAGGGCCAGCCTTAAGGACCACCCAGGGCACCATGCTCAGGGGGGCACCGCTGTATACTTCTGGGGCAGGGGACCCTCCTCCTGCTGCCCTGCTCCACTGCTGCTCCAGCCTCCCCCACCCCATGAAGCTGACCCTGGCCAAGCTGCTCTGGACCGGGAGCCTGCCTCCAATCTGCTGTGCAGAGTGTGGGTGGGGGCACCTGATATCGGGGTGTCCCCCTCCACCTTTCCATGTAGCCGGTTGCTACTGAGCTGGGGTCAGGAAACAGGGAGCCTGTCTGCTGCTGGCTCAGGAGTGAGTGCTACCGACAGCAGCTGCTGGCTGAAAAAAACATTCAGCCCGGAATGCTCTGCTTAAAGAGACAGCGCTCCCTCAACATACCCACACCCGCCAAACCACAATAGGAAATGGCGCCCCTGGTGAGTCAGGAGTGACCAGAGGGCTGTGGGAAGAGTCAACATGGCTTTTGTAAAGGGAAATCATACCTCACTAAACCATTAGAGTTCTTTGAGGAGGTTAACAAACCTGTGGACAAGGGTGATTGAGTGTACCTGGACTTTCAGAAAGCCTTTGATAAGGTCTTTGAAAAGCTCTTAAGCAAAGTAAGCAGTCCTGGAATAAGAGGGAAGGTCCCCTCATGGATCAATAACTGGTTAAAAGATAGGAAACAAAAGGTAGGAGGTCAGTTTTCAGAATTTCAGATAACATCAGCCACACTATCAGAGGCTCGTTCACCTGCACATCTACCAAGGTAATATATGCCATCATGTGCCAGCAATGCCCCCCTGCCATGTACATTGGCCAAACTGGACAGTCTCTACGTAAAAGAATAAATGGACACAAATCAGACGTCAAGAATTATAACATTCAAAAACCAGTTGGAGAACACTTCAATCTCCCTGGCCACTCGATTACAGACCTAAAAGTCGCAATATTACAACAAAAAAACTTCAAAAACAGACTCCAACGAGAGACTGCTGAATTGGAATTAATTTGCAAACTGGCTGGACACCATTAAATTAGGCTTGAATATAGACTGGGAGTGGATGGGTCATTACACAAAGTAAAACTGTTTCCCCATGTTTATTTTTCCCCCCTACTGCTCCTCACACCTTCTTGTCAACTGCTGGAAATGGGCCATTTTGATTACCACTACAAAAAGTTTTTTTTCTCTCCTGCTGGTAATAGCTCACCTTAACAGATCACTCTCGTTATAGTGTGTATTGTAACACCCATTGTTTCATGTTCTCTGTGTGTGTATATATATATATCTTCCTATTGTATTTTCCACTGCATGCATCCAATGAAGTGGGTTTTAGCCCACGAAAGCTTATGCTCAAATAAATTTGTTAGTCTCTAAGGTTCCACAAGTACTCCTGTTCTTTTTGCTGATACAGACTAACACGGCTGCTACTCTGAAATCAGATAAATAGTGGTGTCCCCCAGGGGTCTGTACGGGGACCAGTGCTGTTCAACATATTTATAAATGTTCTGGAAAAAGGGGTAAACAGTGCGGTGGCAAAATTTGCAGATGACACAAAACTACTCAAGATAGTTAAGTTCCAGGCAGACTGTGAAGAGTTACAAAAGGGTCTCACAAAACTGGGTGACTGGGCAACAAAATGGCAGATGAAATTCAGTGTTTATAAATGCAAATTGGAAAACAATCCCAACTATATATACATAAAATAATGGGGTCTAAGCTAGCTGTTACCACTCAAGAATGAAATCTTGGAGTCATTGCGGATAGTTTTCTGAAAGCATCCGCTCAATGTGCAGCGACAATCAAAAAACTTACAAATGTTAGGAACCATTAGGAAATGGATAGATAATAATAAGAGAAAATATCATAATGCCTCTATATAAATCCATGGCATGCTCACATCTTGAATACTGCATGCAGATGTGGTCGCCCCATCGCAAAAAAACACATTAGAAAAAGTACATAAAGGGCAACAAAAATTCTTAGGGGTATGGAACAGCTTCTGTGTAGGGAGAAATTAAAAAGCCTAGGACTTTTCAACTTGGAAAAGAAATGACTAAGGGGGGAGTATGATAGAGGTCTATAAAATCTTGACTGGTGTGGAGAAAGTGAATAAGGAAGTGTTATTTACTCATTCACATAACACAATAACTAGGGGTCACCTAATTAAATTAATAGAATTTTTCCAGTTTTTATTAATATAAATGTTCACAGTTGTGCAAAATTATGGGTTTAGAGTATTTTTTTTTATCATTTTTTTTTCACAGTTGTGGGAAATTATGGGAGGAATAGCCGCCATACGAGGGGGTCAGACAATAATTATTTAATGATAGTAGATGTTGAAATTAAAGTTAAACCTTTAAAAAGTTTTATAACTTTGGCAACATCACATGCCAAAATATACAAAGTAAATATTCTTCACTCAAATGCTAATAAATTCTCAAGTAGCATTTTTTCTACTTTGCCGACATGTAAATTTTGATTATTATTGATGGAAATATTTTTGCGGGGTTGTGTTTGTACTGTGAAATTGACCATTTCTGACATTTACCAGTTCAGACTTAATCCTTCCAAGTCTAATTATAATGACTGAATTTAACATTCTAATTGTGTGAGTCATCCCAGCAGTTTTCAGTCATACCAACTAGATTGAATTTGTGCTCATAAACTAGCAATTCCAGTTCCTCTGGTTTGTTACCCAGACTCCTAGCATTGGTTTATAGGCAATTAAATAATTTCTTCTCTTCATGCCCCTTGGTTTCGTGATTCATTTTGTTCTCAACATATTGATTTTGTGCTAAATGATTGGTCATATCTCCCCTCTTTTTACCCTCCCCTTTTGTTTAATGCCCTCCTGCCTACTCTAGCCATCCTATCCCCAAAGAGATTGATTTCTCCTCTACTGAGATGGAGGCCATCCAAACAATATGGCCCCTGTGATGGGTTCGGTCACAGAGACCCCCTTGGGACTGTCCCCTGATGTGTTTGTGTTTTCCCTGACAGCTTGGGACTTCAGAACCCTGCCTTGTTGAGCCAGACATGCTAGCCTGCTGGAAACACAGACTCAGGTCTGAACCATGTCCCCAAAGCTACAGACTTAACTGAAAACATCTTAAGAAGTGCCTTCATTGTTTCGGGCCTGACTCACAAGAAGGCTTGCAAGTAAACAGAGCCATTTACAACCAATTGTCCTAGTTGATGGGAGCCATCAAGATTCCAAACCACCATTAATGGCCCACACTTTGCATAATTACAATAGGACCTCAGTTATATTTCATATTTCTAGTTTCAGATACAAGAATGATACATTTATACAAACAGGATGACCACACTCAGTAGATTATAAGCTTTGTAATGATACCTTACAAGAGACCTTTTGCATGAAGCATATTCCAGTTACATTATATTCACACTCATTAACATATTTTCATAAAATCATATGGAGTGCAATGTCACATCCTCCTACTGAAGTTACTGCCAGACACTTGGATGCTGTCCATGGCGGAGGCAGTATACCTAAAATTCCTCTTTGAGCTCCCCTCTGGGGCAGACACTCCTGTGTTGCCCAAAAGGGAAGGTGACCCTGATGCAGCTGTAGGCTCACAGCTACCAGCTATGACAGACCCTTCACTGGCCAGCAAAATCCCCCCCCCCCTTTTTCACTCAGGTTGGGCTTGCTTCCAACTGCAGAGTCCTTGGGGTCTGTTCCCACCGCAGCAGTCACCAGGACCCCAACTTCCAACCCCAGGATACATGTCTCTGTGCACCTCTTCCACTCCATTACAGCAAGTTCATGCTTTTGGGTCTCAATTTGTGCTTGTCTCTGGGCCTCAATTTCTTTGTCTTTTAAGTCCAGGGTTTGCTGGTGGGCAGCCTTTTCCTGGCAAATTGCACATCAATTTCTGTTTGTCTTCCCTTGAGGCCATCACTTGATGAGCTGGGATACCACAGAGAACCCCCTTCTGCCAGAACAGGCACCCCTCCACTCCTGTCTTGCTGAGTTAGACACTTCAGTCAACTTCAGCACAGACCCAGAGGTTGGGCCACACCTCTCTGCAGTTCGCTGAAACTGAGATCCACTCAGCTCAGGGGTTTCTTAGTTAACAGAGACTTTCCCAGCGCCCAGTGTTTAGCCTTTCTGGGCAATTTGCAACCTTAACCAAAATAGGCAAACAGAAAATAACAAACCAGCAACCACTTTGTCTGTTATCCAGCCAGCACACTTAAAACTCACTTAAAATCACTACCAGCATTTCAAAGCAATCAGCTGTGCACAGATCCTGTTTGACTACACCATTGTGACGGGTTCGATCACAGAGACCGCCTTGGGACTGTCACCTGGTGTGCTGAGACTACCTCCGAGCCCGTTTTCCCTGCAATCTTGGGACTCCAGAACCCTGTTTTGTTGAGCCAGACACGCCAGTCTGCTCCAACACAGACCCAGGTCTGAACCACGTACCCAAAGCTGCAGACTTAACTGAAAACAGCTTAAGAAGTGCTCCTGTCTCTAACACCCAGACACCCAGTTCCCAATGGAATCCGAACCCCCAAATAAATCAATTTTACTCTGTATAAAGCGTATACAGGGTAAACTCATAAATTGTCCGCCCTCTATAACACTTTTAGAGAGCTATGCACAGCTGTTTGCTCCCCCAGATATTAATTGCTTTCTCTGGGTTAATTACAGTAACTCCTTGCTTAACGTTGTAGTTATGTTCCTGAAAAATGCGGCTTTAAGCGAAAGGATGTTAAGCGAATCCAGTTTCCCCATTAGAATTAATGTAAATGGGGGGGGGGGGGGGGGAGGGGATGTTAGGTTCCAGGGAAATTTTTTTCACCAGGCAAAAGACATACATATATATCTATATATACACACACACACACACACACACACACACACACACACACACACACACACACACACACACATAGCGTATAAGTTTTAAACAAACAATTTAATATTATACACAGCAATGATGATTGTGAAGCTTGGTTGAGGTGGTGAAGTCAGAGGGTGGGATATTTCCCAGGGAATACATTACTGCTAAATGATGAACTAGCACTCAGCTGAGCCCTCAAGGGTTAACACATTGTTGTTAATGTAGCCTCACACTCTACAAGGCAGCACAAATGGAGGGAGGGGAGACAGCATGGCAGACAGAGACACACACCGTGTGTGTGTGTGTGTGTGTGTGTGTGTGTGAGAGAGAGAGAGAGAGAGATGCGCATTGCCCCTTTAAGTACGCTGACCCCACTCTAAGTACATTGCCTTTTTAAGTAGATCAGCAAGTTGAGACAGCAGCTGCTGCCAACAAGCTCCCTCCGTCCTGAGCCCTGTTGTGTCCCCCCCGCTCTATGGAGATAGGGTGAGCAGGGGGGAGGGGTATGCCCTGACATTAGCCCCCCACTTCCGCCCCCCTCCCCACACACACACAGCAAGCAGGAGAGTCCCGGGAGCAGCTCCAAGACAGAGGGCAGGAGCAGTACATGGTAGTGGGGGGAGGGACAGTTGAACTGCCAGCAATTGATAGCCTGCTGGCGGCTGCCTCACAGGGAACTTAGGGGAGCGGAGAGCTGATAGGCGGGCTGTCAGTCCACCCTGGTTCCAAGCCTCCACCAGCTAGCTCCAACGGGCTGCTCTTTCTGCAAGCAGTGGACAAAGCAGGCGGCTGCCAAACAATGTTATAAGGGAGTATTGCACAACTTTAAACAAGCAGGTTCCCTAATTGATCAGCAATGTAACAACGAAACAACGTTAACCGGGACGACTTTAAGTGAGGAGTTACTGTAATAAGAGTGATTTTATTAAGTATAACAAGTAGGATTTAAGTGGTTCCAAGTAATAACAGAGAACAAAGTAAGTTACCAAGCAAAATAAAACAAAAACACACAAGTCTAAGCCTAATACATTAAGAAACTGATCACAGATAAATCTCACCCTCAGAGATGTTTCAATAAGCTTCTTTCACAGACTAGACTCCTTTCTAGTCTGGGCCCAATCCTTTCCCCTGGTACAGTCCTTGTTCCAGCTCGAGATTTCTCATGACTGCAGCCTCCTTTGTTCTGTTCCATCCCCTTATATAGCTTTGGCACAAGGCAGGAATCTGTTGTCTCTCTGGGTCTCCACCCCTCCTTCTAAATGGAAAAGCATCAGGTTTAAGATGGATTCCAGTACCAGGTCACATGTCCTGTGAGACCCCAAGCCTTCATTCTTCCTGACCTGACTCACAGGAAGGCTTGCAAGTAAACAGAGCCATTTACAACAAATTGTCCTAGTTGATGGGAGCCATCAAGATTCCAAACCACCATTAATGGCCCACACTTTGCATAATTACAATAGGACCTCACAGTTATATTTTGTATTTCTAGTTTCAGATACAAGAATGATACATTTATACAAATAGGATGACCCCACTCAGTAGATTATAAGCTTTGTAATGATGCCTTACAAGAGACCTTTTGCATGAAGCATATTCCAGTTACATTATATTCACACTTTATGATATTTTCATAAAATCATATGGAGTGCAACATCACAGCCCCCTCTCCCAAAATAAGGTGACTTGTGTTCCACAAACCATAATCCTTAAGAACATAACATAAGAACATAAGAAAGGCCGTACTGGGTCAGACCAAAGGTCCATCTAGCCCAGTATCTGTCTACCGACAGTGGCCAATGCCAGGTGCCCCAGAGGGAGTGAACCTAACAGGCAATGATCAAGTGATCTCTCTCCTGCCATCCATCTCCATCCTCTGACGAACAGAGGCTAGGGACACCATTCTTACCCATCCTGGCTAATAGCCATTTATGGACTTAGCCACCATGAATTTATCCAGTCCCCTTTTAAACATTGTTATAGTCCTAGCCTTCACAACCTCCTCAGGTAAGGAGTTCCACAAGTTGACTGTGCGCTGCGTGAAGAAGAACTTCCTTTTATTTGTTTTAAACCTGCTGCCTATTAATTTCATTTGGTGACCCCTAGTTCTTGTATTATGGGAATAAGTAAATAACTTTTCCTTATCCACTTTCTCAACATCACTCATGATTTTATATACCTCTATCATGTCCCCCCTTAGTCTTCTCTTTTCCAAACTGAAGAGTCCTAGCCTCTTTAATCTTTCCTCATATGGGACTCTCTCTAAACCCTTAATCATTTTAGTTGCTCTTTTCTGAACCTTTTCTAGTGCTAGAATATCTTTTTTGAGGTGAGGAGACCACATCTGTACACAGTATTCGAGATGTGGGCGTACCATGGATTTATATAAGGGCAATAATATATTCTCAGTCTTATTCTCTATCCCCTTTTTAATGATTCCTAACATCCTGTTTGCTTTTTTGACCGCCTCTGCACACTGCGTGGACATCTTTAGAGAACTATCCACGATGACGCCAAGATCTTTTTCCTGACTCGTTGTAGCTAAATTAGCCCCCATCATGTTGTATGTATAGTTGGGGTTATTTTTTCCAATGTGCATTACTTTACATTTATCCACATTAAATTTCATTTGCCATTTTGCTGCCCAATCACTTAGTTTTGTGAGATCTTTTTGAAGTTCTTCACAATCTGCTTTGGTCTTAACTATCTTGAGTAGTTTAGTATCATCTGCAAACTTTGCCACCTCACTGTTTACCCCTTTCTCCAGATCATTTATGAATAAATTGAATAGGATTGGTCCTAGGACTGACCCTTGGGGAACACCACTAGTTACCCCTCTCCATTCTGAGAATTTACCATTAATTCCTACCCTTTGTTCCCTGTCCTTTAACCAGTTCTCAATCCATGAAAGGACCTTCCCTTTTATCCCATGAGAGCTTAGTTTACGTAAGAGCCTTTGGTGAGGGACCTTGTCAAAGGCTTTCTGGAAATCTAAGTACACTATGTCCACCGGATCCCCCTTGTCCACATGTTTGTTGACCCCTTCAAAGAACTCTAATAGATTAGTAAGACACGATTTCCCTTTACAGAAACCATGTTGACTATTGCTCAAGAGTTTATGTTTTTCTATGTGTCTGACAATTTTGTTCTTTACTATTGTTTCAACTAATTTGCCCGGTACCGACGTTAGACTTACCGGTCTGTAATTGCCGGGATCACCCCTAGAGCCCTTTTTAAATATTGGCGTTACATTAGCTAACTTCCAGTCATTGGGTACCGAAGCCGATTTAAAGGACAGGTTACAAACCTTAGTTAATAGTTCCGCAACTTCACATTTGAGTTCTTTCAGAACTCTTGGGTGAATGCCATCTGGTCCCGGTGACTTGTTAATGTTGAGTTTATCAATTAATTCCAAAACCTCCTCTAGTGATACTTCAATCTGTGACAGTTCCTCAGATTTGTCACCTACAAAAGCCAGCTCAGGTTTGGGAATCTCCCTAACATCCTCAGCCGTGAAGACTGAAGCAAAGAATCCATTTAGTTTCTCCGCAATGACTTTATCATCTTTAAGCGCTCCTTTTGTATTTTCATCGTCAAGGGGCCCCACTGGTTGTTTAGCAGGCTTCCTGCTTCTGATGTACTTAAAAAACATTTTGTTATTACCTTTGGAGTTTTTGGCTAGCCGTTCTTCAAACTCCTCTTTGGCTTTTCTTATTACACTCTTGCACTTAAGTTGGCAGTGTTTGTGCTCCTTTCTATTTGCCTCACTAGGATTTGACTTCCACTTTTTAAAGGAAGTCTTTTTATCTCTCACTGCTTCTTTTACATGGTTGTTAAGCCACGGTGGCTCTTTTTTAGTTCTTTTACTGTTTTTCTTAATTAATTAATTTAGTTCTTTTACTGTTTTTCTTAATCCTTCACCCCTCAACTAGCGAGCTAACTTCCAGAATCTTCTGCTTTCTGTCTTCCTTCACTGGTGGGGCAGGAAGGCTCTCAGAGAAGACTGTTTAGACTTCGAGTTCTGTGAACTCATCTATTATCTGCAAGATATCCTGCGACATAGTGTCATTAATGCCAATATGAACCATCACCAATGGATCCTTGCCCATCAACTTCAGAAGTTTATCCAATCTTGAGTGACGTCTTGTGTCTTGGCTCCGGGAAATCAATCTGCCATTCTGTTGTCTGCCTTTGATTTGTAGAGTGTTCTTTCGATTCTTCTGAGCATTGAATCCCTGGCAACTGTTGTCTGTCTTTCGTGAACAGTTGGAGAACTCTTTGTGGGCAAGCTTGATCTCAGGAACTCCTTAACAAAATTTCCCGAAATTTGCATCACTAACCCTACCTTGGGTCTCAATGAGACATAGCAATTTTCTAGACAATCTGAATACGGACATATAACAGTAAAAAAGCAAATACAGTACAGTATTGTTTAAACATAAACACTTTAAAAAAAGAGAAAGTTTAAAAAAAAGATTTGACAAGGTAAGGAAACTGTTTCTGTGCTTGTTTCATGGGGGAGGGATAGCTCAGTGGTTTGAGCATTGGCCTGCTAAACCCAGGATTGTGAGTTCAATCCTTGAGAGGGCCATTTAGGGATCTGGGGCAAAAATCTGTCTGGGGATTGGTTCTCTGAACAGGGGGTTGGACTAGATGATCTCCTGAGGTCCCTTCCAACCCTGATATTCTATGATTCACTTAAATTAAGATGGTTAAAAGCAGCATTTTTCTTCTGCATAGTAAAGTTTCACAGCTGTATTAAGTCAATGTTCAGTTGTAAACTTTTGAAACATGAATCATAACATTTTGTTCAGAGTTACGAACATCCTCCATTCCAAAGGCATTCATAATTCTGAGGTTCTGCTGTAACTGTTCACTGTATTCTGAAAATCACCTTTCAGGAAGTCCTTGGGGGGCATTCATCTATGTTCTGAGGGTAATAGTTGGTCTGAAATGCAGATATGTACTAACCAGACTCTGTAATACCACATGTTGTGCAGGCTAGATGCTAAGTATTATCTTTTATTGCAGATTACCAGTTGCAAGGTCAGCTCATGGTGCAACAGTGTATAGTGACAAACTGTGGATCTTTGCAGGATATGATGGAAATGCACGGTATGTAGCAAAATCGCTCTCCTAATTCTTTTGTTTTGTAATATCTTTCCAATCATTCAATTGCATCTCTGTAGAAATCCTTTCTCACTGTGAGGGAGCATTGCCAGCAGATTGAAGGAAGTGATTATTCCCCTCTATTCGGCACTGGTGAGGCCACATCTGGTGTATTGCATCCAGTTTTTGGCCCCCCACGACAGAAAGGATGTGAACAAATTGGAGAGAGTCCATTGGAAGGCAATGCCGACCCATGATTTATGAGGAGAGGCTGAGGGAACTGGGCTTATTTAGTCTGCAGAAAAGAAGAGTGAGGGGGGATTTGATAGCAGCCTTCAACTACCTGAAGGGCGGTTCCAAAGAGGATGGAGCTAGGCTGTTCTCAGTGGTGGCAGATGACAGAACAAGGAGCAATGGTCTCAAGTTGCAGTGTGGGAGGTCTAGGTTGGATATTAGGAAAAACTTTTTCACTAGGAGGGTGGTGAAGCACTGGAATGGGTTCTCTAGGGAGGTGGTGGAATCTCCATCCTTAGATGTTTTTAAGGCCCTGCTTGACAAAGCCCTGGCTGGGATGATTTAGTTGGGGTTGGTCTTGCTTTGAGCAGGGGGTTGGACTAGATGACCTCCTGAAGTCTCTTCCAACCCTAATCTTTTATGATAAACAGTAATGGGAGCTTCCCTAGGTTTGGTCTTTTGTTTCAAATGGAGTAAGCATGTTTTTATTCATCAATACCTTGTTCAAATAGATAAATATGTTAAAAATAATAAGCTGATATCTGACAATATGCCTGTGATGGGCTGTATATTCCCAGTGTAATGCTTGGGGACAGGTGAAATTCCCTGAAGTGAGGGAAAGGAACATTCCTTGCCATGCTAAGAGGCAACAAGAGCGTCTGATGCTGTTGAAAACTCACTGAACAGAACAAGAATTTTCTGGGGGGCATCCCTGACAAGATAAAAGGGGGAACAGTATGTTCAATCTTATGCCTTGGTGGCACTTGTTACTATTGGTAACGGCCTAACTGAAAATGCTGGAACTGCTTGTTTATAAAGCAGATCAATGCTGAGTGAGGGAGCAGAACTAGTTGGTTTTTAGAGGTATTTTATGGTGGGTGGTCCTTCCCTTCTGGTGTCAGTCACACAGCAAAAGAGTATGAAATTTGTTGCTCAGCCCCTCCCCTTTCAGGCACTCTGTCTCCTCACCCTCTGTCTGTGTCTTGGTGAAGATGAAATGTCCAGGCCATCTTTAGGCCTCAGTCACAGGATTTAGAACTAAGCACAAACTGCAAGGTACCTTGAGTGCTGGGCTCCCACTAGCCCTTTGGTGGCTTAGTGGGACCCCTGCTAGTGACCAGGGTGCCTGAAATGTTTTGGAGCTCTTCTGCTATATCGAGTTCTGGACAGCAGAAAGAAAAAGGAAGTACCCCCCCACACACACACACACTGCCTTAAGGCACTCCCTCTTTCCTGAGAGAGAGCACCTTCTTTCTGGGGTCACTGCCTCAATCTGAAGTCTTTCTGCTCTCCCCTCTGAAGGTTCAAGCTCCCTTTCTTTCTTCAGAGAGCTCCCTATGTGAGCTCGTGCTCTGAGGTTTCCCTGCTTTCATTATCTCCAAGGATCTTTTTGCAGCTATTTACATAATGAGAGACTTCTCATACATCTGACAGACCTCCTCCTGGTACACCTTTTCATTTAAAAAACAGTGGACTTGGGACATGCTGCTCTGGGTACAGCCTCATCTCTCCTTAAAATTTACTAAAACACAAGCTAAGACCCCAAGTTCCAGGATCTCTGGAATTTTCAGCCCAAAGTCAACTCAGCAATGATTTCTCATCAGTCCAGTCCTGGGGAGCAAACCAGTACTTTTAAATTGAGGTTCCTGGTACTTTCCCTCAGGGGAACCAGGCTGTTGTTGACATCTTGGATTCTGTAGTAGTAGATCCCATTTTTCTGTCAAGAAATCCCCTGCCAGCTACTGGGCCAATCCATGAAGGTCCCACCAGTAGCCCTTTCAGGAATCTGGCCTCCAAACCAAGGCCAGACTGAGTCCTGCCTGACTCTCTCCCCCTTCTCGGTCTCCACAGTGCTTGGATGGACCACTTCCCTGTTCCTGAATCAGTGGTCCAGAGTCACCTTGGACCTTTCTGTTCTCTCCATCACTGAGATGGGGGTTCTTTATAGAATTTCAAGGCCTACTCTCAACCCTGCCATCCCTTAGAACTGCAGAAAAGAGAAAACTTGCTTCTTACCCATCATCCACTGGGCGCATGGACTGTCCTTCTGCTCACTTGGTCAGGTCAGCCTTCAGTGAAATCCACAGTGCCTTCTAAATCCTGGCTTTGGCAGCCCTCATTTTGTTACTGTAGGAAGCCCCTACATGGTTCAGTGGAGATTGAGGCCCCACTGTGCTAGGTGTTATACATACACATAGTAACAACTATTTCTTGACACAAAGAACTTGCAATCTAAACAAATAAAACATACAAAGGATGGGAGAAAGTTAGTATTGATTGTATTTGTTAAGTGCAAAGTGCAAACCATCAGAACATAAGAATGGCCATACTGGGTCAGACCAAAGGTCCATCTAGCACAGTATACTGTCTTCCGACAGTGGCCAATGCCAGGTGCTTCAGAGGGAATGAACAGAACAGGTAACCATCAAGTGATTCATCCCCTGTTGCCCATTCCCAGCTTCTGGCAAACAGTAATATATACAGTTGGTGCTTTAAAAGGGCCAGTTTCACAAAGGTGAAAACAATCATGAGCCAAATCAGTTAGGTGAGAGAATTTAAACAGAAAAATGTGAATGATAATTGGGAATTGTTTCAGAATATTTTTCTAGATCCTCTCAACGCCACCAGCTACACTGGTTAAAAAACAGCCTGGTTTAGATGGGAAATAAAAGAAGATGCACACACAAGGGGAAATTGATGATAATAAATATAAATAAAAACCTAGGAATTGTAGAAAATTGATAAGGAAAGCAAAAGGACACAAGGAACAGTCCAAGGCCATCAGAGTTAAGGACAATAAAGAGTTTGTAAAGTATATTAGGAACAAAAGGAACCCTCATAATGGTATTGGTTCTTTAGTAGATGGAAATTAGGTTAGGAATTGTCAATAATAATTAGCATGGGCAGAATTAATTTTTTAAAATAATTTTGACAGATAATTAGTTTATTTTTAAGCATTTAAAAAAATTTAAAGAATTATGTTAATGTTCACAGTTGCACAAAATTATGAGTTTTAAACATTTTAAAATTTATTTGTATTGATTTACATTTTCTCAGTTGTGGGAAATTAGGGGCCATGTCAGACAGTAATTATTGGATAACAGTAGATGTTGAGATTCGAAAAATTAAACCTTTATAACAGCTAAAACACAAATTGTCAACATCGCATGTCCAAATATAGAAAGTAAATATCCTTAAATCAAACTCTAATGAAATTCTCAAGCAGTGTTTTTCTTACTTTGCCCATCTGTAAATTTTGATTATTATTGATGGAAATATTTCTTTGTGAGATTGTGTTTGTACTGTGAAATTGACATTTGCCGACATTTACTAATACAGATTTAATCCTTCCAATCCTAATAATAATGCAGAAATGGCAGAAGTGTCCAGGACTTTTCTGCTCTGTATTTGGGGAAAAGGCTGCTGCTGATGAAGAAATACTTTCCATCTGAACAATAACTGAGGATGTTCGATAGTATTTCTCAAAGTTCAACATTTTTAAATTAGGGGTCCAGATAACTTAGACTTCTGTAAAGCATTTAACCTTGTAGCACATGACATTTTGATTAAGAAACTAGAACAATATAAACTGAACATAGCAGACATTAAATGGATTAAAGACTGGTTAACTGACAGGTCTCAAATGGGAAATCATCATTGAGCGGGTATGTTTTTTAGTAGGGTCCTATTGTGATGGGATCCCCAGGGTATGACCTGGAATTGTGGGAGAGCCGTGCCCCTTAACTCTTCAGCCTGGACAGTCTCTCACAATGCTTTGCTAGTGACAAGCAGCAAACCACTCCAGGTGCTATCATCACTCAGCCACCAGCATACAGAGATACCCAGCTAAGTTGCACGAATGCTCTCTAAGGCACGAATGAACTAATACAGAGGGAAACACCAGCCAATCGCTCCAGCCTTGCACCCCAGAAATGTACCATCTTACACTGCTCAAGACTTTCACTTGAACAATGCAAGCTCCTTAATTAGTTACTCCTGGGGGAATTCAGCACCACTGTGCTTGTGCACAATTCATATCCCATGCAGATTTCTTTGCTTCCCTGCAGAAAATGATGGGGAAGCAAAGGAAAGCCGCAAGAGCGGTCACATACCCCTCCTTAGCAGTGCAGGTGTGTCATTTTTGGTGCCTGGAGCAGTCATTGGAGAGGTAAATCACCCAGGGGGTGGCAGGGCTGGGGATGCCCTGGCTGGTGGCTCCTACCCTGTGCTGGGCTCGGCTGCTGGTCCTGCTGGGCTGACAGTGGGGGAGGAGAGGACTTTCTGTTCTCCCGTGTAACAGGGCATAGCAGGGCCCCCCTTGGTCCTGCTTCTGCTCTGCTCCAAAAATCACTCAGAGACCTTCTGGCTGAGCAGTCACCGGTGCAGTTTGTTTACACGGTGCAAACCCACCACTTCTTATCACATATTGCTGGGGGTTCCAGCCTTAGAGGCTTTTCTTTCTTGCAGCCAGGAGGGGAGAGCTACCCCTCTCCTTCCACTCTCTGGCTTCTCCCCCCTTTCTTCCTTCCTCTGAGCCTGTATACAGCCCCAGGCTAGCAGCTGTTCCGCCTCTGCCAATCAGGCTCAGGTTCCTCTAGTCAACTCCAATTCACCTCCTTTAATTAGAGCTGGAGTGACAGAGGGCTTGCTTAGCCTTTCCTGGTCAGCACCCTGTCACACCCTGCAAGGAGCAGCTGGGGCCAGGTCAACCCACCTCCAGAAACCTCCCCCAATGCAGGAAGCTCTGCACCCATCTTTCCCCTGCTTCCTGCCCCCATCGCTCCTCAGACGCCGAAGGAGGGGGTCATTGTACGGGGAGCCGCTTCCCTGTCCATCCAACCTCTGTGCATCCAGAGGCCCCCCCCCATACCTGGGCTCCCCTGCCGAGCCTCAGCCCCCCCACCCGAACTCCCACTGAGCCCCCCACACCCGAACCCCCACCGAGCCCACTCTCCCGCATCCAGACCCCCCTCGAGCCCCTCCCCCTGGACCCAGACCACCAGCCCTGCACCCAGGTCACTCCCCGCTGAGCCCCCCTGCACTTGAACCCTGACTCTTACGAGTCCCCCCTGCACTTGGACCATCGCAAAGAGCCCCCTGCACGCAGACACCCACCCCAGTGAACCCCAATCAGCTGCCCCCGAACCTCACCCTACCAAGCCCCACTCCCCCAGCACCAAGATTCCTCCTCAGAGCTCCACACACCTATATCCCTGCCCCCCAGCCCGGCCAAGTCCCATCCCCCAACACCCAGACCCCTCCCTGCTGAGCCTCAACTACCTTCACCTGGACCCCTCTGCAGAACCCCCCCAATGAGCTCCTGTTCATCCAGATCTCCCCGCACTGGGATCCCACACCTAGCTGTCCTGCACCCAGATTGCCCCACACAGAATTGTCTCATCTTACACCTGGATCCCCCCATACTAACCCCTCTACACTTGGATCCTGCCGGGCTGAGCCTGCTTGCCCCAAACTTGGATCGGGGGCCAGGGCTGAGTGTGCGTGTGAGATTTTGTTCCTCTCACTCGCTATCTTGGTGCATCTGGTGTGGAGAGGAGGGGCCCTGGGGTGTTTCTGGGGCAAGCCCCACTTTTGTTCTGTGACAGGGTTGAGTGCAGCTTCACTGCCGAATCTGTCCCCCGGGGGGAAGGGTGCAGGGTGATCTCCCACATCTGTGCTGCCAGTGGCCTGTGCTCCCCACTGCCATGCTGGAGCCTCCACGTTTCTTTATTGACAAGTAAAATTTGCAGAATTTTAAAATATTTTGCGCAGAATTTTTAATTTTTTGGCACAGAATTCCCTCAGAATGAATTAGTTTGATGCTTCTTCAAAGGAAAGTGGACATTTGCACCAGCCTTTGTAATCTGAGCAGATTCCCCAAGCACTTTAGACAAACTCACTGGTAAGGATAAAACATTAAAATAAGTTTATTAATTACAGAAAGGTAGATTTTAAGTGATTATTAGTGGTAGGAGTAAAGGTCAGAGATAGTTACCTAAGAAAGAAAAAGTAAACATGCATTCTAAATCCTAAACTTTCAGACTGAGCAAGATTTGAATCAAACAGCTTTTCTCACCTCACTGGATGTTGCAGGTAGGTTACAGTTCTTAATTCACAGGCCTGGACCTGTCTCCTCTGTTGAAGCTGTCATCTTCTCAGCGTTCTTGTTGCTCCAGCGTAGGTGGGGAGGAGAAAGGCAAAAGCATGATTCCACTGTCCCCTATTTTATATCCTTAGTCCATGTGCCTAGAAGACACTAGCCCAAACATGTCCTGGTGTGCCTTGCTGAGTCACAGAATTGAGCAATCCTCATTCTGTGGTGCTTGCACAACTGTCTCTTACAGAATTGTAAATCTCTTGTTTAAAATTTCTCTGCTCGTCAATGGTCATTTAATGCCCGCCTGGGTGTAGGTCACCACCCTTTTAGTAATTGGAGAATTAGCTGTGGGCGTCTACCAAAGTCACAACATATTTCAATAACAACCATATAGCAAAATCTCATAACTTCATACGCAATAGCAATATACATATTTTGACAAAATGATGAGTTTCAGCAGATCATATGGATACCTTTCATATGGTATCTTACATGGCATGATTTGTATGGAATATCACAAGCATATACGAATGATGAATGGGAGCAACAGGGTGTTACTTTGAGGTCCAGTGCATCACACCTATAGGGATCAGTTCTTGGCCTTACGCTATTTAACATTTTTATCAATGACCGGGAAGAAAAAATAAAATAATTGCTGATAAAGTTTGCAGATACCACTTCTCCAATCTGTGTGTTAAATAATAAACAGGGCAGATAACTGATGATAATCTGGATTGCTTGGTGAACTATATGCAAGTAAACAGTATTTGCTTTAATATAGCCAAGTGTAAAGTCATGCATTTAAGAATAGAGAATTTAGACCATATTTACAGTTACTTGGAGGCAGTGACTAAAAAAGTCTTGGGGTTCATGGTGGATAATCAGCTGAAAATGGGCTGGTGTGATACTTGTGCCCAGAAGAACTAATGTAGTCCTTGGATTTACAAACACTGGAATATTGAGTAGAAATAGAGAGATTCTAATAACTTTGTATTTGGCACTGGTGTGACTGCAGCTGGAATATTGTGTCCAGTTCTGGTGTCCACAGTTCAAGAAGGAGGCTGATAAATTGGAGATGGTTCAGGGAAAAGCCATGAGAATGATTAAAGAATTAGAAAACATGCCTTACAATGAGAGACTCAAGGAGCTCAATATCTTTATCTTAGGGTATGTCTACACTATGAAATTAGGTCAAATTTATAGAAGTCGGTTGTTTAGAAATCGTTTTTATAAGGTCGATTGTGTGTGTCCCCACACAAAATCTATCTGGGTGTGAGGCTCCACATGCTGTTGTGCTGGACAGGTTTACTGCTTGTCACTGGCAAAGCATTGTGAGAGACAGCCCAGGTTGGAGAACTAAGGGGGCACAGGAATATCCTATTTCCAGGTTGCACCCCAGTCACACTGTAGCTATTTGCACTGGATGTTGTGGTGTTCCTATTTAAAAAAATAGTGAACTCATTCGAGCCCATGGTGGTTAAGGGGAAGCAGTTATTCAGAGTCTTAATCGGCCATCAGTAACCAAATGTAGGAAGTAGAGGAGACATCTCAACCCAGAAACTTAAACTGCTTTGAGCATCTTTTCCTGAGCAGACAGTAGAAGACTGAAGCAGTTCTAAGGAGGCATCAGAGTGGCGTGACAGTGGCAGACTGAGTGGAGTTGTTAAGGCTGCAGCAGACCTGTGCAGAGCAGACAGTGGTGAGCCGAAGCAGTCCAATGCGAGACCTCTTGGAGAACTTCTGTCTCTACCTGGATGCTATAGAGTGAAGCTAGGATTCATGAGTGTGGGGGTAGTTCCCTTGTGATTTAATTAAAAACAAATCAAACACGACATTTCTATGACCAAATAAAAAAATCCAAATATAGCTTTAAAACAGTGTGATTTCATTTATGTATGTGATGGTTATGCCTGAAGTCATAACAGGAAAGCACAGGATGTTGTAGCAAACAGAGCCACATAGGATACGTCTACATTGCAATGTAAGCCCGGGCTCAGATTTAGGCATGAGCCCGAGCCCAAACCCCCCTTCCGTCTATACACACATCTCACAGACTTGGGCTTGGTCCTAGGACCCTGTGGGGCTGGAGGGTTCAGGTCAGAATCTAACTGAGACCCAGGGTTCAAGCCCTGTTGCTTTGCAGGCTAGATGAAACCCGCCTGACTCAGGTCCTGGGTGTCTGCCAAAAGTATCCCACAGTCTCATGGGCCATCAACTCCAGGAAGATGGAAGCAGCCCACCTTGATGTAGTGCAGCAGCCCGGTCAGTCAGTGTTTAACCCCTCCATTGTCTTCTTAACACCAAGCTGCAAACACGCCTTCAGAGAGCCTTCTGTGTTTGCAGTGGAGACTGAACAGAAGTCTTTTGCAGAGTGTGCTGCTTCATGGTCATGGGAGCACAGACAGATTTTGGGAAATCTCTGGTGTGAGGCCAGAAAACAGTTGACTTTACTAAAATTACTAGGAATGACCCTGCATACCAGCAAATAGCAAAGAATCTGGCAGCGTTGCAAATTTACTGGACTGGTGACCAGTGCAAGGAGTGGATTAAGTGGCTCAGGACTGAGTACAAGAAGACCAGGGACCAAAACTGCATCTTGGGCAACTTGCTGAGATGCCCGTTTTATGATGAGTTTGGCAATGGTGCTGCATGATGCAGCTGGGATGGGGCTCTTCTGGCCCCAGAATCCAGTGTGGGGACTGATGGGAGCCAGTAGCAGGTGCCAAATAAGCACAGTTGAAGTGACTTAGTTGCTGAAACTAGTCCCAAAGGAGGCTTTGGAGCAGCAGCAGCAGATCCTGGGGCTGTAGTCAGAGGAGCTGCTTGATATCCCCCTCACTCCCGTGAGGAGCAGCCTGCAGCAGACACGGAAAGGACAGAAGCTGTACCTGAGCCCAGTAAGTTTCTGACTCCATTTTAATGTTTAATACAGTAATGGGAAGGATTTTTGTTTTATGAGCTAATGCAAAAGTTGTTAAAGGCCCAGCTAGCAGCATGTATCTGCTAATGGCAGACTGTATCCCACCAGTGGCTTGGTTACGCCCCCCCTCTGCACCACATGGAATTCAAATTGGTGACCAGGAAATGCAAACATTAAAAACACCTTGAAAGTGAACTTTTATTTGAGAAGGCACAGATTTTTGCTTAAAATAATACATTGCCATGCCTGTAAGTACAGCATTCTGTAACCATCCAATGGTGTAATGAGCCACCTGGAAACAGTGAACTGGGAGGGTGGGGAGGGGGAAGGTCAAAATGTGTTCCATTTACATATCTAGTCCATTTCAGTTAATAGTGGTGCATGTAGTCCATAGGTGACAAGATTATTTGTGCCAGATTTGCGTAGGGTTTGAAATTTTGTCCAGAAATGGAGGGTAAGGAGATTGGCTGTGGAGCTCTGTATGTTGGCTGTTTGCCAACCTCTAGTGGTTGCCGTACCTCCCCAGTTTGCCCGCACTAGCAGAAGCCTGGGCTAATGTGCCTTCACAGACCGTTCCACGAGGAAGCGATTCTGTGATGAACTTATGGTTGAAGTTCTGGACAGGGCCAACAAGCAGGTCCAGTACCAAAGACAGAGGGACTTACGGCTAGAGGAAAGGCATGACAAGAGGCAATGGGAAAGGCTCATGCTGGCTACACAGCTTGAGGATAGATTTTCAGCGTGGAAGCAGGGACTTGCTTTTCAGTTCCTGGAAAAGGAACAGTAGCTAAGGGAGGCAGACAGAGCTCAGCAGGAAGAGCTGTTTGAGAGGCTAAAATCACTAATAGCCACAAGAGTAGAGGCTCCTGCTGCATCACCCATACCATGGCCCGAGTCCCCTGCACGGTATCCTGTGATGCAGTCCAGAAACAGCTTGGAACTGCCTCTCACGTGGTTGCCTCCACCCTCTTCCCCCCGGGCCAAGTGCGTGGTTATTGGGGAAAGGAGAATGGGGAGTCAAGGGACATGCAACGGTAAGGAGTTTCTGTCTTGTACATTGTTTCATTGTTTCCACTTGTTCATGCACTTATTTTTTTGTTTTTGTTTTTTCCTTTAAGGTTCTGTTTTACTGGTGCTTTGGTGTGGTAATGGCAGCTGGCCTGCCTGGCAATGGGTGAATGTTGTATTTTTCTAATATATGTTTATAAATAAAAAAATTTCTGTCATCAAGAAAGTTTATTGCTGTCACTGCATCACATCATACAATGTGTATTTAAAATAATAGGGGTAAACACATGATCAGGGATAATTAGGAATTAGTATACAAACCCAATTCCTCCATACAGTTATCTACATCAATCCATACTTCAATCAATTGAGGGATGTGATCATTCCCCTCTATTTGGCATTGGTGAGGCCTCATCTGGAGTACTGTCCAGTTTTGGGCCCCACACTACAAGAAGGATGTGGAAAAATTGGAAAGAGTCCATCGGAGGGCAACAAAAATGATTAGGGGGCTGGAGCACATGATTTATGAGGAGAGGCTGAGGGAACTGGGATTTAATCTGCAGAAGAGAAGAATGAGGAGGGATTTGATAGCTGCTTTCAGCTACCTGAAAGGGGGTTCCAAAGAGGATGGATCTAGACTGTTCTCAGTGGTAGCAGATGACAGAAGAAGGAGTAATGGTCTCAAGTTGCAGTGGGGGAGGTTTAGGTTGGATAATTAGGAAAAACTTTTTCACTAGGAGGGTGGTGAAGCACTGGAATGGGTTACCTAGGGAGGTGATGGAATCTCAATCCTTAGAGGATTTTAAGGTCAGGCTTGACAAAGCCCTGGCTGGGATGATTTAGTTGGGGATTGGTCCTGCTTTGAGCAAGGGATTGGACTAGATGACCTCCTGAGGTCCCTTCCAACCCTGATATTCTATGATTCTGTGATCACTTCCTTACACCAATCCATACTGTGAATCCCCCTTTCACCATTTCACAAGTGATTATGTCATGCATAAATACATTGCATGGCAATCAACCCCTTACACCTCCCCAAGCTCTGAACCCCCCTCCCCAAATCAATGAGCCCCATCCCTACCCCCCCACAGGAATATTCATAAAGGTACTATTTCCCCTCTGCCATTGGCCCATGCACCTCCATAAAGTGAGAGCACAAAGCATCCTGGACTTCTGTTGCCCAGGTGCATCCAGCTCTAGCTGCGGTGGGTGCACTTTCTGGCTGAGTGTAGCAATTCAGTGATCACTCGCTGTCATAAGTCCATTCAGGGGGAAATGACTCACCTATGCCTTCAACAAGCCACAGTGATGTGGCATCCAAATGGGTCTGTAAACGTCTCCGACGGGATTTCAGTCTGCCAAAAACAACCATTCTACACCCGCTAAGAGTGTAATTAAACTGTCTTTTGCCAGAATCTCTTAAATCTGGATACAGTTTCATAAGCCAAAGCAAAGGAGGGTATGCAGGGGCCCCCAGAATAACTGTGGGAACAGTAACTCCATTTATGACAATGTCATTTGGTGGGAATAGTGTCCCAGCCTGTCCATGAATGTAGACCTCCGATTGGCAAAAAAACCTGTCATCATGAACTTTCCCAGTGCAACCTACATTGACATTCATAAATCTGTGTTCCACGAGGGCTTGCATAACTATAGAGTATTACAGTTTATGGTTTATGTGCTCCTTGAGGAGAGCAAACTGTGAGTACACGAGTCCATCAGTGGCCCAGGTGCAGTTTGGAAACCCCATTCTCTCAAAGCCAGCAGTTACTTCAGGAATATCTTTTATGCCTGCCACCATGGGGTAAACCACATATCTGATTGCCTCAGAAACCTCTGCAACCACTTTACCCACAGTTGACTTTCCCACACCAAAACTGGTTGGCAACGGACCTGTAGCAGTCTGGGGTAGCCAACTTCCAGATAGTTATAGCAACCTGCTTCTGGACTGAGATGACTGCCGTCATGTGTGTATCTTTATGCTGGAGGATTGGGGCAAGCTGCTCACAAAGGTCCAGAAATGTAGCTTTCTTTGTGCAAAAAAAAAAAAAGACCTGCTGCTGCTCAGCCCAGGTCTGCATGACAATGTGATCCCAGTAGTCTGTGCATATAGCCCTGCTTCAGAAGTGCTGATTTACATAGGGGTTATCAGTGGCTGTAATTAGTGTCATGAGCAACATCATGCCATGTCTGCATCCTCCTTCTGCTGCTCCAACATAAGCTCTGTCTGGTGCCTCTGGTGGGTCAGAAAATACCATCGAAATGTCCTCCAGTGTCTCATGGAAGCGCTGCCCATTTCCTGACATAGGCATGAAAGTGCAAGCAAGAGAATTTCTTCAGAAGGTGCATCCTCCATGTTGCTGGCTCCGGCAGTTGGGAGCACACTGACACCTCATCAGGATGTGTTGACCAGCTGTTCAAACTTCCTGTAATGTGCAGGGTGGGCAGTCAAGTTTTCCCACAGTGCACCAAGGTCAAAGGCTAGAGCAGCCAGATTTTGGGAGGGCACTAGGAATCTTCTATGATTCTGTGATTTTAAGTCTGGGATATGGTTGGTTTGACTCGAGTCTGCATGCTGTAGTGTGGACCCCAGAACCCTAGGCTTGAGCTCAGGTTTGAAAATTCTTAACGTAGAGGTAACAATCAGTGTAGATGTTCAAGCCCTGGATTCTCCAACCCAGCGTCATCTGACTTGAATCCCATAATCCTGGGTTTACATTGCAGTGTAGACATAGCAGTTAAACCCCTATGGCTTGCCCATGTTAGCTCACTTGGGCTTGCCCAAGCTCCGGGTCCCCCCCAAAGAGGGAACGGCTCCAGCCCGAGCCCGAATGTCTACACAGGCCAGTCACAAATGTTTAACTGCAGTGTAGACATACCCTTAGGGACCCAACCAAAGGTACTATGCTTTTCCTTAGTGATTTGGTACAGCTCAGAATAAGCACAGATTTTTTTTCATTGCCACTAAGCCATTCAGCAGCCACTGTCTCTTCTAAGGAACTGAGGATTGGCAAAGTAAGTACCCTGTTGTTCTGATTTTTCTTAGTGAGAGCTTTAGCGGAGGAGTCAGAACCCTCGGGTTTTCCCTGTCTGAATCTCCAACCCTTATTTACCTTACTGATGAACTTATTATAACTTATATGAAAACCTGGAGTGAGGTACTGAGTCAGAGTCACTGGGAGATGAGTCAGGTAAAGGAGGAGGTGTCTCTGGAGGCTTTCTTAACTCTAATGGGAGCCTTTTTTCTGGGTGAGGTGGTGAGAAGAACAGATCATTTTGAGGAGTTACTCAATTCCTAGGTAGGAGACCTATTCCCAGGAGTCTCCAGGATGGCTGCAAGAAGATTGGCTGGGCAGAAGAACCAGGAATGAGGGCTCTCTAACAGCTTAATGTGACCATGTTATCAGCATCTCACTGAGGAACATGAGTCCCTAGGCAGACAAACATCAGGGAAGGGAACATTCCTGAGAGGCTGGGGCTTACTGGTATTGAGAGCAGCATAGTCAGATTTGGGCACGCCAATAGAGTGATGGGGTAGTGGGTTCTTCATCTAAAATGTCCTTTAGGTAGGGTTTGGCCACATCACTAATCCCTGTGGTCAGGGTCTGGAGTTGCCAGTGGGGGATGGAAAGGAAGGAGGGAGCAGAACAGTAAAAAGGAGGATTTCAGTTAAAATCTCACAGGTTAGCAGCCCAAATCCTCAAGCTCTGAGCAAAGCTGTTATGAAGTTGTTCATTGTAGCACAAAAGCAACAAGACTGGTGCTGTAATACTGTTCTGGGTTTACATGTGATGATCCTGAAAGGTGCTAAAATCTTGAGTCTATTAGTAGCTTTTGTGGCACTGGCTAAAGCAACAGTCTCTAGGCTAAGGAATTCCTGCTGCATTTGAGAACGGGGAATGCTTCTGAGGTTTAGACTGTTGTCACTGCTGACTGATGTCTTTGTTCATTACAACTTCACAAACTAAAAATAACCAACCTAAAGAAACTTCAATTTGATATTGTTTTCATATAATCTAGGTTAAATGATATGTGGACGATTGGCCTACAGGACAGAGAGCTAACATGCTGGGAAGAGGTAAGCTCTGAATCACAACAATACAGCACTTCCTCTTGGTGTTTTTACATAATTTTACGTTTTCTATTTCAGATTGCATTGTTGTTTCCTCAGAGTGTAATTTCATACATACTTAGCAGGAAACTGAATATTTCTTTGTTTCCGCTGTGTGCATATTTGATTTCAGCTTCAGTTTTTCCTTTCAGTTGGGAAAACCAAGTATGGTTTGAACCTTTGTGTACATCTAGGCTGATCATCTGCATGGCACAGATCAGAGAGTTTCACCAAGTGATTCCTGCATCCAACTTCTGGTTGAGCCTAGAGCAGATTTTCTCAAAGATATGCAGGAATCTCTTGGTGAAATTCTCTGGCCTGTGCTATGAGACACCCAGTCCTGTCCTAGTTTTAAAACTTCAGGTGATGAAGAATCCATGACATCTGTAGATATATTGTTCCAATGGTTAATTATCATTACTAGTAAAAATGTACGTCTTCTTTTTAGCCTGAATTTGTCTAGATTTAGCTTCCAGCTGTTGGATCTTGTTATGCTTTTGTCTGCTAGATTACAGCCCTTCTTTCCATGTGGATATTTATAGGCTGTGATCAAGTCACCTCTTAATCTTTTCTTGGATAAACTAAATTCACTGAGCTTCTGTAATATCTAACACTAAGGGTATGTCTACACTACGAAATTAGGTTGATTTTATAGAAGTCAATTTTTAGAAATCGATTTTATATAGTTGATTGCGTATGTCCACACTAAGCGCATTAAGTCGTCGGAGTGTGTCCTCACTACCATGGCTAGCATTGACTTATGGAGCGGTGCACTGTGGGTAGCTATCCCACAGTTCCCGCAGTCTCCGCTGCCCATTGGAATTCTGGGTTAAGCTCCCAATGCCTGATGGGACAAAAACATTGTCACGGGTGGTTTTGGGTACATGTCGTCAGTCGCCCCTCCCTCCGTGAAAGCAACAGCAGACAATCGTTTCGCGCCAGACACCAGGGCGATTAGAAGAGCACAGCAAGGCACTCTGCGCATCAGAAAAGCTTTGAAAACCAGTTTCATGACTGGCCAGGCTTCGGTGTGACAGTTGTGTGTGTTTCTCCTTGATGCAAACCCGCCCCCTTTGTTGATTTTAATTCCCTGTAAGCCAACCACCCTCCCCCCTTCGAAATAAAGTAACCATTGTTTTGAAACCATGCATTCTTTCTTTATTAATTAAAAAAAAATATGAGATAACGGACAAGGTAGCCCGGGTGGGGTGGGGGAGAAGGGAAGGACAAGGCCACATTGCTTATGTAGCCACACTAAAAATCAAACTGTTTGAATGACAGCCTTCTGTTGCTTGGGCCATCCTCTGGAGTGGAGTGGCTGGGTGCCCAGAGCCTCATCCCCACCGCGTTCTTGGGCGTATGGGTGAAGAGGCTATAGAACATGGGGCGGAGGGGAGGCGGTTATACAGTGGATGCAGTAGGGGTCTGTGCTTTTGTTGACTTTCCTGCAGCTCCAACAGACGCTTGATCATGTCCGTTTGCTCCCCCATTAGCCTCAGCATTGCGTCCTGCCTCTGCTCTTCGCACTCACTTAATTCTTTGCTGTCCTCTGCCACTGAATGCCTCCGTGCATTCAGCTGTGCCCTATCAGTGTGGGAGGACTGCATGAGCTCGGAAAACATGTCATCACTAGTGCGTTTTTTTCGCCTTCTAATCTGCGATAACCTTAGGGACAGAGATGATAGGGGGAGCATAGAAACATTCTACGCTCTACGATTCTGGGGGCTTTTCCTGTGTACCTGGCTAGTGCATCGGAGTTCAAAGTGCTCTCCAGCAATGGAGCACTCTGGGATAGCTCCCAGAGGCCAATACCGTCGATTTGCGTCCGCACTACCCCAAATTCGACCCAGCAAAGTCAATTTTTGCGCTACTCCCCTCGCCGGGGAGGAGTACAACAGTCGATTTTAAGAGCCCTTTAGGTCGACCTAACGCGGTTAAATTCGATCTGTAGTGTAGACCAGGCCTAAGGCAGTTTTCCAGACCTCTACTCATTCTTGTAGTATTTTCTGACTCCAGTTAAATTTGTCAGCCTCTAGTTTTTTTTTAAGTAAGAACTGGACAACAAATCCTTGGAATGCTGGGCAAGTTCAAGAGGATTAGTATTCAAGAGGTGTAAAGAGGATGGCCTAGGTAACTATAGGCCACTTAGCTTGACATTGATCCTGGGTCAAATAATGGAAAAGCTGATAGAAGATGCAGTCACTAAAGATTTAAAGGATGGCAGTGTAATTAATGCCAGTCCACATGGTTTGATGGAAATTAAATTGTGTCAAACAAACTTGCTTTTTTTATGAGATTACAAGTTTCATTGGCAAAGGCAGTTCTATTTACATATTTAGATTTCTGTAAGGGAAGTGACTTTGTACTACTCCATATTCTGATTTAAAAAAATAGCAATATACAAAATGAAGAAAGCACACTAGATGGGTTAAGTACTGGCTGACTGGTAGACCTCAGAAAGTAATTATAAATGGAGAATCACCATTCTGTGCTGGCATTTCTAGTGGAGTTCCCTAAGAATCTCTTCTTGGCCCAATGCTATTCAATATCTTTATCAATGACTGTAATGGTCCTCTCTTGGGGAGCATGGCCTAGTTGTCACGGCTGTAACTCCTGACTGCCAAGGGGGTTTGTGGGACTTCCTGAATGGCAAACAGGAGGGGGGATCAGTTGATCCCAATGACGCAGGTTTTCTGACATAAAGATTTTTAGCATCTGCTTCAGGGTTCAGTTGAAGTGTTCAACCAGGCCATCCAGTTGCAGGTGATAAACTGACACAGACTTTTTTCATCAAGCGGGACGTGAAGTTTGTATCTTGGTCGGTGAGAATCTCCTTGGGAACGCCTACTTGAGCAAAGACCTTCAGTAGTTCCATGGCAATAGTCTTTGCATTGGTGTTATGTAGTGGGATTGCATCAGGATAGCGAGTAGCATAATCGACTATCACCAATAGGTGTTTGTATCCGGCGGCACTTTTTTCCAGGGGGACGACAAGGTCTATACCAATGCATTTGAAGGGGACATTGATGACCGGGAGAGGGATGAGAGGGGCTTTCCCCCCACCTTTTGGCCCAACTAGCTGGCATTCAGGGCAGGAGTTGCAGAAGTTTTTAACTTCTTGATGTACGCCAAGTCAGAAGAAGTGGTCTAAGATCTGGGCCAAAGTTTTCTCCTGTCCAAGGTGGCCTGCAGAGGAGATGGCATGGGCCAGTCGCATGACTTCTCATCGATGTGACCGAGGGATGAGGAGTTGTGACCGAATTTTTCCCGTCCAATGGTCTTTGAGGGTATTGCGCAACCCGGTGGGGATCTACGACCTCACTTTTAACCACTGGAAGTTGTTCATATGCATGGCTCAAGGTCTCATCTTCCCTCTGGTCCTTCACGAAATCAGTCTCTTGGGTCAGTAAGTCCCCTTCCTAGAGTGGGGTTTGTAATGTCTCCTCATTAGGAGGATCTTCCGGCAGCACTTCCTCTAGGTCCCGCTCCTAATCTACTCCAGCCAGTGTCACAGGCCGGGGTTCCCTTCCTACTCTGGTTCCCTCGGGCGCTTCCTCCGGGTTCCCGGGAGCAGTTCTACATTCCCTCAATATGTCGGAGAAGTGTTCCCAATCCTGACCTAAGATAATGTGGTAGGCTAGGGTTGGGGCTAGCCCTACTATGAGGGGGGCTTAGTGTTGTCCCCTGTGGTGACCTCTACCCAGGGCACCCATAAATCCCCATAAATGCACTGCAGGGAGATGGTCTCCCTGGGGGCTTCAGGGTAGGGAACCACGTCATCCCGGACCAGAGTTTGCCCACACGCAGAGTTTAGGCCTAGACCTACTACCTCGGTC
The DNA here is from genome assembly GCF_028017835.1 of Emys orbicularis. Taxonomy (NCBI): domain Eukaryota; kingdom Metazoa; phylum Chordata; order Testudines; family Emydidae; genus Emys; species Emys orbicularis. Next base: position 127,838,805 of record NC_088686.1, on the reverse strand, counting down.
CCATTTATTTGTACAGGAACTGTTACCTTTGCTGGGGTGCGCTTCCAGGCACAGCTCTCTGCCATCCATACTTGCCCAGAGTTGCACTCCATATAGGGGCATTCCTGATAATGGTGTCCCTGATGCCCACAGGAGAAACAGGCCCCCATGTTTAGCCCCAGGACTGCTGGTTGGGAACTGGGTCTCTGGGGATGTCTTCCCCCAGATTCTTGGCCCCCTCACCCTTCCTGGCTTTTGGGTGGGGAAGTCCCTTGGGGACCCCAGGCTTTATGTTCGGGCTGAGGTTGGGGGGCCTGGGGTTTCTCCCAGGTTCCCAGCCCCAGGCTTGAGGGCTGGCTGGGCCCCTGATAGGCTGGGGCACTCTGTGTAGCTTCTGTCTTCCCTGGTTGGCTTCCCCCTTCTGTCGAGGGGTATCTCTGGCGTCAAGCAACGGCTCAGATGTGGGAGTTAGAGCTGTCTCAGCTGCCAGATAGTTTTCCATCGGTCACACAGCATAGGTAAGTGACTCTGGTTGATGTCTGAGCATCCAGTCCCTGCCCCCGTTTAGGAGGATTTGGTCAAACTTCTCCACCAGGATGAGTTTGGCCACCTCTACTCTAGGCCGCCCTTCTGGCTTTAGTCACCTCCAACATAGATCTCGCAGTTTCTGGGTGACAACCCGGGGTTGAGCCCCTGGAGGGTATCTCTCTCCGCGGAACCTCTGGCAGAAGGTCTCCTCAGTAATGTTGAGGTAGACCAAGATGGCCGCTCTGACCTGAGGGTAGTCTTGGGTGGTCTCTGCATCCAGTCCTTGGTTTACGGCCTGTGCTGGTCAGGGGGCCGTTGGGCAGCCATCGCCACCTGCTCAAATGTCATCAGAAAAGCCCCGGGGTCATCCTCAGGGCCCATCTTTGTGAGCTTCATGGGTACTGGTGGGGTTCCTGGGCTTGGTCCCAGGCCCCCCAATGGAGAAGTTCCGGGGGACCCTTCGGGCTTCATTAATGCCACAACTTGTTGAACTAACCTTTGCTGCTGTTCCTGTTTCTGGGCCCCTAAGTTCTGAACCAGTTGCTGTTGCTGGGCGGCCATTTGCTGCAGGAGCTGTTGCTGTTGCTCTGCCTGCTGGTTCTCAGTCATCCATTTCAACAACCGTTCTGACTCCATCTCTGATGGCCTACCAGCCCATGTTATTCTACATCAGGTGATTTGCCTAGGTCAGTCAGTCTCCCCTTCTCTCAGAGGTGGGGTGTTTCCCACATTCTCCACCAATTTGTAACGGACCTCTCTTGGGAAGCGTGGCTTAGTGGTCACGGCTGCCACTCCTGACTGCCAAGGGGGTTGTGGGGAGGGGAGCCTGAACCCTCCTACTCCACTGGGCTCCGACCCAGAGCCCTTTGGGCTACCAGTAGTCTGGCAATTAAGGCTGCTTAAGACTGTCCTCCCTGGGCTTCTTCCTCTCGTCCACCCCCTCAGGGTCAGCTTAGTCCAAGGCTTTCCTATGGTGGGGAAACCCAAACCACAATAAGTAAAGGGGGTTACCAAAGTCCAACATCCAGAGGATACTTCCCTTGCTGCTTGTCTTTGGGGTGGGTCCTCTCTTCCCTCAGGGAGGGCCCTTTTAGGCAGCTGTGTCAGACACTTAGGCTTCCCTCTGCTCTGCTCTGCAGGAGCTGTGGGCTGCAGGTCTGCTCACCTCCAGCTCTGCCACCCAATTAGCTAATTCCCTGCCTTTTAATTCCTCCAGCAGATGGAGCATTTGTTGCAGGTGTGTCGGGGCAAGGCTGGGTGAGCCCAAAATGATCCCTTAACCCCTTGTTACCCAGTGTGGGGTTTGTACATCCCATCACAATGTCCCAGAAGAAAATAAAAAAATGCTGGTAAAGTAGGATTGACAGGTCAGTTCTACTGAGTGATCTGGATTGCCTGGTTAATCTGGATTCACCTGAACAACATGTGTTTTTAATACAGCTAAATGCAAGGTCGTATATCTAGGAACCAATAATGAAGATCACTCTTATAGGAATTGGGGGGTGGGCCCATATTTTGGAAAGCAGTGACTCAGAAAATGAGTTAGTGGTCAGGTGGATAATTATCATGACCTCCCATTTTGATGAGGTACCTAAGAGAGCCAATCTGTATAAGCATTGGTTTATGCACTGAATGATAAGTCGTTGAATAGCCAGCTCAACTCGGTTTATGAAGTCAACTTGCCTTAACTAAAAATGTGTCAGTAGGCACACGGAAAGGCAAAACTTACCAAACTGGGGTTACCAAGCCTGTCCATTTGCTCTGGTCTGATTTGGTTTGCAATCTGTAGGTTTTTTTATACATTACTTATTTTTCTTATATTACAATTTACAACTAACTGTGTAACTTATTATCCAATCACTAGCAAAGAGGAACTTGTTGACTACATGGTTTAAACATTCTGTTGTGCATTATATTTCCATGAAAACAATGACCAATACAACTGAATATAAGCTGAAAACATGTTTTTTGCCAACTACTTCATTTTTCCCTTTTGCAGTTGGAACTTCTATTCACCTACAACACTTATCCCTTTCTTGTGGTTTTTAGCATAGTAGAAAAACAACTTAAAATAGGTTATGAGAGTATATTATGTTCTTTTACTTTAAAACAAATCAAACTAGTAAATTTCCGTTGTGTGTCTCTCTCTCTCTTAACGTTACTTGCAAGGCTTTATGGGAGTTCTTTAGTGTAGTTGTGATATATGCTTAAGCTTTAGGCCTTATGTGTCAACATGCAATATTTTGATGTATAAACAAGGGTATGTTGAATAGAAGAGTGTATTGACTAGAAGTAAGTGAGGTGTTATTACTATTACTATGATGGCATTACTGGATACTCTGTCCAGTTCTGGTATCCACGCTGTCAAAAGATAGTTAGTCCTTCCAAGCTTGTTAATAAAATATCTTGGAAGCTATGTTAAATCATGTTTTTCAGATTGTGACGCTGTCAGACCAGGTGCCAGCTCATGCCTAGGTCTCACTGACACTCACACATGCATAGCTGGAAACCAGTCTGGCTCCCCTGTGTGTTAGCATTGTTAAAATAGATACTAAGTTTATAAGACTGTGCTTAGTGTTTGGACTTTATGAAATGCTAGTGAGTTGCTGCCTGCGTTAATCTAATGTGACAGACCCAGACCAGTGAGGTACAGGAGTCTGGTAGAGGGCAAATATACTGGTCACTGGATGAGTAGTTTTCTGTTCCCTGAGTGACCAGAGCAGGGGCTGCACTAGAGTAATCAGGAACCTGCTAGAACCAGTTAAGGCAGGCAGGCTAATTAGGACACCTGGAGCCAATTAAGAAGAAGCTGCTAGAATCAATTAAGGCAGGCTAATCAGGGCACCTGGGCTTTAAAAAGGAATTCACTTCAGTTTGTGGTGCGAGTGTGAGGAGCGGTGAGCAAGAGGCGCAAGGAGCTGAGAGTGAGAGGGTGTGCTGCTGGAGGACTGAGGAGCACAAGTGTTATCAGACACCAGGAGGAAGGTCCTGTGGTGAGAATAAGGAAGGTGTTTGGAGGAGGCCATGTGGAAGTAGCCCAGGGAGTTGTAGCTGTCATGCAGCAGTTACAGGAGGCACTATAGACAGCTGCAGTCCACAGGGCCCTGGGCTGGAACCCGGAGTAGAGGGCGGGCCCGGGTTCTCCCCAAACCTCCCAATTGACCTGGACTGTGGGTTCTTCCAGAGGGGAAGGTCTCTGGGCTGTTCCCCAACCCACATGGTGAATCTCTGAGGCAAGAAAATCCACCCAATAAGCGGTAGGACCCACCAAGATAGAGGAGGAACTTTGTCACACTGGTGTCAAGGGTGGGATCTTGGGGTGCACAGTGCAGCGGAAGAAGGAGGGTGATTTAAAAAATAAAATAAAAAGGAGAGGTTTTATTTTTTTTCCACCACAATTGATGACGTAGTGCGGGCGCTGATACAAGCTTCGGCGGCCCAGCAGGAGGCTACCCGTGTCCAGGCAGCTGCCCAACAGGAGGCAGTGCTCCTGCAGCAAGAGACTAATCGCCTGCTGATGGACCAGGCTGCTCAAGACCGAGCTATGTTGCGGGAACTGGTAAACCAGATAAAGTCCCTTACAGAGCTGAATCGCGACCATGATGGGACGCGGCTCATACGGGCCAGCCATTGGCTGCAGAAAATGACATGGGAGGATGATGTAGAGGCATACCTTCTGGCCTTTGAGAGGACAGCCCTACGGGAGGCCTGGCCTCGAGATCAGTGATCTGGCATCCTTGCCCCATTCCTGTGTGGGGAGGCCCAGAAGGCCTACCATGATCTGCCTGAAGAGGCTGCGGCAGACTACCCCCAGCTGAAAGAGATCCTGGCCAGATCTGGGGTAACGACAGCAGTGCGGGCCCAGCAGTATCACGGTTGGAGGTACCAGGAAGACAAAACTCCGCGGTCCCAATTGTATGACCTCATCCATCTCGCACGAAAGTGGTTGCAAAGAGAGTCCCGGAGTCCGGAAGAGATACTAGTGGTTCTGGTCATCGACCGATACATGAGGGGACTACCACCAGACCTTCGTGCCTGGGTAAGCCAGAACGAACCCTCCACCTATGACGAGGTTGTCGCCCTGGTAGAGAGGCAAAGGACAGCGAGGGAGCTGACCCGACCAGTTAAGGAAGAGGCACCCCAGATTAAACTAGCAGCACTGAGCCCTAAAGTTCGGGTGACTGGGCCACCAGGAGGGCCCAGGTGGAAAAAGAGAGAGGCTGAAGGCCCATCAGAGGCCACAAAGAGTCGGAGCACTGAGGGAGAAGAGGATCATGATGTTAGACTGCCCAAACCAAGAGACCGGGGAACGCCTAGGGCTCCATACAGATGTTATGCCTGCGGGGAGTGGGGACACATAGCTGCACAGTGTCCCAATGCTGAGGAGCCTATGCAGTGTAACCTGGGGAACTGGGCAGATCCATGCTCCCTAATCCACCTTGTGGGACTAACCCCACATATGTATACCAGACCAGTGAAACTAAATGGGGTAGGGACCACGGCACTGGTTGATTTGGGCAGTGCTATCACGCTTATCTCAGGGAAGCTCGTGAAGCGTAGTCAGCTGCTGCAGGCTAAATGTACAGGGATAACATGTGTCCATGGGACAGTTAGTTACTACCCCACCATCCCAGTAAAAATCGAGATCCAAGGGAACACTACTGAGGTAGCAGCAGGTGTAGTCCCTAAACTCCCATACCCGGTGCTCATAGGGAGGGACTTCCCAGGGTTTGGAAACTTACTCCCAGTAGGGGGATTGGAGAAAGATGGGGACCCTAAAATTGATGAGGCATCCACAGCAGACTGTCAACCCCCAATCTTCTCTGAAATATCCCCAGATTTGTTCTCCACTCCCAGACAGGGTAGAAAGACAAAAAGGGAAAGAAGGGCAGCTAAGGCCTTGGGAACCTGAATACTGATCCAAAGCCAGAGGGTCGCTCTTGTAGGTAGGCGGACCCGCGCAGCTGAAAAGGAGGCCACGCAGGAGGGAGAAGCACCTGAGTCTGACCCCCACCCTAATGCTTCTGAACCAGTAGAGGCAACAGAGACTGGGCCCCTAGATCTTGGGCAGATTAGCCCCGGGAGAGGAAATTTTGGATGGGACCAGGCAGAAGACCCAAGGTATGACAACATTAGGAAGGAGGTGACTGAAATAGATGGGGTCCCCGTGGAAGGGAAAACCCAGGGACCAGGACCCTACTTCATAATGAAGAAGGTTGCACCAGTACAGGGGCAGAAAGTACAGCAGATCCTAGTACCTCAAAAACACCAGAACGCTGTATTAAGTCTTGCTCATAGTCATCTTTTTGGGGGGCATTTGGGGGTAGAGAAGACCCTGGCACGAGTCCTACGACGGTTCTTCTGGCCCGGAGTACATGAAGAAGTGCGGAGGTACTGTGCCTCCTGCCCGGAGTGTCAGCTGCACAGTCCCCGTCCCCACTTGAGGGCACCTTTAGTACCCCTTCCCATCATAGAGGTCCCCTTCAAGCGAATAGCCATGGACCTAGTGGGACCCCTGGAGAAGACGGCTCGGGGCCACCAATATATACTTGTTGTTTTGGACTATGCTACTCGCTACCCAGAAGCCATCCCCCTGCGGAACACGGCCTCTAAAACTATAGCCAAAGAGCTGGTGGGGATCTTTGCCCGAATGGGGCTACCGAAGGAGATATTAACCGACCAAGGAACCCCATTTATGGCGAAGCTAATGAAGGACCTCTATACGCTGCTCCATATACATACCCTGAGAACTTCAGTCTACCATCCGCAGACTGATGGGTTGGTAGAAAGGTTTAACTGAACCCTCAAGGCTATGATAAGGAAGGTGGTAAGTTGGGACGGGAAGGATTGGGACACCCTACTACCCTACCTTATGTTCGCTATCCGGGAGGTACCACAGGTCTCAACTGGGTTTTCCCCCTTCGAGTTATTATACGGGCGTCACCCCCGTGGCATACTAGATATCGCCAAAGAGATCTGGGAAGAGGAACCCAATGAGGGGAGAAATATAATAGAGCATGTAATGCAGATGCGAGACCGGATAGCCCGGGTTACCCCTATTGTATGGGAACATTTGGAGAAGGCACAGGAGGCCCAGCGAACCCATTACAATCGCCAGGCAAAAGTGCAACAGTTCCAACCAGGGGATCGGGTTATGGTGTTGGTACCCATGGCAGAAAGCAAGCTTCTGGCCCAATGGCAGGGGCCCTACGAGGTGGTTGAACCCGTGGGGGAAGTAACCTACAAGGTGCGGCAGCCAGGACGCAGAAAACAAGAACAGATTTATCACGTTAACCTTCTGAAACCCTGGCATGCACAAGAGGCATGCACAACGGTCCAAAAAGACCTAACCCAGGAAAACAAGCCTTCCAAACAGGTGAGAGTGTCTCCCGATTTAACACCAGACCAGAAGAATGAGGTGTCTGAGATGATCTTCCGGAACCAAGATGTGTTCTCGACAAAACCGGGTCGAACAACCGAGACATATCACCACATCGTCACGAACCCTGGGGCCAGAGTAACAGTGAGGCCCTATCGGGTGCCAGCGGCAAAAAGGGAGGAAATAAAAGCAGAAGTAAAAAAAATGCTGGAGTTGGGGATCATCGAAGAAGCCCACCGTCAGTGGTCCAGCCCAATCGTGCTGGTGCCCAAACCTGATGGCACCACAAGATTTTGCAACGACTTCCGGCGACTAAACGAAGTATCCCAGTTCGACGCGTACCCCATACCTCGCATAGATGAGCTAGTGGACCGTCTGGGTAATGCCCGGTACTTGACTACCCTAGACTTGACAAAGGGGTACTGGCAGATTCCCCTTGCAGAAGACGCAAAGGAAAAGACTGCGTTCTCTACAGCAGAGGGTCTTTTTCAATATACTGTCCTCCCTTTTGGACTACATGGGGCCCCAGCTACCTTCCAGCGCCTCATGGACAAGCTGTTACGCCCGCATAACAGTTATGCTGCTGCCTACTTGGACAATGTGGTCATTCATACCCCAGACTGGGAAACCCACCTGGAGAAGGTGGAGGCAGTCCTCGATACCTTCAGGCGAGCTGGCCTTACAGCAAACCCTGCCAAGTGCTCTGTAGGGTTTACAGAGGCCAAATATCTTGGCTACATTGTGGGAAAAGGTCTGGTAAAACCCCAAGTGAACAAGTTAGAGGCCATCCAAAATTGGCCCCGACCAAGTCGTAAGAAACAAGTCTGGACGTTCCTGGGGTGGTGGGGTATTACCGACGATTTATCCCCCACTTTGCCACAAGGGCAAGCCCCCTGACAGACCTAGTGAAAGCCCATGGACCTGATCTGGTGAGATGGTCTGACGCAGCAGAGGAAGCATTCACAGACCTATGGACTGCCCTCTGCAATAACCCCGTACTGATAGCCCCTGATTTCACCAAGGAGTTTATCCTGCAGACGGATGCATCGGAAGTAGGGTTGGGGGCCGTTCTATCACAGATGGTCGGGGAGGAGGAACACCCAATTCTATACCTCAGTTGGAAACTCCTTCCATGGGAACAAAAATATGCAGTGGTGGAGTGCGAATGCCTCGCTGTAAAATGGGCCATGGAAACATTGCGCTACTACCTGCTCGGGCGCAGATTTGTCCTCGTGACCGACCATGCCCCTCTTCAATGGATGCAGCGGAACAAGGAGTAGAACACAAGGGTGCCCAGATGGTTCTTATCCCTCCAACCTTTCCAGTTCCGTGTGCAACACAGAGCAGGGAGCCGTCATGGCAACGCCGATGGCTTGTCACGTGTGCACTGTCTGGCTTCCCAAGCTGCCCATCCCCTTGGCGTTGAGCAGGGGGGAGGGATATGTGACAGACCCAGACCAGTGGGGTACAGGAGTCTGGTAGAGGGCAAATATACTGGTCACTGGATGAGTAGTTTTCTGTTCCCTGAGTGACCAGAGCAGGGGCTGCACTAGAGTAATCAGGAACCTGCTAGAACCAGTTAAGGCAGGTAGGCTAATTAGGACACCTGGAGCCAATTAAGAAGAAGCTGCTACAATCAATTAAGGCAGGCTAATCAGGGCACCTGGGTTTTAAAAGGAGCTCACTTCAGTTTGTGGTGCGAGTGTGAGGAGCTGGGAGCAAGAGGCGCAAGAAGCTGAGAGTGAGAGGGTGTGCTGCTGGAGGACTGAGGAGCACAAGCGTTATCAGACACCAGGAGGAAGGTCCTGTGGTGAGAATAAGGAAGGTGTTTGGAGGAGGCCATGGGGAAGTAGTCCAGGGAGTTGTAGCTGTCATGCAGCTGTTACAGGAGGCACTATAAGCAGCTGCAGTCCACAGGGCCCTGGGCTGGAACCCGGAGTAGAGGGCGGGCCCGGGTTCCCCCCAAACCTCCCAATTGACCTGGACTGTGGGTTCTTCCAGAGGGGAAGGTCTCTGGGCTGTTCCCCAACCCACATGGTGAATCTCTGAGGCAAGAAAATCCGCCAATAAGCGCAGGACCCACCAAGATAGAGGAGGAACTTTGTCACACTACCCACTATATTTTCCACTCGGTGCATCTGATGAAGTGGGTTTTAGCCCACGAAAGCTTATGCCCAAATAAATTTGTTAGTCTCTAAGGTGCCACAAGGACTCCTCGTTGTTTTTGCAGATACAGACTAACACGGCTACCACTCTGAAACAAATAAATCTGTTAGTTTGAGTTAAAATTAATAAAAAAAAGGCTCCTGTAAGAAATTAAGCACCATATGGTTAAAATTTACATAAATCTTGTGCATAGGCAACACTTGCATACATTTTTAGGAGTAGTGAGTATTTTTTATTCTTCATAACTGAAAGTATTTCTAGCAGAGGCTGGAGTATAATGTTCTTCAGAGAATTCTGTAAAAAACTTCCCTCCTTCAAAATGGCTGCCATCTCCTATTGTTTTAATTGGGACTGAGGCAACTGGCTGCCCTTTGCAAAGATAGCCAATTTCTTCTTTGAGTGATGTCCCTGTTAGTGCTCCACTTTAGGTGACTGCGCGCCCCTGCACCTCTAGTCGGAGAATTTCGACAGCAGTACCTGGCTGGGTCGCACATGTACTCTCCCCATCTCGCGCCTGTAGCAGCAGTTGATTAGTGCTGTGCAACCCCCACGCGCAGTTCCTTCTCAACTGCCCTTGGTCTGAGTCAGAGCTCCAGCAGCGTCTTCACTTGATTTACCTCAGAAGTGATCATTAGCCATATTGCTATAGTTAGATTAGTTGGTTAAGACCTTTCTATTTTTCTTCTCCCTGTACAAATTTTATAATTTCATCCCGTCATGGGATATTTCCTTGAAATGGCAGGATCTCCTGGTTTTAAATGTTGCCACTCTTGCTGTGAGACAATTCCTATCTCAGATGGACACTCACAATGCATCAGGTGCCTGGGGGAAACACATGTACCCCAAAAGTGCATTCATCACCATAATCTGAAGGCCCAAACAAGAAAAGCAAGGGACCTCAAACTTAAACTGATTCTCATTGAGAAGTCCCTCCATCCTGCCTCAGCCCCAGGACCGCAAACTTCTGCCGGTGACCAATCACCGAAGATGGCTTCTGCTAGATCCCCCTCCTCAGCTTCATATGGGAGGGATCTGTCTCCTAAAAGACCTGCAAAGAGGAGAGCTTCCACTCCTCCTAGCAAAACTGTGTCTAAAAAGAAGCGTTCCCTGGCTCGATCTACTGCATTGGTACCGACTACACTGTGGCTAAGTACCTACAAGTCAGCAGGGACTTCTGATACAGTCGGTACTGTTAAGGCCACAGACCCCAAGCGGGCAGGCTCTAAAAAGGAAGGCAGAGAAAATACTGCCCTTTCCACTACGGCACCAGCGGCAATAACAAAATCCTCGGTACTGAGTGCCTCTGCAGTTCCTAAGGCACCGGCGACACCTCCTGGATCTCTGCTGCACATCATTGATGCATCGGCGCCAAAGCCTCCTAAGTCCTCGGCGCATTCGACGTTGGCACCTATTCTCCCGGCACTGCAGTACTTCCCAATACTGCAACAATTCGCGGCACCACAACAAATGCATGCGCCTTCTCTGGTACCAAAAATACACCAGTTCCTTCCACCTAAGAACCTGACAGTGACCCTGGAACGTGAGTCCCCTCTCCACAGTACCGACACTGCGTCAATGCTTTTAGTATCATGCATACCACCAGCTGCATCTGCCTCCCCCTTCTACAGTGAGGAGGATGAAGATGAGGAGAGGGAACTTTCTTCATCTCAGCACTCCTCGCCCATGTAGGCCAGTAGAGCATCCTAGACCCCATCCCAGACCAGACATACAGGGGTGGTATGGACACCCCTGGGGACCCTCACCAGTGCCTTTCCCAACGCAGTTGCCATTCTGGGACCTATGAGCAGCCTATAGGCAATATTATCCCAAGCCACCAAGCGTCAGGGAAACGTATGGACATTCCTTATCAAAGTCAGTAGTGCCACCCAATGTTTCCCAGGAATAGACTTTTGAGGAAACAGAGCAGGAGTTAGACCAGGAGGCTACTCCTGCAACCAACTCGTCTTCCTCACCTGACAAGACAATCATGCCTCCACCCCCTACTACCAGAGATGATTTCAAACAGTTTCAAGAGCTGTTTAAAAGGATAGCTGACACACTACAAATCCCTCTTGAAGAGGTCACCAAATCTCAGCACAAGCTATTGGATATGCTCTGTATGTCGACATCCTCCAAGATTGCCTTGCCTGTAAACGATGCCATTATGGAGCATGCCACAATCATCTGGCAGACCCCCCCCCCCCCCAACCACAATCTCACCTACGTGTCAGAGGGCCGACAAAAAATATTACATCCCTTCGAAAGGGCTAGAATTTTTATTTTCCCACCCCCAACCAAATTTTCTCGTGCTGGATGCTGTTAATGAAAGAGGCAGGCAACATTATTCCAGGACCACACCTTATGATAAGGAGCGGAAAAGGCTGGATTTACTTGGCCACAAGGACTACTCATTGGTGACATTACAGCTTAGAATCGCCAGTTATGAAGCTCTCATGGCAAAATATGACCACACGACATATTTGAAATTAGCAGACTTTATTGAATTTATACCAGAGGAAAAGAGAGAGCAGTTTACATCGCTCATTTCCGAAGGTCAGCGTATAGCTCGAACAGCCCTCCAGGCATCGTTGCGAGGGCCATCGCAACCACCACAGTAATGTGCTGGGCCTCCTGACTGCACTTGTCGGGGTTTCCAAGGGAGATGCAATCTAATGCCGAGACTCATCAAGCCCTCGGATCGCTACCCCTTCCTGCTTCTCCACGTGGGCACCAATGATACTGCCAAGAATGACCTTGAGCGGATCACTGCAGACTACGTGGCTCTGGGAAGAAGGGTAAAGGAGTTTGAGGTGCAAGTGGTGTTCTCGTCCATCCTCCCTGTGCAGGGAAAAGGCCTGGGTAGAGACCGTCGAATCGTGGAAGTCAACGAATGACTACGCAGGTGGTGTCGGAGAGAAGGCTTTGGATTCTTCGACCACGGGATGGTGTTCCAAGAAGGAGGAGTGCTAGGCAGAGATGGGCTCCATCTAACGAAGAAAGGGAAGAGCATCTTTGCAAGCAGGCTGGCTAACCTAGTGAGGAGGGCTTTAACTAGGTTCACCGGGGAAAGGAGACCAAAGCCCTGAGGTAAGTGGGGAAATGGGACACGGGGAGGAAGCGCGAGCAGGAGAGTGCAAGAGGGGAGGACTCCTGTCTCAGACTGAGAAAGCAGGACGATCAGTGAGTTATCTTAAGTGCCTATTCACAAATGCAAGAAGCCTGGGAAATAAGCAGGGAGAACTGGAAGTCCTGGCACAGTCAAGGAACTATGATGTGATTGGAATAACAGAGACTTGGTGGGATAACTCGCATAACTGGAGTACTGTCATGGATGGTTATAAACTGTTCAGGAAGGACAGGCAGAGCAGAAAAGGTAGGGGAGTTGCATTGTATGTAAGAGAGGAGTATGACTGCTCAGAGCTCCGGTATGAAACTGCAGAAAAACCTGAGAGTCTCTGGATTAAGTTTAGAAGTGTGAGCAGCAAGGGTGATGTCGTGGTAGGAGTCTGCTATAGACCACCAGACCAGGGGGATGAGGTGGACGAGGCTTTCTTCTGGCAACTAGCAGAAGTTACTAGATCGCAGGCCCTGGTTCTCATGGGAGACTTTAATCACCCTGATATCTGCTGGGAGAGCAATACAGCAGTGCACAGACAATCCAGGAAGTTTTTGGAAAGTGTAGGGGACAATTTCCTGGTGCAATTGCTGGAGGAACCAACTAGGGGCAGAGCTCTTCTAGACCTGCTGCTCACAAACCGGGAAGAATTAGTAGGGGAAGCAAAAGTGGATGGGAACCTGGGAGGCAGTGACCATGAGATGGTCGAGTTCAGGATCCTGAAAGGAGAGCAGCAGAATACGGACCCTGGACTTCAGAAAAGCAGACTTTGACTCCCTCAGGGAACTGATGGGCAGGATCCCCTGGGAGAATAACATGAGGAGGAAAGGAGTCCAGGAGAGCTGGCTGTATTTTAAAGAATCCTTATTGAGGTTGCAGGAACAAACCATCCTGATGTGTAGAAAGAATAGCAAATATGGCAGGCGACCAGCTTGGCTTAACAGTAAAATCCTTGCTGATCTTAAACGCAAAAAAGAAGCTTACAAGAAGTGGAAGATTGGACAAATGACCAGGGAGGAGTATAAAAATATTGCTCAGGCATGCAGGAGTGAAATCAGGAAGGCCAAATCACACTTGGAGTTGCAGCTAGCAAGAAATGTTAAGAGTAACAAGAAGGGTTTCTTCAGGTATGTTAGCAACAAGAAGAAAGTCAAGGAAAGTGTGGGCCCCTTACTGAATGAGGGAGGCAACCTAGTGACAGAGGATGTGGAAAAAGCTAATGTACTCAATGCTTTTTTTGCCTCTGTCTTCACGAACAAGGTCAGCTCCCAGACTGCTGCACTGGGCAGTACAGTATGGGGAGGAGGTGACCAGCCCTCTGTGGAGAAAGAAGTGGTTCGGGACTATTTAGAAAAACTGGACGAGCACAAGTCCATGGGGCTGGATGCGCTGCAGCCGAGGGTGCTAAAGGAGTTGGCGGATGTGATTGCAGAGCCATTGGCCATTCACTGTTACAGACTAGGGACCGAATGGCTAGGAAGCAGTTCTGCAGAAAAGGACCTAGGGGTTACAGTGGACGAGAAGCTGGATATGAGTCAACAGTGTGCCCTTGTTGCCAAGAAGGCTAACGCCATTTTGGGCTGTATAAGTAGGGGCATTGCCAGCAGATCAAGGGACTATTCGACATTGGTGAGGCCTCATCTAGAGTACTGTGTCCAGTTTTGGGCCCCACATTACAAGAAGGATGTGGAAAAATTGGAAAGAGTCCAGCGGAGGGCAACAAAAATGATCAGGGGGCTGGAGCACATGACTTATGAGGAGAGGCTGAGGGAACTGGGATTGTTTAGTCTGCAGAAGAGAAGAATGAGGCAGGATTTGATAGCTGCTTTGAACTACCTGAAAGGGGGTTCCAAAGAGGATGGATCTAGACTGTTCTCAGTGGTAGCAGACGACAGAACAAGGAGTAATGGTCTCAAGTTGCAGTGGGGGAGGTTTAGGTTGGATATTAGGAAAAACTTTTTCACTAGGAGGGTGGTGAAGCACTAGAATGGGTTATCTAGGGAGGTGGTGGAATCTCCTTCCTTGGAGGTTTTTAAGGTCAGGCTTGACAAAGCCCTGGCTGAGATGATTTAGTTGGGAATTGGTCCTGCTTTGAGCAGGGGGTTGGACTAGATGACCTCCTGAGGTCCCTTCCAACCCTGATATTCTATGATTCTATGATTCTACTGTAGAGGACCTTCCTTTCGAGGGTCCGAAGCTGTTTGCTGGAAAGATTGACGAGTCATTCCACTCCTTAATGGACTCGAGAGCCACTCTTAGATCTCTAGGCATCTATTCACCTGCAACTAAACGCAAACTGGGCAGGTATTACACATCACAACGTCCTAGACAGGCTCCATACACACACAACCAGAGACAGCATGATCCTCAAAGGTCATAGGCAAAGACTACTCAAACGAAGATCAGATTATTCGCTGCGTCACAGCAACTGACCGCTAAACACCAAATTTTAAGGTTTGATCGAGGGCTTAACAGAACTCCCCCAACCATTGTTGCTAACACCATACTCCATTAACCATCCGTTTACAGACCGTCTGGTACCATTCTGCCCAGTCTGGCATATCATTACTTCTGACAGATAGGTACTAGGGTTTATCAAGACAATCCAGTTCCTCTCCAAGCCCCCACCCACCTTCCCCCCCAGTCCCTCTCAGGGACCCCTCTCGTAAGTCACTCCTGAGACAGGAAATAGAACACCTCCTGCAACTTGGCACAGTAGAACTAGTGCTGGTACAACACAGAGGGAAGGGCTTCTATTCCCATTGTTTTTTAACACAGAAGTCTGGGGATGGAAACCCATTCTTGATCTCAGGAAACTAAACAAATTAATCAAAACACAATGATTCAGGATGGTTGCTTTAGCAACAATAATGCCTGCGTTGGAGTGTGGGGATGGGTTTGCAGCCCTTGACCTACAAGACTCATATTTTCATGTAGTCATACACCCAGCATACAGGTGATTCAGCTGATTTATATGGGGACAGGACCAATTCCAATACACAGTACTACTCTTTGGCCTCTGTACGGCCCTTTGAGTGTCTTCCAAAGTTCTAGCAGTGGTGGCGGCCCACTTACGCAAGCAAGGGGTCATGATATACACATATTTAGACAATTGTCTACTCAAAGCCACACAAAAAACAATGTCACTTTTCACAGATCTCGGTCTACAAATAAACCATCAAAAGTCAACACTAACACCAGTCCAACAACTGTACCTTATTGGGGCCCACCTAAACTTTATAGGAGTGAAAGCATCACTACCACCTCAGAGATTCGTCATCCTGACAAACCTGATCAATACCACAATACACAGTCCACGGGTATCTGCCAGGATCTGCCTTCATCTACTAGGACACATGGCAGCGACCACATATGTCGTAAATCATGCCAAACTATGCATGCACTGCCTGCAGGCTTGGCTCAGGACAGTGTACATCCCACACAAACACAGACTGAACAAAGTCCTAAGCATGCCAGCGAAGGTCAAGGACTCACTACAATGGTGGACTCACCTGCAAAACGTGTGCGCAGGCGTCCCCTTCCTATGGCCTCCCCCTGAAATGATAATTACAATGGATGCCTCCCTACTGGGATGGGGTGCCCACTTAGACAGCCTCACAGTATAGGGTAGGGTATATCTTCTTCAGAATCAACAGTTCACATCAACATTCTGGAACTGCGAGCATTTCATTATTCTTAATTGAAAACAAAACCATGCAGATCATGATGGACAATGTGGCCTGCATGTTCCATATAAACAGACAAGAAGGAGTGAGGTCACGCTCCCTATGCACAGAGGCCATAAAGTTGTGGACATGGTACATCCAACACAACATCAACATATCAGCCACATACCTACCAGGATCTCAGAACATAACTGTGGATATGCTAAGCCAAAAGTTCTTGCATGACCACGAGTGGGAAATAAACACCTCCGTGATCCAGAGCATACTACAACAATGGGGGTTCCACTCAATAGACCTATTTGCCACGAGCTGGAACAGCAAATGTCCAATGTTTTACTCCAGAGCGGGTCTGGGACCAGAATCCAGAGGAGATGCATTTCTTATCTGATGGGACGCACCTCTCCTGTACGCCTTCCCTCCCATCCCTCTACTGCCCAGAGTCATAAACAAAACGAAGACCTATCAAGTCAAAATCATCCTGGTAGTCCCAGCGTGGCCCAGGCAACATGGTATCCATACTTAAAACAGATGTCAGTATTCCCTCCACAAATCCTTCTACTTTTCCCAAATCACCTCTCTCAGGACAAAGTTCACACTCTGCACTTGAACCTGGAGACACTCCATCTGAGAGCCTTGCTCCTCAATGGTTCCAAGTCGAGGAGATGATCTGCTCTGAGGAAGTTAAAGACTTCTTGCCAACTACACGCTTGTCATACCTCCACAAATAGAAGAGATTCCATACGTGTTGTCTAAACAAACAAATCGAAGCCACCAATTCTACCCTGCCTGTAGTCCTGGACTACATACTTTACCATAAGAAATTGGGTCTCTCAATGAATTCATTACAAGTACACCTGGCAGCAATTACAGCCTTCCTCCACAAGATGGATAGCGTTTCAGTCTTTGCACACCCAACTACTAAAAGATTCCTGTAGGGCATTCATAACCTCTACCCAGAACCCATAGCCCCAACTCCTCCGTGGGACCTCACCCTAGTGCTTTGATCTCTGATGACTGCCCTGTTTGAACCTTTGGCTACATGTTCACCAGTACACCTTTCCATGAAAGTAGCCTTTCTAGTAGCCATCATATCCAAGAGGCATGTCAGAGAAATAGGAGCCCTTATGGCAGACCCACCATATATGATTTTTCTTAAGAACAAGGTCACTCTGAGATCCCACCCTAGATTCTTACCTAAAGTCCCTTCTTCATTCCACCTCAACTAACCCATCCATCTTCCCACATTCTTCCTTAAACCTCATAAGAACAAATAACAGGAGTACTTGTGGCACCTTAGAGACTAACAAGGTGCCACAAGTACTCCTGTTATTTTTGCGGATACAGACTAACACGGCTGCTACTCTGAAACCTCTCATAAGAACAGGCAAGAGATGACATTCCACACCCTGGACATCAGAAGGGCACTAGCCTTTTATCTAGAATGTACCAAGTCGTTCATAAAAACTCTAAACTGTTCCTCTCCACTACAGAACACTCCAAAGGCAAACCCATTTCTAAGCAGAGATTTTCCAAACGGATTTCAGGCTGCATCCAGCTCTGCTACCGTCAACAGGGGCTACAACCCCCTTCATGGCTCAGAACACATTCCACAGGAGAAGTAGCCACATTGATAGCCACCTTGAATGAGGTGCCTATTAAATGACATATGCAAAACAGCTACTTGGACATCACCCCACACATTCATACAATACTATGTCATCGACCAGGTCTTAGCATCTGACACTTGGCTGGGATACACAGTACTATCGTCCATTCAGAATTCACTCTGAATCCCTCCTTCCACCTGAGGTGCACTGTCAGTCACCTAAAGTGGAGCACCCATAGGGACTGAGGTTCTTCTTCGAGTGATTGCTCATGTGTATTCCACAATAGGAGTGCGTGCTCGCCACGTGCACCAGTGCCGAAAGCTTTTCCCCTAGCAGTACCCATAAGGGTGTGCCCCTAGCGACTCCTAGAGTGGCGCCTCCATGGTGCGGTATAAGGGGCGCTGTGCGCTCCCCCAACCCTCACTTCCTTCTTGCCGCCAGTGAAGGTGCTTCGGAACTGCTCTGCTCCAGCTTTGCTGCAGCTCTCCTCCAGAACTGTTGTTCGTTCAGTGTAGTAGTACCTGTAGTTAAGTAGTTTGATTAGTTTTGTTTAGTTTAGTTTAGTGCACCCGGGCCGGGACATGCCCCGGCTTTTAAGTTGTGCGACACAATGGATCACAACCGATGCCAGTGAGTGATCTGCACACGGACTGTTTATGCTGTTTGGGTGAAACCCATCTCAGCGATCACTGCAAGATTTGCAAGTCGTTCAAGCCTCGGACTGAGAGAGAGAGACATTCGGCTCCGGGCCATCCTGATGGAGTTGGCATTGACCCCGACTCCGGCGCGCCGGTCTGAGTCGGCACCGGGTACCGTGGTGTCAGTGCGCGGCGACCCCCCCGGCGCCATCTACCAGTCGGCACCGCTCCCCATCCGGGGGGCATGCCAAAAAGGCTAAGAAGAGGCCTTTTCCGCCGCGGCATTGGAGCAAGACTGGGGAGAGGCTAGACCCATGTTGGGCAATCCTCGGTCCCCATTGGCCTCTAGGCCTCCTACCCAGGTTGAGTGGAGTAGCCTGGCCCATTCAGAGCAGGCTTCCCCGGATGTCCGGATGCCCTCCACACCCGAGGCCCTGCAAGCAGCCTGGGATGTTATGTCCATGCCAGTACCAGGGGCACCGCCAATGTTGGCCCCGCAGTCCAGGAGCAAGCCGCCACTGGGACCTCCACAGTCACCCCGGACTCGATACCAGTCACGGTCGAGGGAATGTTCCCGACACTGTTCGCCGCTCAGCTACTGTCCCGTGTGTAGTCCACGCAGGTCACTGTCGACCCCCACCAGGTTGTCTGGCTGGGTTCCGACTGACAGACTCCAGGCACCGCTCCACCTCAAGGAGCGGTCACCAACAGGACCGAGGCAGACACCGCCGAAGGCTCTTGTCTCCAAGGGGCTATTGTAGCCAGTCGCGACACAAACGTCAACGCTGTTCCCGTTCATCGTCTCGCTCCAGGACCCCGCCACGGCACCGCTACCGTAGTCCTGGGTGTCGATCGCCGTTGCCTTGCTGTCGCGGATCCGCCCGCCGGAGCTGATCGCAGAGCAGCTGCTACCCACGGTACCGTTCCTCCATATTGGGATCACAGTCTTGTGGTCGGCACTGCTCCTGGTGCCGCCACTCCTCCCAGTCCAGGGCTTGCTCAGTGGCTGGAGCCTCGGAATGGCCGTCGACCTCTCTCTCTTCCGGCCTCCGAGGAAGGAGTCGGTGGGACGTGCATTGTTGGTGCCATGCCTGGAGAGTGACCAAGTGGTGGGTCCTCTGGTGCCGGTGGACACGCAAAGTACCATGCCCGCTTCCTCACCCTCCCCTGGTGATTATGGCCCCTCCTCCCTCCGTCCCGCAGGAGGACTCAAAAGCCCACCAGCGACTATTGAAAAGGGTGGCATCAAACCTCAACGTTCAGGCAGAGGAGGTGGAGGAGCCCTCAGACTCCCTCTTTAACGTCCTGTCCACCTCGGTACCCGGCAGGGTGGACTTGCCACTCCACGAAGGGGTGGCGAAAATTTCAAATGCTTTCTGGCAAACCCCGGCCTCATTGCCCCTCATCCCTAAGAGAGCATAATGAAAGTATTTTATGCCCGCCAAGGGACATCAATACCTAACACCCACCCTGCCCCTAACTCCCTGGTGGTTGAGTTGGTCAATCACAGGGAGCGGCAGGGCCAACCCCTGCCCCTACTCCAAAAAATAAAGCCTCAAGGAGGCTGGATTCATTTGGGAGAAAAATCTATTTGTCCTTGAGCTTCCAGTTACGGGTGGCGAACCATCAGGCTCTCCCGGGCTGGTATGAGTTTAATCTGTGGGGCTCTCTGCCTAAGTTTGAGGACTCTCTCCAGGAGTGTGCCAGGAAGGAGTTCAAAGCTCTGGTGGAGGAGGGTATAGCAGCTGCCAGGGCAACCCTGCAGGCAGCATCGGATGCGGGGGACATGGCCGCGTGGTCCATGGCCTCCGCAGTGTCCATGAAAAGGGTGTCATGGCTCTTGCTGTCGGGGCTGTCCAGTGAGGCGCAGACCTCCTTGCAGGACCTCCCGTTTGACAGCAAGGCTCTGTTTGCGAAACAGACGGACATAAAACTGCACGGCCTGAAAGACTCCCGCACTACGCTTAAGACTCTTGGCCTCTAATGTTCCGGCTCCGGCTAGACCTAAGTTTAAGCCGCAGCAGGCTCCTGCCCAGGCCACCCACTCTAAATACGAGCCCCCTTATAAAAAGTCGCGGGACTATAAGAAACGCCTGCAGAGGCGGCTGAGTGGGGTGTTTCCCCTGTGGCTGCTCTGGTCCAGCTCATTTTGGACTCCCTCCTTCACCTTAGAGCCCAGGGCCTGGGGCCCTCATCCGTCAAGGTGCACTTGGCCATATCGGCCTTCCACCTGCCGGTGCAGGGGCACACGGTAT
Organism: Emys orbicularis; assembly: GCF_028017835.1. Classification (NCBI taxonomy): domain Eukaryota; kingdom Metazoa; phylum Chordata; order Testudines; family Emydidae; genus Emys; species Emys orbicularis. Next base: position 127,818,452 of record NC_088686.1, on the reverse strand, counting down.
TCTCCCATGCCATGACTGGCCGATTCCTTAAGGGATTGGATCGTCTCTTCCCATATGTTAGGCCCCCAGTCCCGCAGTGGGACCTGAACTTGGTGCTGGCCTGGCTGACGGGTCCCCCGTTTGAGCCGCTAGCTACGTGCTCCTGGTCGCACCTCTCGTGGAAGGTAGCCTTCCTGGTGGCGATCACGTTGGCTAGGCAGGTCTCGGAACTCCAAGCCCCTGTACACGCTGTTCCATAAGGATAAGGTCCAGCTCCGCCCACATCCTTTGTTCCTCTCGAAGTGGTCTCCGCCTACCACATGGGTCAGGACATTTTCCTGCCGGTCCTCTGCCCCAAGCCCCATGCGACCAGTGAGGAGCGCCACCTCCACAAGCTGGATGTGAGATGGGCTCTGGCCTTTTACCTGGAATGGACTAAGCCATTCAGGAACTCTTCTCAGCTGTTCATCTCCTCAGCCGAACGCATGAGGGGTCAGCCGATCTCCACTCAGCGGCTCTCCAACTGGATCACCTTGTGCATCCATACCTGTTATGACCTGATGGGAATCCCTCTGCCATCGATTGTAAGGGCACACTTGACTAGGGCGCAAGCCTCCTCTACTGCCTTTTTAGCCCACGTCCCCATTCAGGACATCTGCAGGGCTGCCACATGGTCTTCAGTTCACACGTTCACCTTGCATTATGCGACCGTCTCCCAGACCAGGGAAGATGCCAGGTTTGGCAGGGCTGTGCTCCGTCCCGAGAATTTATGAACTCCTACCCACCTCCAACAGATATAGTTTGGAATCACCTACTGTGGAATACACATGAGCAATCACTCAAAGAAGAAAAGACAGTTACCTTTTCCATAACTGGTGTTCTTCAAGATGTGTTGCTCATGTCTATTCCACATCCCGCCCTCCTTCCCCTCTGTCGGAGTTGTCTGGCAAGAAGGAACTGAGGGTGGGGGGAGCGCACAGCGCTCCTTATATCACGCCATGGAGGTGCCACTCTAGGGGTCGCTAGGGGTGCTCCCCTATGGGTACTGCTAGGGGAAAAACTTCTGACACCGTGCACGTGGCGAGCACGCACACCTATTGTGGAATAGACATGAGCAACACATCTCGAAGAACACCAGTTATGGAAAAGGTAACTGTCTTTTCTTCGAGATGTGTGTCCCTATAGGTGCTCCACTATCGTCCCTCCTCCCCACTACTTTGGAGTTCTAATTAGTCCTCTGCAGTAGAGAAGGAACTGATGGGGGTGGGCGGCCACACAGTGCTAATCAACTGCTGCTACAGGCGCAAGATGGGGAGAGCGCCTATGCAGCCCAGCCAGGTACTGCTGTTGAAATTCTCTGACTAGGGGCACGCAGTCACCTAAAGTGGAGCACCCACAGGCATACACATCTCGAAGAACCTCAGTTACTGCACAAGGTGAATAACGCTCTTATCGCCAGTCATATTCTCATGTCAGACTCCTGGCAACATAAGAGGCCACCATCTTCCCTGATTGTAGCTTGGTTTCACTTTCATTGGGAGCAATGGAAGGAAATGGCCATTTTGAAAGTGAGCATTTTAACGGAGTGTAGTGTGGCCTCATTTCCACTCAGAACAATGGGGCATAGCAGCCATTAAACTTAACATCACCTCTTATCTATCCAACATGCTGCTGCCAAAATCACCCTTCTTACCCATTGCTTTGATCATATAATTCCCCTTAAAGTCACTTCACTGGCTCCCCATTGCAATGTGTATCAAGTTTGAATTTCTTATCCTTGCTTCCTACATCACGCCTATATCTATGCCCCAATCTCTCCTTACTCCTTTTGGAATGCCAAGTGAGGCAGCCTCCATCTCCTCATTTGAATTGCTGCTGAAAAGTTGCTTCTGTTCTGAAGCCTATGAGAAAAGTGAAAACAACCCAAATCCTATAATTATGAATATGTGTACACAACCCTATTATTATTATGTATTATTTCTATTACTGTCGTGCCTAGGACTGTGACCTGAATGATTTTGCCATTGACTCCCCATCCTTTGTCTTGTCTCTCCTCTTCCTTTTTATCTATTTTTTGACTCTCACTTGTGTCAAGTTGAAGCTTGATGCAACCCCATGCTCTGAGTGTCCCTAGCCTCTATTTGCCAGAAGCTGGGAGTGGACAACAGGGAATGGATCACTTGATGATTGTCTGTTCTGTTCATTCCCTCTGAAGCACCTGGTATTGACCACTGTCAGAAGACAGGATACTAGGTTAGATGGACCATTGGTCTGACACAGTGTGGCCGTTTTTATGTTCTTATGTTCTTTATATTTAATGCTTTTCTGGGCAGAGTCTATGTCTATACTTGTTTCTGTGAGATGCCTAGCACAGTTTTGGGCACTCAGAAATGATAACACATAACACAGTATCTCAACATCTTTCTCCTTCCCCCATTCTGCATGGAGTATTTAATGGAAAGTCTGTGAAAAGAGTAGAGAACTTGGGTCATACGCTGTCTATAGCCTGAGTTTGCAGGTAGCTGTGTTCTGAATCTGTTGTTGTTTTTCAAAGTTGATAGTTTCATTCTAAGGTATGGTATGTTATCATAACCAATCTAGAAATCACAAATGTTTCTGTCACTGTGGCACAGTGTGAATTTGATCTCATAATTCCAAACAGTCTGATATTTCTTCAGACGCTAAAAGCCCCAGTTCCCTCTACCCACTTGCCAAAACATCCATATTTTCTCTGATAACTTCTATTAATTGTGTTGCCAAGTACAAAATCCCCAGCACACTGAAAGCTGGGGAATGTGGAGACAGCATAAGATAAATTGACATTCTTCGGCTATCCCTCGATGCAAGGATGATGTATGCCAAGGAGGGTTTTTAAGTGGCTGAGGAGCCCAATTTGTGCCCTGCAGATTTTCCCACAGAAGTGACAGGTGTTATCTTGGAGGAGACATAGTTGTTGGCTGGACTGTTGTGCCCTTTCTTTCCTCCTTTGTTGCTTCTCTGTCTCATGAGCATGTCTGTTCTCCTCAAAGTGAGCTGTGGCTTAGTGTATGGTGTAAATTGACTTCAGTATCAAAATAAATAACATAGACTACTGTAATACACCTCTACCCCGATATAATGCGACCCGATATAACACGAATTCGGATATAACGCGGTAAAGCAGCACTCCAGGGGGGCGGGGCTGCGCACTCCGACGGATCAAAGCAAGTTCGATATAACGCGGTTTCACCTATAACGCGGTAAGATTTTTTGGCTCCCGAGAACAGCGTTATATCAGGGTAGAAGTGTAATTGTATTCATTTTCAAATTTAATTAAATGAGAACTTCAATTTTTAATGTAAAGAAAGTTATCAGAGGAGCGGAGGAATGAATGTCAAGCATTCTTCACATTTGTCCATCTTGTTTTAAGGAATCTTGAATATCTGGAGGTGGAATTATATTTCTGTGCTGATCAGTTGTCGCTCACACATTTTTCTTAGCCATCCCTGTAAAGGTCCCAACTGACATTTGGCAAATGGTGTCACAACTACAATTGTGCTTGCATGAGGTTTAAATCTTACAGAAAGTATCACCTTCTGATTTGCTTGAAACCTGTCATCTAGTTGTTAATCTTTCACAGGCTTGGAAAAGAGCCCCTGTGAACTCCACCTTTTGAGCTGGGGCAAAAATAGACTATTTTAAAAAAAACTTATCTTAGTCCCAAGAACTGAAAAAAGTTGCATGCTTTCCTGAGAACGGAGTGGTCTCTCTGAACTAGAGCTCTTACTAGCCAGTTGTCCTATTATACACATGGGTACTTGACATCTTAATTGTTTTTAATTCTATCTTATTCATAAAATAATTACTCTTACAATCACCATCACCTAATTAGTATTTTTTCCTAAACTACACCCTTTATCAGAGGAAACTATGCTGTTATATGAGAGGAAGGATGTTTTTAGGGTTAAGGTACTGAGCTAGGGCTTAAATGTGGGTTCAGTTCCCACCTTTCCTACAGACTTTTTGTGTTACCCTTGAGCAAACCTTTGTGCCTGGATTTCCCATCTGTAAAATGGAGATATTTTTAGTCTCCCACATTTTGTCCATCTTGTCCCAAAGAATTTTCAATCTTAAATAAGCAGGGACTGTTATTAAACTATAACTAAACCCATTGTAAGTCCCCTAGGTTTTTTGTGATGTTTGCAGACAAACCCAGAGCAGAGTCACTCTTCTCAGAGTTTTAAGTGGATTTGCATCCAAATCTGTCATGACTTGATGAGTTTCTGAAGGTCTTAGAACATATTCAGTAAAATGTAAAGCAGCCCATGTAGCACATTTTAAAAATGTTTCTTTTATAGTTGTGTGGTTGTTTTTCTGGCATTTTATTTGTATTTTTATCCAGCATTACTGTCATGTTTTGGTAGCGAGGTCTAATACTCAATTTGGGAGAACAATTCTGCTCTCTTCAGCTAATTACTCCTCAGACCCACTTTCTTTTAGACCAGGTAGTGGGGTATCTAAGAGGCTACTTTTGTCAGTGACTTTGAATCTGCTTAAGGAAATGAGACCACAGCGTCTCATAAAACCTTACAACAAATACTTGGTTTCACAAGGATACATGTGCACAACTTCAACTGTCTGGAGGTTTCTGAATTTAGTATGGAGAATGCTTGTGTTCTGATGGAATCATGCTACCATGGCCTCCCCCTTGCCACACTACCCTCAGGGTTCCACTTAAAAATTGTACTACCTCTTCAGGGTATCTCTGTGGGGTTGACAGTTTCTGTTCTGACAGTTTCTGTTCTGCAGTATTTGTGCGTAGTTTGGGTGTTAAGGCTGGTATCAGAATTCTTTATGTAACTTAAACTTGTGATGTCAATAGTTTTGTTTTGTTTTGTTTTTTTAATAAGTGCATGTTCAGGGTACATCTTTAGACACAAAAAATCCTGCATCTTGGCAGGGGGTTAGACTAGATGATCCTCGCGGTCTCTTCTAACCCTAAGATTCTATGATTCTTTGATCTTCTCTTGAATTGTTTTTAGCAACTTTAACTATTGTTTGGCAAGTTGCTTTGTTTAAGTCAACACTACACTATTAAGTGAATAAGGCTCTATCTACACACTTCAACCAAATTTATAATCTCTGTGTGTCATCGTCAGCTGGAAACATGATTTATGTTCACACACTACATGGTTCCTCTTCACCAAAGGAGGTTGTGTTAATCCTTCAGTGTGCATGTTCAGACAGTCTTACAATGGAGTTTGAAAAATATATAATTTAGTGTGGATTTTGCTACTTTTTAGATTGAACAGAGTGGTGAGATCCCTCCTTCCTGCTGTAATTTTCCTGTGGCTGTTTGCAAAGACAAGATGTTTGTGTTTTCTGGCCAGAGTGGAGCAAAGATCACCAATAATCTCTTTCAGTTTGAATTCAAGGAAAAAATGTAAGTTCCAACATTTGATTCAAGTAAAATACATGTAATAATTCTGCTGTTCAGGTTGAAGAAAGTACACAATGAAAGATATTGAAGAAGGAACAGTTTGTATTTCATAACTAAGAAAGGCAGTTCTTTCTAATTTCTAATTTCTTTGATTTTTAGTTGGGGACTAATTAGGCTGATATTTGGATAATATGTCAGCAATAATACAATAGCTTGACAATATGCTTTGGCTAGATAGAGACAATTCTTTTCTACAGGAGAACGGAAACTCATATTGATTCATTTGAAATAATAGCCAGTGGGCACAATTTTCAGATCTGGGTGTGTAATAATAGGCTCCTCAATCCATACCTAGGTGTCTAATTAGAAAGGGTCTGATTTTCAGAGGTGCTGAGCAGCCTCAATTCCCACTGAAGTCAATGGGAGTTGTAGATGCTCAGCATCTTTGAAAATCAGATAATTTAAGTGTCTATATAAGGATTTAGGAATGTAACTTCAAGCTACCAATTTAGAAAATCTTGACTAGTGCCTTTTCAGATGTTCTGTTACATTTGGCCCCAAACAAAAAGGAAATATCAAGAGTGCACATGGTTTCCTCATTCAGCACTTGAAAGCTCCTGTGTTCTTAGCGACAAAGAGTCCTGTGGCACTTTATAGACTAACAGACGTATTGGAGCATACGTGGGTGAATACCCACTTCATCAGATGTCTGTGTTCTTAGACATTGTCATCATGTGGAGCCCTCATAGGAATTTCATACCATATGTGTCTGATAGGGGGAACAGCATGAACCTACAGTTCAAGGAAATGAGATAACTGTGAAAAGCAAATGTCTAGTTCGCTCTTGTGGGGAAGCAGTCTGACTCTGAATCCCTGCTCACGTACACACATACGCACTTTCAAACAGTGGAGTCCAGCTTTTGTGGGAAGGTTTTTATTTCAAACTTTTGATCTCCCAGTCCAGTTAGTTAGGTTGGGAGTTGGATAATTATTAAATATTAAAAATCTGAGTGTGGTATAATGAAAGAAGTTTTAAAAGCACTGGTGTGGAACCACAATAGAGAGGCAGTAGGCCAAGCCATGATTTTGAAATCTGACTAGCGATTGGGTGCCCCAATTTTTGGATTCCCAACTTGAGACATCTTTGAGGGTTCTGATTATCAGGCAATGCTGAGCACCTGCCCTCTGAAAACCTGGCCCCTTCAGAAAGGTCAGGTTTGGCACCCAAAAACTGAAGCACCCAAAACCACTACTCAGTTTTGAAAACTTTGGTCTACAATTCTGAAAGAGATAAAAGTGGGGAACAAAAAAGCAGCCACTGTAGCTTAACTACTGCTACTACAACTATTGCCACAGTTACTGATGGCCTTTTTGTTGGGGGGAGAAAGGACTGGATATTGTTTTAATTTCATAGTTTCGGAGAGTTTAAGGCCAGAAAGAATAATTAAATCATCTAGTGTGACCTCCTGAATATCGAACGCTGTTCAGTTTCACCCAGATACCCCTATATTAAGCACAAAGTCTTTAATTAGGCTTAAGCATTTCAGTCCTCCGGAGACTAAACTACTGTGTGCCACAGACAGAGAGCAAGAGATACCAAGGTGTCACCAGTGCCCAGAGCCCCTGCAATGGCAGGGAATTGATTAGGTGAGATAAGCTCAGATGATCCCAAGCTGAATCCACATTCCATGCTGTAGAGGTCAAAAAAACCCCAAGATTCCTGCCAATCTCACCTGGGGGACAAGTCCTTCCCAGCCCTAAACATGATGACCAGTTTGACCCTGAGCATGTAAGGAGGACACACTAGCCAGATATGCTATCGCTCAAATAGAAGTTATGGATTTGATGCAGAAATTATTGGGTGAGGTTCTCAGGCCTGTATTATGCAGGAGGTCAGACTACATGATCATAATGGGATATAAAATCTAGGAATCTGTGAAAACCACCACAGTAATGAAACACAATACAACATAAACCAACCAGTCACCCAAACATTGAACAAAGTGTGCAAGTCTTGTATCTTGTCCTGACGTCTGCCAGAGTTGGGCTCTGGTTGACTACAAATGTAATAAAAAGCTGAATTGGTGGCTGCAAATAATATTAATCATATTATGTTAAGAAACTGTGATCCCTTACCAAAAAACTGATTTTATTTAAACAGTGGGGGTAGGGTTTGATTAGGGTATATTGTAATAGGTGTTTTCCATCTCTAATTGATAGAATCCTTTGGGGATTTTGAGACAGTTAATTTTCAAAACTCATTTTGAAGAAAGGAGTTGTAAAAGATTTACTCTTTGTTTCATGTCTTGTGTCTCAGTTGGACACGAATTCCTACTGAACACTTACTTCGGGGCTCCCCTCCTCCTCCACAGCGAAGATATGGTCACACCATGGTTGCCTTTGATCGCCACCTCTATGTGTTTGGTGGTGCTGCAGATAACACATTGCCAAATGAACTACACTGCTATGATGTGGACTCTCAGACCTGGGAAGTTATCCAGCCTAGTCCAGATAGTGAGGTAAAGAGTGCACTGTTTAATTACTCCTCTTTCTCTTTTCAATCTACCTTTTGCTTCCATGGTATAGAACAGAGAATCTTTATTTAAATTAATAACATTAATATTGAATTATACTTTTATAGCTTCTTCTCCAACAATGTGTTATACCAGGGGTCGGCAACCTATGGCACGCGTGCCAAAGACGGCATGCAAGCCAATTTTTAATGGCACGCTGCTGCCTGCCGAGTCCCGGCAGGCAGCACCGTGCCATTAAAAATCCTGCCCTGCCCAGCCAAGCCCGGCTCGCTTTTCTCTGCCCTCCGCCCCCCCTCCCTCTCCCGCGGGGGCAGGGGGCAAGGGGCAGAAACTAGGTCCTGCCGGCTCCTGCCAGCTCCCCTGCCTCTTCCGGCAGTGTGCTCAGTTCCTGCCCCCCTCCTCCTCTTCTCCCTCCCTGCTGGCCGATCAGTGATGGCCCTTGCGAGGGAGGGGGTCCAGAAGGAGCAGAGTCAGCCTGCTCGCTGCTCCCGGCGGAGGCAGAGAAGAAGTGGAGGCAGGGCCTTGGGGAAGGGGTGTGTGTGTGGAATAGGGGCATATCCCCTCCAGCCCCCTGCCCTGACCCCCCCTCATACCCCCTCTGACCTGACACCCCCTCACACACACCCAGCCCTCTGCCCTGAGCCCTGTGCCCCCCCTCTCACACCCCCAGCCCTCTGCCCTGAGCCCCCCCGCACACACACCCAGCCCTCTGCCCTGAGCCCCACACCCCCCCCAGGCCCCTGCCCTGAGCCCTGTACCCCCCTCACACACACCCAGCCCTCTGCTTGACTCCTTCACCCCCCCACTATGACTCTGGCACCCCCACACATACCCAGGCCCCCCACACCCCATGCCCTGACACCTGCACCCCCCCCACATACCCAGCCCCCACCCCATGCACCCCCCACATCCTGACTCTTGCACCCCCCACATCCCCACCCCCACCCTGAGCACCAAATGGGAGCTCTTGCACGCCCCCCCACATTCCCACCTGCACCCCTCGCACCAAATGGGAGCTGCTCAGGTAAGTGCTCCACACCCAAACCTCCTGCCCCAACCCTGAGCCCCCTCCCTGATTCTAGCTCCTGGTCAGACCCTACACCCCAACCCCCAGCCTGCTCCTTCACCCCTTCACTCCTACTCTCAGCTCAGTTCAGAGAGAGAGGAAGAGAATGGGCCAGAACCAGGGAGAAGGTATGTGTGTGGGCAGGGCCAGGACCCCAGACCGGCAGCGGGCTGAGCGGGTCTGGCAGCCGGGATCCCGGCTGGCAGGAGCTGACGGATGGAACCCCTGAGCGGCAGTGGGCTGAGCGGCTCAGCCCACTGCCGGTCTGGGGTTCTGGCTGCCGGCCCCGCTCAGCCCGCTGCCAGCCTAGGTGAACGGAACCCTAGGCCGGCAGCGGGCTGAGCAGGATGGCAGCGTAAGATTGACATTTAAATTTAATTTTAAATGAAGCTTCTTAAACATTTTGAAAACCTTGTTTATTTTACAATACAATAGTTTAGTTATATAATATATAGACTTATACAGAGAGACCTTCTAAAAAACATTAAAATGTATTACCGGCACACGAAACCTTAAATTAAAGTGAATAAATGAAGACTCGGCACACCACTTCTGAAAGGTTGCCAACCCCTGTGTTATACTGTCAGTACAGAGTGAACAAAATTTCCTTTGAAGGCAATGTCATTATTGATACTTGTAAAACTCAAACTTTCTTCACTGGCACTTTTTTTTTAAAAGACCCAAAAAAGATGTTTATAGGAGCTAACACTTGACATAGAAAATCATAAATCCTCATGTTCCATGGCATGAGCCAGCCACTAACTGACAAGGGTTAGGAAGAAACTTCCCCTGTGGGGATGTTATTCCATGATTAGCAAATGGGGTTTCTTGCACGTTCTCCTGAAGCATCTGGTGCAGGCCCCTCTGAGAGAAGATACTGGACTAGACGGACCACTAGTCTAATCCACTGTGAGAAGTCCTATAAACTTCTTATTAGAAGGCAATTCCTCTTTTTATATGTTCCTATGTGCAGTACTTACTAGCAAAGAAGAACTAGCTGTGAATTTGAGAATAATAGGGGAGCTTGAAAAGATTAGCTACTGTTGAAGATATTTGGATTCATTAAGCAATAGAATCATAAAAGATTAGTGTTGGAAGAGACCTCAGGAGTCCAACCCCCTGCTCTAAGCAGAACCAATCCCAACTAAATCATCCCAGCGAAGGTTTTGTCAAGCCGGGCCTTAAAAACCTCTAAGGATGGAGATTCCACCACTTCCCTAGGTAACCCATTCCAGTGCTTCACCACCCTCCTAGTGAAATAGTGTTTCCTAATATCCAACCTAGACCTCCCCCACTGCAACTTGAGACCATTGCTCCTTGTTCTGTCATCTGCCACCATTGAGAACAGCCTAGCTCCATCCTCTTTGGAACCCCCCTCTTCTGGTAGTTGTAGGCTGTTATCAAATCCCCCCTTACTTTTCTCTTCTGCAGACTAAACAAGCTCAGTTCCCTCAGCCTCTCCTCTTAAGTCATATGCCTCAGCCCCCTGATCATTTTCATTGCCCTCCGCTGGACTCTCTCCAATTTGTCCACATCCTTTCTGTGGTGGGGGGCCCAAAACTGGACGCAATACTCCAGATGTGGCCTCACCAGTGCTGAATAGAGGGGAATAATCACTTCCCTCGATCTACTGGCAATGCTCCTACTAATGCAGCCCAATATGCCGTTAGCCTTCTTGGCAACAAGGGCACACTGCTGACTCATATCCAGCTTCACATCCACCATAATCCCCAGGTCCTTTTCTGCAGAACTGCTGCTTAGCCAGTGAGTCCCCAGCCTGTAGCGGTGCATGGGATTCTTCCATCCTAAGTGCAGGACTCTGCACTTGTCCTTGTTGAACCTCATCAGATTTCTTTTGGCCCAATCCTCCAATTTGTCTAGGTCACTCTGGACCCTAACCCTACCATCTAGCGTATCTACCTCTCCCCCCAGCTTAGTGTAAAACTATTGAGTTGTCTATATTCATACAAAAAGCAATGTCAGAATATTAAAGGTGCCCAATTAAACACAAAGTCAGAAAACGTAAAAGTAAAGATTGAAAACACATTAACTTTTCTCTTGTTTGTAGGCATTATGGTATTGTAATTATACAACTACATGCTATTTCTCATTATATAATACATCCTAAGGCCTGGTCTACACTGGGGGAGGGGAGATCGAGCTAAGTTACGCAACTTCAGGTACGTGAATAATGTAGCTGAAGTTGATGTACTTAGATCTACTTACCGCAGTGTCTTCACTACGGTGAGTCGACTGCTGCCGCTCCCCCGTCAACTCTGCCTGTGCCTCTCGCCGAACTGGAATACAGGAGTCGACGGGAGAGCGCTCGGGGATCGATTTATCATGTCTAGACTGGATGCGATAAATTGATCCCCGCTGGATCGATCGCTGCCCGCCGATCCGACCAGTAGTGAAGACATACCCTTAGATACACCTATGTCTAAGATAACCTTGTATTGCACAATTTAAAGGAATTGGGTCTGAAATGACATTTTTTAACTGAGGCTTCGGTGACCCTTGATCATTTTGTGCTCAGAATACAGAAAATAGCAGTGATCTCCCAGCATGTTACTTTTCATTTATTCCCTGGGTTTGGAACGGTGTTATTATACGTATTAGTTCCTCTTTCTTTATAGGTTTTGCCTTGAATTGTGTGTAATGTTTCAGTTGGTGCAATAGCAGTTCTGTAGCATTTTTATTAGCTGATCTGTGAAGTAGAAAGGGTTTAGTGTTAGCGTGCAATATAGAGAACTGCAAAATTTGATTTAATATTTTTTTAAAGTGGAGATTCCTACATCAATTTTTATTTTGAGTAGTATAATCAGTATTACTGTTACTAATACTTACTGGTTTTACTAACAAGGTGGTCATATCTTTGTAGACAATGAACCAAAACATATTGTGGTAGGTATGTAATGAGGCATTTGATAACTAAACTTTGTTGTAAAAATATTAGCATAGAGCACTATTGATACATTGTCTAGCATCTTATGTACACACTCATACAGTCCTCACCTTGAACAAATCTGTCACGTAAGACACCAGTTCTCAAATTTCACTTAAGTTATTGCCAGTGTTCATAGATTCTGAGGCCAGAGTGACCACAGTGATCATCCAGTCTGACCTTCTGCATAGGGTTACCAGATAGCAACTGAAAAAACGGGACATGGGGTGGGGGGTAATAGGCACCTATATAAGAAAAAGTCTTAAAAAACAGGACTGTCCCTTTAAAAACGGGACATCTGGTCACCCTACTTCTGCATAACACAGATCATAGAACTTCCTGAAATAATTCCTGTTTGAACCGATTCCTGATTCATGACACCTAAAATGTAATACAACAGTATTCTTAAACTGCTTAAAGCTGAGACCCTGTTCAGGAAAACAAAACTCATTGTGCTTCCCTCCAACTGCATCCTGTGATGTTAAAGGCCTACTTATATTTTAGATCTCAAAATATACTTCTCTCCTTTTTTACAAGATTTGATGAGCGGTGAAATAGTTAATAATGTTGATGTTTGAAATGAGATGAATGGGTGGTGCATACCTCAGAGCTATTTTTTCAGGCTCTGCAAACTCAGGCAGACCCCTATGTATTGGTTACACTTGGATTACATTTTGAAGGTTTCTTCTGCAACAATAGCAGTTACAGACTAACTTTTTAAAAATGAAAACTGAAACTCTGGAGACTAGTTGACATTGGTCTGGCATGACAATTTGGCCTACAACATTTTGCCTGCTTGGGAATTAACCATGAGAAGTAGGTCAAGCTACAGTGAAACCCTGCTATACCATGATGTTTGTGGTCCAAAAAATTATGTCGTGCTAAATGCGGGGTCGCGGTATAGCCGGGTTTCAAGCCTGTCAGTGGTCCCCAAGGCGGTGCATTGATGTGTGCCGCCTAGTGCCCCTAGTGCCTAGTGCCCAGCAGGGGAGAGAAGCTGCGGCCCCGCACCTGCCGGGGACAGTGAGCACCGGCGCCCGCAGCCCTGATTCTCTGTGCCCGGCAGGTGTGGGGCCGCGGCTCCTCTCCAGCTTGCAGAGAAGCTGCGGCCCCGCGCCTGCCGGGGACAGAGAGCTCCAGGGCTGCGGGCGCCAGTGCTCTCTGTCCCGGGCAGGTGCGGGGCCGCGGCTCCTCTCCGGCTTGCAGAGAAGCCGCAGCCCCGCGCCTGCCGGGGACAGAGAGCTCCAGGGCTGCGGGCGCCGGTGCTCTCTGTCCCGGGCAGGTGCGGGGCCGCGGCTCCTCTCCGGCTTGCAGAGAAGCCGCAGCCCCGCGCCTGCCGGGGACAGAGAGCTCCAGGGCTGCGGGCGCCGGTGCTCTCTGTCCCGGGCAGGTGCGGGGCCGCGGCTCCTCTCCGGCTTGGAGAGAAGCTGCGGCCCCGCGCCTGCTGGGGACAGAGAGCTCCAGGGCTGCAGGCGCCGGTGCTCTCTGTCCCGGCCCCGCGCCTGCCGGGGACAGAGAGCTCCAGGGCTGCGGGCTCCTCCCCACTCACGGTTCCACCCCTTTCTGCTCCTTCCCTGGGGTGCCACTCAGGGTCCCCCCATTCCACACCCCCCCCACTGCAGCTCCTCAACCCGTTTGCTACCTTATGTCCTCCCCACCCCCCACTGCGGCCCCAAGACCGGAGATGCCCTGTCCCCCCGTCACAGCCTGAGGCCGCAGTGGGGAGTGAGTGCTCCTCCAACCCCCCAAGCTGTGAGGCTGCCTCCCGGGGCCGCAGTGGGGGGTTGGTCCCAGTGCTCGGGCTTCCCCCGCCACCCCCTGCGCTTCTGCCGGGGATGGGTTGGAGCGCTGGGGGCTTCCCCTGCCCCCTCCCCACCTTCTGCTGGGGACACCATCAGGGAGGCGCGGGGGGCCCCCAGTTGACCACTGCCCCTGGGTGCTTCGGCGGCGCTCTGCCGCTTTTTTTTTTTTTTTTTTTTTGGCGCTTCGGTGCCGCTCTGGTGGTTTTTTTCTTTTTTTTTTCTTTTTTGCGCTTCCGCGGCGCTCCACCCCCCCCCCTTTTTTTTTTTGCTTGGGGCAGCTGGAGCCACCTTATGACCGCGTTACATTCTAATTCGCGTTATACCGGGGTTTCCCTGTATTTTCAATTAAAATGTTATAAAAAGGTGCAGGAAAATCAAACAAGAGACTAAATTAGTCTAAACAAAAAGGCGTACTAAATAACACAAGGACTATGTTAAAAGATGTGATTAAATAGACCAAAACTGGTGTAGTGGTATAGGCCTAATCAGTAAACAAAATAATGAGGGGGTGGACTATGCCGTGTACCTTCCCCTCCTTCTTTAAAAAAGAAAAATGACTTTTAAAAAAAAGCATCATGGCATCTCAGCTCAACTTGTCTCAGCTCAGCTCATCTCATCTTCCCTGAACCTGAGAAAGAAAGAGTAGACAAGACTGAAGGACTTTCTTACCTAATTGTCAGGGGCTCCAATCAGAGGCACATAAGACCCTATTCTGTCTCCTTTCACTTTTTGTATGTTACTTTCTGCCCAATTATATTTCCTTCCATGGGCGGCACGTGAGGCCCCCTTTGGGGAGGGTAGCTACGCGGCCCCGCCCCTTGCACCCAAGGCCCCACCCCTACCCCCTGTCTGCTGGAGCCCTGAATGCCCGTCTCCCTCCACGCCCCCCACAGCCAGAAGACCCCCAGCTGAACCACCTTGGGCCCCCAGATGGCACCAGTGCCAGGCCACTGACTGCCCGCAGTGCCAAGCCGCTGGCTGGCCTCAGCATCAGGCCCCAGCACTGGCCTGGGCTCAGTGCCGGCCCCCAGCACCGGGCCACCCACCAGTCCCCAGCACCGGGCTGCCGAGCCACCCCCAGCGCCGGATCGCCCCCAGTGCCAGGCCACCAGCCGACCTCAGTGTCTGCCCCAGCGCTGGGCTGCCGGCCAGACTCAGTGCTGGGTCGCCCCCAATGCCAGCACCCAGTGCCAGCCTGCTGACCTCCGTCCGGCAGCAGAGCTGAGCTCTCACCAGCTTGGGCACCAGCATGGGGGAGAGGGCGGAGCATGGGCGGGGCCAGGGCTTGGTTTAGGGGAGTATTAGCCTCCTCTGGCCTATTGTACCCACTGCCCATGTTTCCTCCTATCCTCTCTCTCACTCGCTCAGCTTTTTCATCGAATCCTCGAACCCACTGTACCGCAAACACCAGTACAGCAAAATAAAAGGCCTCTCCAGCCCTGCCCTGTCTGGGAAAAAAATGATCCCTAAGTGGAATGTGAGCCAGGGTCCACGCAACAAGTGTCATGGCTGACCTGCCAGCCTAAAGCATCTATTCATGACTGACCAGCTGTCCAGTGCTCCAAACATATAAACCAAAACCATATTTCCTCCACCTTTTCTATCCTGTCTCTTCTCCACTTTGTCTGTCTGTCTGTCTGTTAAAAACAGAAGTGAATACCCTTCACATAACAGGACTGAGAGTAAAATTAACCCTTTTCTTTCCATCAAAGAATGGTTGTTGGTAAAAATAAGATACTAATATTTTACCTCAAAAATTTTGTAATGGATGTTAATTGTTTATTTTGCATAATTACTCGTTTCAGTTTAAATTGAAATGCTTGTAATTTCTTGTTTTTTATGTTTAATCTATAATCTTCCAAATTTAAAATAAATGCTTTTGAGTGTTCTTTGTCAAAAAAAAGAAAAGAAAAAGAAAACAGTCTCTGTTTAAAAAACAAAACAAAACAAAAACCTCAATCCCCCAAACCTTAACTCTTTTGGCCCGTAAAATCAATACAATATTTGCTGATGCTGTGACTTGGGTTGTTTTATAGCTTTTTATCTTGTTTTAGGATTTTACTTATTGAGTTTGTTTTAGGGTTTATTTGTTTAAGTAGAGGGCTTTGTATTTGAGAATTTTATTTTTTGATAAAAATTATCTTAAAATTATGCTTTTTATATTGAGGATGTATTTGGCCTGTGTTTGCTTTGTTTAAATTTTTTAATAATATTTAGAAATAATGTGGGGTGTTTTTTTTTTGGTTTAATATTTAGATTTTTGCTGAGCTGTTATGGAGTTTTTAAAGATACTGTATTTTTTTTAAAGTAAGAAATATTAGTTTAAGATTTTGCTGATATTTTGTTGATAAAAATGTTATTTATTTTGTAATTTTTGTAGACATTTCTTTTAATAACTGTTTTATTTAAATGTTTGAGAATTAATTTTTGTCTTAATTTTTAGTTTTTTAAATAATAGAGTAACTATTTGTAGTAGTTGGATTATTTTTATTTGAATTAAATATTTATTTTTTATTTGGAATTGCATTTGTTTAGTGTTTGTGTTATTATTACAGGGTTATTTGTTTTATGTTTTTTTAATTAATTTAGGGTTTTTAATAATTTTAGGCTGATGTAAAGATAACTTAATTTTTTGTTGATTTTTAATAGTTATTTTGTTTTTGTAAATCTGTACTTATTAAACTGTAATCTTTAAAAAAAATTAGTCTAAAAACCTATTAATATAAATAAAAAACCAGTATTAAAATAATGCCTAATAAGCAATAAAATATACGTCCAAAAATTAATAAACCACAAAGTGTAATAATTCAATCGGTTATGGCAATGCCTCGCACACCACACCCCCAAAAACCCGAACTTTGCGCCCATTGAGCAATGCCTGCAACTTATCCCTATGAGAAAGCATAGGACTGTATCCTCCTTAAGCATGTGGAGGACAGTAGGGAAAGTGCACAAGAATAGCAGGGGGCTCATCTTTAGGTTTAGGTTGGGTTCAGTGAAAATGAGTTCCAGTGTGACTCTGTGGCAAAGAGAACCAATGTGAATAAACATTATATATACATAAACCAGGAGAATATTGAGTAGGGAGCATATATTACCCTTGTATTTATCACTGGTGCAACCACTGCTGAAATATTGTGTTCAGTACTGGTGTGGACAGTTCAAGAAGGATGTTGGTAAATTGGAGAGAGGTCAGAAAAGAGCCACAAGAATGGTTTAAGTATTCGAAAACATGCCTTATGGCGAGAGACTCAAGGAGCTTACTCTGTTTAATTTAACAAAAAAGAAGGTTAAGGGTGACTGGATCATGGTGTCTAAGTACCTACATGTGAAACAAAAATTGATAATAATGGACTCTTCAGCCGAGCACACAAAGGTATAACAAGATCCAGTGGCTGAAAGTTGAAACTAGACAATTTCAGAATGGAAATAAGGAGCACATTTTTTTTAGCAGTGAAAGTAATTAACCATTGGAACAATTTACCAGAGTTCACGGTTGGTTGTCCATCACTGACCATTTTAAAATCAAGGTTGGAGGGTTGTCTTAAAGATATTCTCTAGTTCAAACAGGAATTCCTGTGACTTGTGTTGAATAGGAGGTCAGACTACGTGATCAAAATGATTGTTGTCAGTTGTTGGCTGCGTGTTTGTTCTTGATGTGTGCTGTGCCAGCTCTGCGCAGATAGCTGACGCAGCAGACCTTGATTGAATTGCCCAAGAAGACCACAGACTCGTTTCAGTACCGAAGGTACTCGGCCAGGTTTATTGTTGACGAAGCACGGTCCTAGTATCCCGTAGACTCTACAGGACCACTAACACATGTATACCAGCCCAGTGAACGGCGGGACTTTCCATTCCCCCCTTGGCCAGACAAAGACAGCCCCTCTGAGTCCCCTCTTTATGCACTGATACAAACAAGATAGGTATTGCCCTTCTGACGTGGTTACTACCCTTTACAATGTATATGCTGGTACGATCAAAACATCTCTATCCATCACGCTGTCATCCTGACCTTATCTTTAAGAGGGACCAGTGTGTCCCTGTACCATCTTCAAGGAGTGTGCTTACACCATATCTTGGTATCAGGGTGTTCTGGCACTAACCTTCTGGAATGTGTTTACATGACTACTTTTAGTGCCTAGGAGTGCTTGTGTTTTTGCAATACCAGTCCTGTTTCTGCCAGGTTCTGTGAACTTGTAAGTAGGCATATGCTGTGGCAGGGCCTGACTTTTGATCATATCTTGACTCTTGCTAACTTTGCTTTGCCTCAGCAGGGCTTGATTTTAGTTCAGGCCTTAGGCCTTACACCAGGCCCCTGATAGCCAGCCTCATATCTCAGGTTCTCTCTTTCTACTGCAGTGATCACTTACAGTGCATTTTCAGAGATTATAAAGCCACAACTCCAAGGGGTGGGGAATTGGCCACCTCGTTTTAAATTCTACTTTTGGGTAGCAATACATGAGCATCCTAAGCATGCCCTTTGGGTAGAAAAAATATTGTACTTTTAAGTTGTGTTATTAATATTTTTCCTGAATTTGTTCTTGCAACTGCTTTAATGAAGAATGTTAAGAGAGCGACTGTTCCTAATGCATCTTTTTAAAATTACTCTTCAGTAGATAATATCAAAATTGATTAAGATCTTTGCAATGATAACTGTTAATACTTGGCCTTTTTTTAAAGCATTAACCTGACGCGTTTTTTCCCCTCCATACAGTATATTCCATTGAATTATGTCAAACAGAAATTAAAACTTCCAGAGATGTCATTAGGGCCCTTGTTTGATGAGTTATTGATGTCTCAGATTTTCCTTGGGAACATTTTCAAATCTTTGCATTTTCTCCAGAAACTTCTGGGAATTAAACTTCATTTTTCCCAATGAGTACAGCATAGTGACTGGGTTTTTAGTGGCCTTTGTAAGTTTGAGATCTTCTGCAGATCTCTTCTTGCACTTTACACTGGGATAGTGGTATAAAGGATGCAGAAACATCCCCTGAGGAATACCCTTGGGGCAAGGAAAGTGTTCCTGAGTGTAAGGGCTACTCTGATTTCTGCTGGGGGCCAGACATAGCTCTGTGTTCTTGTGCAGATGCAATATTATACACTCTGATTACAGGATTGCATACTATTTCTCAAATACAATATATTGCATAGTTTTTAAGAAAGTTAGATACACGTTTGTTGTCTGTTAGTACTAAGCATTGGTGTGCCAGACAAAGCTGATCAGAGTCTCTTATGTTGAACTCAGGTCAGCGTAGAAGAGTGTCAGTGGGGCACCAGGAGCCAGTTACATCTCTCAGATTCGGTGGGCCAATCATTGCTTCTGCAGAAAAGGACCTAGGGGTCACAGTGGACGAGAAGCTGGATATGAGTCAACAGTGTGCTCTTGTTGCCAAGAAGGCTAACGGCATTTTGGGCTGTATAAGTAGGGGCATTGCCAGCAGATCGAGGGACGTGATCGTTCCCCTTTATTCGACATTGGTGAGGCCTCATCTGGAGTACTGTGTCCAGTTTTGGGCCCCACACTACAAGAAGGATGTGGAAAAATTGGAAAGAGTCCAGCGGAGGGCAACAAAAATGATTATTATGCTCTAATAAATTTGTTAGTCTCTAAGGTGCCACAAGTACTCCTGTTATTTTTGCGGATACAGACTAACACGGCTGCTACTCTGAAAAATGATAAGGGGTCTGGAGTGCATGACTTATGAGGAGAGGCTGAGGGAACTGGGATTGTTTAGTCTCCAGAAGAGAAGAATGAGGGGGGATTTGATAGCAGCCTTCAACTACCTGAAGGGGGGTTCCAAAGAGGATGGAACTCAGCTGTTCTCAATGGTGGCAGATGACAGAACAAGGAGCAATGGTCTCAAGTTGCAGCGGGGGAGGTCTAGGTTGGATATTAGGAAACACTATTTCACTAGGAAGGTGGTGAAGCACTGGAATGCGTTACCTAGGGAGGTGGTGGAGTCTCCTTCCTTGGAGGTTTTTAAGGCCCGGCTTGACAAAGCCCTGGCTGGGATGATTTAGTTGGGAATTGGTCCTGCTTTGAGCAGGGGGTTGGACTAGATGACCTCCTGAGGTCCCTTCCAACCCTGATATTCTATGATTCTATGATTCTATGATTGATGGCCAGCATAATGCAGAACATTTAGTGGCTGCTTTTGCCACACTTTATTGTCCCCAAGAAACTGCCAGCTGAGAATTGGTGGAGCACATATACACTCCACCACTGCCTCTGACATGCTTTCTTCTGCTCCCATCATGCCCCCTGCACTAGGATGGGCAGTTGGCATGAGAGTTGGGTATGTTGGCATTGTCAGCAAGGGAATTCTCAGATGGCCAGCTTTAGCCAGATTACAGCTTCAAAGGATCTGGTTCAGGGCTACCATCCGTAGAAGTAATTTATAGGAAAGAATGCAGTATGCCATTCTTATTCTTACTTAATGTAAGATCTATATTGAATGAGGGAAGAGAATGCAGGAACACTAATTCTATTGTGCCATTGGCTGGTTCCTTTGAGGTGCAGGATTTTTCCCTTCCTGTCCTTAACTCTTATGGTCGGATACTGTGTGTAGTAGCTACAGTCCACCCGAGGGCAGTTTCATTGCTAAATGAAATAATTTCAGTATCTAGTGGAGAAAATAAATAAGGAAGTGTTATTTACTCCTTATAACACACGGACTAGGGGTCACCAAATGAAATTAATAGGCAGCAGGTTTAAAACAAACAAAAGGAAGTATTTTTTCACACAAATGCACAGTCAACCTGTGGTACTCCTTGCCAGAGGGTGTTGTGAAGGCCAAGACTATAACAAGGCTAAAAAAAGAGCTAGTTAAGTTCATGGAGGATAGGTCCATCAATGGCTATTAGCCAGGATGGGCAGGGATGGTGTCCCTAGCCTCTGTTTGCCAGAAGCTGGGAATGAACGACAAGGGATGGATCACTTGATGATTACCTGTTCTGTTCATTCCGTCTGGGGCACCTGGCATTGGCCATTGTCCGAAGACAGAATGCTGGGCTAGATGGACCTTTGGTCTGACCCAGTATGTCCGTCCTTATGTTCTTATATGTATAATATAAAAATATTGAAACCAACATAACAGCCAGGCAAAGCATGAGATAATAGTCTAACTAATACCAGTTCTTCATAGAAAATATAATCTCACTCTAAAAGGTTGCTGAAAAAGAGAAATGAGAAGACAGTCAAATAGCCCTATACTCCTCCTGGAATCAGAGCTTTTGCAAGAAGTGCAAAGGAGTTGCAATCTGGCTATTGCTGGGGCCAGCTGAGAGTTGGCCTGGGGTGAGGGAGGATGATGCGCATCTGGCAGAAAGCTGGCATAATCAGCTGCTACATCAACTACCCCACCATGTACCATGGCATAAGATGTGGTTTAGGGGCACATCGGGTGGAAGACTGCTGCTCTTCACCAGTTTTCAACCACAGAATGGTCTCTTGGGGGAACATAGAATATCAGGGTTGGAAGGGACCTCAGGAGGTCATCTAGTCCAACCCCTTGCTCAAAGCAGGACCAATCCCCAACTAAATCATCCCAGCCAGGGCTTCCTCAAGCCTGACCTTAAAAACCTCTAAGGAAGGAGATTCCACCACCTCCCTAGGTAACCCATTCCAGTGCTTCACCACCCTCCTAGTGAAAAAGTTTTTCCTAATATCCAACCTAAATCTCCCCCACTGCAACTTGAGACCATTACTCCTTGTTCTGTCATCTGCTACCACTGAGAACAGTCTAGATCCATCCTCTTTGGAACCCCCTTTCAGGGAGGTGAAAGCAGCTATCAAATCCCCCCTCATTCTTCTCTTCTGGAGACTAAACAATCCCAGTTCCCTCAGCCTCTCCTCATAAGTCATGTGCTCCAGCCCCGCTGGACTCTTTCCAATTTTTCCACATCCTTCTTGTAGTGTGGGGCCCAAAACTGGACACAGTACTCCAGATGAGGCCTCACCAATGCCGAATAGAGGAGAATGATCACGTCCCTCAATCTGCTGGCAATGCCCCTACTTATACAGCCCAAAATGGCGTTAGCCTTCTTGGCAACAAGGGCACACTGTTGACTCATATCCAGCTTCTCGTCCACTGTAACCCCTAGGGACTTTTCTGCAGAACTGCTGCCTAGCCACTTGGTCCCTAGTCTATACCAGTGCATGGGATTCTTCCGTCCTAAGTGCAGGACTCTGCACTTGTCCTTGTTGAACCTCATCAGATTTCTTTTGGCCCAATCCTCTAATTTGTCTAGGTCCCTCTGTATCCTATCCCTACCTTCCAGTGTATCTACCACTCCTCCCAGTTTAGTGTCATCTGCAAACATAGCCAGCTTGACTAAAGTTAGAACAGTTCCACCTGCTCCAAGCCACCGTGTATATCAGGAATCATAGAATATTAGGGTTGGAAGAGACCACAGGAGGTCATCTAGTCCAGTCCCCTGCTCAAAGCAGGACACTACCACTACCAACTCCTTGATGGCCTGCTCCCACTCTCAAAAACACTAAGCAGATCATGGTGCAGGGGAGAATTTGGCCCAAACAATCAAAATGTCTGACAAATATCACCTTCCTACCCACTCTGTTTATTCTCCAGGTTACGGCTGCATACTTTAAATGAAGTCCTCAGTTTGGTCATGCAGAACAATGGGCAGAGGATGTAAGGCAACATAATCTAAGGCTCCGATCCACAGAGGTACTTAGGAGTTACAACACCTAACCCCTAGGCTGGCTAGTGCAGTGGTTCTCAAATATATTTGATAGGGCCTCCCTTCTTTGTGTCTGTAGTTGTTTACATGCTTTCCCCCCCCCCCCCCGCCCGTACATATACTGCCACTCTGCTCTGAAGGCAGAGCAGAGAGCAGTGGCTGCTGGCTGGGTGCCCAGCTCTGAAGGCAGCACTGCACCAGCAGCAGCACAGAAGTAAGGGTGGCAATGTGAAAAGTGATATTTGTCAATATCAGCAGACAATAGCAGACATAGCACCCCATTGCCAGCCTTACTTCTGCACTGCTGCTGCCACTGAGGGGCTGATAGCTGGAGTCCCACTGCCTCCGGGTGAGAGATTGGGGATGAGGGAAGGGGACCCCAAGCCCGGGTGGCAGGGCTCCAGCTGCTCCTTTATCCCTACCTCCCAGGTGTTCACAGCCCTTCTACACAAGCCCCAGGCACCCAGGGCTGACAGCCAGAGCTCTTCAACAACAACAACAAAAGCACACAGCTCGCACCTCCCTTGACACATGCCTGTGCCTCCCTAGAGGCCTGTCCCGTAGTTTGAGAATTGCTGCTCTAGTGGAGTCCTCAGTCTCGAGTTAGGTTCCCAAGCTCCCCAAACAACGGACAGGGAGAGTTATGCGCCTAAGGTAGGGAGCCTCAGAAGCCAGCATACCGGGCAGGGAGCAGCCTAAGCTACCCAGGAGTGAAATGCAGAGGAGAAGGGCAGGACTTAGGCCCAGAGCCTCAAGGGTTTTTAGGCCCCATACTGATAGGTCAGAGGTAGGCACTTTAGGCCAACTCCTCAGAGGTGCTTAGGTGCTTACCTCTCATTGATTTCAATGGGAGTTAGGCATCTAAATATCTTTGAGGATCTGGGCCATCCCTCCACTGTGAGCCCTCTCCTGAAGTTAGTCACCTAAGCAGATCAGCTGCTATGGCAGCCCATGTCCTGAAGTCCAAAACCCAGCTCTTTCTTTCAGGGGCAGGAGAAGAGAGAAGGAGCATACACAGGTGTACCCTGACTACCCAATAGCCTGCTTAGTAGGGCACATGGGATGTGGGAGGCCGAAGTTCAAATCCCTGCTCTGTCTTGTATGCATCAGGGGGTTAAACCCACATAGCTGGTGAGTGCCATAACCACCAGGCTATTGGGTAGTCTTGGGAGGTTTCTCTCAATCATTCCTATTGATGCTGTTCCACTTTTATAGAGTAGGGAGGTGAACCTGGCTCACTGACATGCTTTGTGAGTGCCCTACTCATTAGGCTGTGTTGTTGTTATTGCATTACTGTAGCGCCTGAGGAGCCCTGGTCATGGACCAGGACATCATTGGGCCAGGCACTGTATCAACAACACAAAGAAGGCTCCTGCCCCAGGAACAGTCTTTCTCTCTGTGTCCCAATGCATATTTAATTATGTACAGAAAGTGTAGCAGCTCCAACTGGAGAGAATGAGAGACACCTGTCTCAGAATATCCAGCAGCATGGTGGTTAGGCACTGATGTGGGCGACCTGCTCCAAATTCCTGCTCCAAATGAGGCAAAGAGAGATTTGAACTTGGGTCTCCCAGATCCTGCATGAGCTCCCTAACCAACGGGGAAGACACACAAACACATCTGTAGAAAAATTCTTGACTTGCTCACACCTAGTTGTCTTTTTCTTAGGTCGTTAGTGTGCTCAGAGCACACCAATGGGAATGGGCTCCACTGGGGAGATAGACACTCCCCTGCCTAGTTTGGGAATCCTACTTTGGGGCCCCTAGGGCTCCAGCTGGAGCTTTGTCAGTGCTGCCTGGCAGAAACTTAGGGCATGTCTTCACTACTGGTAGCACTACATCAGCGCTGCTGCATCAATGCAGCTGCGCTGATATAGTGTGCCTGATGAAGATGCGCTATGTCGGCAGGAGAGCCCTCTCCCGGCAATGTAATTACTCAACCTCAACGAGAGGTGGAAGCTATGTTGGTGAGAGAGCATCTCCTGCTGACATAGCGTGGTGTGGACACCACTTTAAGTTGATGTAACTTACGTCACTCAGGAGGGTGGCTTTTTCACACCCCTGAGCAAGGAAGTTACATCGACTTTAGCGGTAGTGTAGACAAGCTGTTAGACTGTGATGGTGCTGCCCGTGGGAGCCAACTGAGGTCACTCAGGGTGAACTGCAAACAAAACGGGGCAGCCAAACCCCAGAAGCTGGTGGATATTCCAATACTTAGATTTACGAAGCCAGCACAAAACAGCTTCTATAGTACCTCACTGGTTACTTAGAAGTCCAAACAACGCAGTTCCCTTAAAGTACCCAGCCTCAGGCCTCCATCCAGACGCACATGTCAGATATGATGATGATTACTGAAAATCTTATCTCGTCATATAAAAGAAAAGGTTCTTCCAATCCCAAAGGATCAGCCACATACCCAGGTCCAATTATAACTTAGATCTTACCCAAAATACATGCTTATAGCCAATTCTTATTAACTAAGCTAAAATTTATTAGAAAAGGTAAGAGAGAGAGTTGGTTAAAAGATCAATATACATACAGACTTGAATTCAATTCTTGAGGTTCAGATACATAGCAGAGGTGAGCTTGTAGTTGCCAAAAGTCCTTTTAGATATAGTCCATAGGTTATAGTCCAATGTCCATATTCAGGGTGACTCCAGTCAATGACTGGGGATCTCAATCCTTGTGGCTTAAGGTTTCCCCCTCTTGAAACCCAAAGCAGATCTGAGATGAAGTAGGATCGTGTCCTAAGGTTCTTATACATTTCCAGCAGCCTTTTGGTCTGAGAAAACAATAGGCTTAATAGCACAGGGTAATTTATCCATTAAACAGTTCAGATATAGGTTACCACAACCTTCAACGAGACATATAGACAATAATACTATTTAACTCAAGTATCTTTCCAAATGGTAATACTCCTTTTTTGATCTTTGAATCAAAGCTATAGTAATAGACAAGACTTGTTTGCTTACATCACAAGACCTGAGCAAACATTTCCCCTTCTATCTCTAACAATGCAGACTTGCATTTCAAAGCTCTATTCATTTACATATCTTCCTCACCAGTCTTTAAAGTTGGGCCATAGGTCAAGTCAGTCTGTGAGTTAATTAACTCTTTCTGGCCCTGTCATCTTTCAATGAGCTATTATATTACACTCATAACGTCACATAGACACCTTGGTGTTTGGCGGCAACTGCACGGTGTTTTGAGAATGTCACAGTGATGCCTAAATTGTGCCTAAAGATGCAGAAAGGAGCATAAATACCTTTGTGGATCTGGCGTTAAATGTTTGAAATTCTAATCATGAGGTAGCTCTGTCATCGCAGAGAGCAAATGAAGAATAAATATTATTTGTTGATAAAAAGCTAATAGGCCTGGAATAGGACTATATTGTTGTCAATAGGCTGATTTTAAAAGTTTTGTATGTATGAGCCTGACGTTTCAGACCCTCAGCCATAAAAGGACTCCTGGTCTTCGTCCAGCTTTTCATGCATCCCATCTATACTTTTACACATTGTTATTTTTAAATCTTGTAACCAGGTGGCCCATCCAGAAGTTGCTGAGAGGGTAGCTGCCCCAGAAGAAGCTCCTTCCTTCTCCTCAGAAGAACGTGGTTTAAAAAAATCTCGAGATGTATTTGGTTTAGATTTCGGCATAACAACAGTTAAACAACAGCCCACAGCAGACTCTGAGGTAACTACAGTGCACGTGAAAAACAAAATACTGCAAACTAAATTCTACTCCAGTAGAGAGAGAACTAGGCCTTTCCATTTTCTCTTTTCAGCTTTTTCCTTCTTTCCTTGAAAACTAACTTGATCCATTTTGCTTCTCAGTTCTAAACAATGAATTTAGAAGCTTAAATGGCTTTTCTCTGCACATGTTTTAAATCACTGTAGTGAAACCAGTGCAAACTCCTGCATGGATGCTCTCAATTGAATTTAACCCTGATTTATATTGGTTCACTTTAAATACTTAAGGCATTAACTTCAGCTAAATGATGTAAACTAGGTTTAAATCAAATTAAGTGCCTCCACCTGGAGATTTGAACAGGTTTAACTACATTGATTTTAACACGCATGGATGCTCTACCTTTCAACCCATTGAATTCAAATGTGGGGATTGTTGTATTAATTTAGATGGAATAAATGGGCCCAAAGTGTTAACATAATCCAGTTACTGTGTAACATTAAATAGTGTTAAACAAGGTCTGGGGTTTGGCATATAGAGACTTCAGCCTGCTCAGTCCCATGGCAAACATACTATTAAACCTTTTAACCTTTTATTAAAGTTACAGAAAAGAAGGAAAAACAGTTAAAGCCTTTGAACTGTAAAGTATTAGGTAAGGCTTTTATTTTAACAACATCCGCTTTTCCCTTTAGCTGGAGACTGTTTTAGAAGAAATCCTCCCCCTCCCCCCCCCCCCCCCCCCCGCTGCCCCATTTGACAGTCTCAAAGATGGTAATTGTCATCGCAGGAGGTGTTTGGGATTCAACTGGAGCCAGTAGGGGTAGTGATGTCATCTAGGTCCCTCTCTCTCTGGCCTCTTCTGGTCAGGACACCTTTCAGGATCAGGAAGGTGAAGGCCCAAGGTCCCAGGAAACAATGGGGGTGGCAGCCATGATGGTGAACCTTGCTCCAGTAGCCTCTGTCTGTCCTTCCTTTTTGTTCTTTCTTCACAACACCTTTTTTTAAGGACCCATAAAGGGAGTGAAATACACCCCCCTCCCCCGATTATTTTATCCACCAATTACCTCATATATCTTACATACCAATTTTGGCTCATTAACTTCTAGCTCTATGTCCTTTTATTTTTATAAGCATAATTTTAAAACAGTCTTTGAATCTTATTAATTTGGCTTCTTTGTTTAGACCAATTTAGTTATTTTGTTTCTTTTTTGTACTTTTTTCCATCAACATTTGTTATTATAGTTTATTATAACATCTTTTGAATGTTTACATTCTTGTTATAGTTGTCACAACATGACTGTAATCTCAACTGCGTGGATGGCTCATGGAGAGAGAGGCTATGTTGAATGTAGGCAGAACCCAAATCTGTACAGGGCTTTATACATCAAATCAGTACCTTGATCAGCACCATGGAGAGAATTGGTAACTAGTATAGTCTAGACAGCACATGTGAAGTTTGTTCTGTTCACAAGAAGCACCCAAAAGTAAAAGCATTGCTGCATTCTACAGTAGCTGAATTATGCAGATGTTCAGGGTAGCCACAGCAGGGTATAGCTATAATCCATCCTGGAGATAAAAAGGCAAAGATGACTGTGGAAGTCTGCATCTGAGAGCAAAAGTCACAACCAAGAGCTAAAGGAACTCCAGATTGTAAATCTGATTGACATTAAGCAGGCAAACAACTTCAACAGATGGAGCAAGGATTACAGCAGCCATCTCCTCTAGAGGGTTCTCCTGAACTACCAAGATCAATGTGCTGTACCTGGATGGAACTTCAGTCACTGTTTCATCCAGATCCCTATCTCGGTCAGGCTCAGGCACTAAGTGAGGAAGATCACACTGATTAGATTGGGTGAAAATGAGACCTAGAGCTGACAGGTGCCACCATGCTGATGGTGCTGCAACTTCACATATCAGCCCCCTGTGCACTTTGAATGAGAGGAGTGACAATAGAACCTTGCAATATCCCACACAGGAGGGCCATTGAGGTAGGTGAACAGTTAAGAAAACTACCCTCTGGGATTTTCCTAGAGGAAAGATGGAGTCATTCAAATGGGATTCCATCCATCATGGTCAGATCAAGTCAACAACATTCCAAACATTCCATGGCTAATGGTACCAAAGGCTGCTGACAGTTCTGATAGGAGATCATCTGCCAACAAGGCGAATGTGTTTTCTGTGCCATTGCACACAAAATATTATGCTAATAGGATTTTACTCAGCTGCAAAATCAAGACTCAAAAATTTGGAGATGCCAGAATTAATGTTGCCCATATTTGTGCATATGCATTATGATACAGTCTTTAATTATGTGATGAAATAATATTTTTTCCACAGTATATGAAACAGAGCATGCATAATTAAATATTGTATCATAATACATATACACAAGAGGACAGCAATCTTAAATCTGGCATTTCTTAACTTTGCAACCTAAAATAACTTTATTTTAATATTGTTTTTGTATTTAATTGCTTGGGGGTTTTTTTCAGAAGAATTCTACTATGTGTAGAATTCCCCAGCCTCAATTATACACAGACTAAAGGGTTTGAATGCTAAACCACTGCACTGCAGTTCAGAGCACTTAAGCTAAAGCAGAGGTCCCCAAACTGTGGGGCGCACCCAGCCCCACCCTGCCCCCAGCTCTCAGCTCCTCACCTGGCCTCGGCCCCTATCTTGGCACTGCAGCTTCACTCTTGGTCCTGTCCCAGCCCCCAGCCTCAGCCCCTGGCCATGACTCTGGCCCTAGCCCTGCTCCCGTCCCCAGAGCCACTCCTAGCTTTGGCCCCCATGCTGCTGTCCGCATTCCCCTGCAGCCTGCCTTGCTTCTGGCCCTGGGGAGGGGGCAGGGGGCATGGACAGGGATAAGGGGGGGCACGACCCTCAAAAGTTTGGGGACCACTAAGCATAAGGTATAATTACATTAGCTGGTCAAAGGAGAGTGGAGACAGCTGTTACCTTTTGAGACCAACCACTACAGGAGGACATATATCACACTAAGTAGTGGGTTCCCTATACAGGAGTAGCCCCATTTTACAGGCAGCAAATGTATCTTTTAGACCAGGTCTGCACTACAAACTTTTGCTGGCTTAGCTGTGTTGGTCAGGATGTGTAGATTTGTGATCTTGGCCTAACAGAGCTGCACTTTTAAAAGCCCATATTGTAGACACAGTTATACCAGTGAAACTGCACTGTTGCCTCTTCAGGGAGTGGGCTGGAATAAGCTATACTGCCATAAGCACAGTTTTGCTGGTATAAGCTGTTTTCATGTAGCAGCGCTTTGCCAATATAATATACCAGCATAGCTACACCAGCAAAGTGCTCCTAGTTAGACCTGGATTTAAAGTTTTATGCTTGTCACACTGTCTGGAGTGGCTTACGAGAAGAGTGAGGGGGGATTTGATAGCAGCCTTCAACTACCTGAAGGGGGGTTCCAAAGAGGATGGAGCTAGGTTCTTCTCAGTGGTGGCAGATGACAGAACAAGGAGCAATGGTCTCAAGTTGCAGTGGGGGAGGTCTAGGTTGGATATTAGGAAAAACTATTTCACTAGGAGGGTGGTGAAACACTGGAATGGGTTCCCCAGGGAGGTGGTGATATCTCCATCCTTAGAGGTTTTTAAGGCCCGGCTTGACAAAGCCCTGGCTGGGATGATTTTGTTGGGGTTGGTCTAGATGACCTCCTGAGGTCTCTTCCAACGCTAATCTTCTATGATTCTATGTGAGTGCCTACCTCAGGGCAGACTGTCAAAAACAGGGCAGATACCCCAAACTGGTGGTGTGTTCTATAATTAGATTTCACCAAGCCAGTAACAAATGTGAACTTCTGGATTATTATCATGGATGGTGGGTAGAGCCCCCCTTCAGGCAGGCTAGTCCCCGGCTCTGCCCCTTCCGCCCCCCCCCCCCCCCGCCCTTCCCCCGTGGCCGCATGAGCGCCCCCCCCCACTTGGAGGAGCCCCGGCCAGCCAAACCCCTGAGCCTCCCCCAAAGCCCTGAGCCTCCCCCAAACCTGCCTGGAGGAGCCCTGGGCCACCCGCACCCACGCCTCCTCTCCCTAGACCCTAAGCTGCCGCGGGGAAAAGCGTCTCACTCTCGTCCGAAGAAGCTTTTCATATGCCCCATGCATGTTCCGGGGCGGCTGTGGAGGCGGTATTTGCTACTCAGCTTCCTGGGTTCATTAGTAATCTCTCTGGAGTCCGCTGTCCGTGATCATTATAACAGTCTTACCATGGAGTCACAGGCAGTCCCCTTAGACTCTCCCAGCTGTCTTGCCTCCCAGACAAACTGGACTTAGTGATAACATTTACACCAAAATCACACCATATGCACATTGCTTACAGTCCCAACAGACCAGTCACTTACCCTAAATCAATTGGTACCCTAGATCAATTGGTACCCTAGATCTTACACCAAAGACCACATCTGTGGCCAATCCTGTAATAAACTATCTGTTTTTTTACAGGTTAAAGCAAGCTAACATATACACACAAATGAGTTACCATCTAAATCCTAAGAAGAGCAACAGAGTTGTTTTGATCTGTCAATTCAAAGTGTCTTTCAGGGCAGACCCATGAGGTAACCCTTGGAGAACTCCGTCTTCAGTTTGGTTTCTCTGGCCCTGTAAGAGTTCAAACAGCAAATAGATGAAAAATCTTCACATCAACAATTTTTATTTCCTCTTCCAGCATTCAGATGGATGAGACCAGGCCTTTTGCACATACTTCTCCATGGGTAGATAGGGCAGTTAACAAAGCTTTTGTCTTATAATGGCTCACTTAAATTTTGATAGTCCTTCTGGATGGATTGGCGGATGATTCCCATGCCTGGGTTCACAAGTTCAGAGCAAACATTTTCAAAGTTATAAAGCAAAACTTACATATTTTCTTATAGCATGCAATACAGACATAGCAAATGAGATTAATGCATGCAGCAACTTAGAAGCATTTCCTAGAGTCTAAACACAAAATACATTCTTATAAGACTAACACCTGTTTTGAGCAAAATTAACATACAGGTGAACGGGTCTGGTCTCCAGTTATGAATCTGTCAGTTCTTAGCTAATGCCTGCAATTTTGGCAAGAGCTGGCACCTGGTTATACTGCTGCTTATCACTGTAGTGTCTGAGCCCAATTCTCATGGTAGGACCTGGCAGAGTCTTTCTAAGAGGGGTTGGTGGAGAATGGAGAGCAGAGTTCTATTCCCAGCTTGTGTAAACTATAAAGCCTTTTTCAATAAGAAGGGTTGTGAAGGGCACAAAGTTATTAACATCAGTTAATAGAAGAAGTGAATATAGAACAGATGGTTTCCAGTTCCCAGGGTAGTGCATCATTTCCTGTTCTAAGGGTGGGTGGTAGCAGCAGGAGGACGAAGATCTGTTTGTGGATGTTCTGGGAGTTAGGTGCCCCAGCACCTGTGTTCCCTGTAAGCTGTGCGCTTGGGTGGCGGTGCAGGAGAGGTTCAAGTGCCGCCCAGCTGATTAGCAGAGCATGCACAGCCGGCAGCATGTATTCAGGTGCCCCTCCCACCACGTTGCTCCGTCCTGCAGCTACTCCCGGGACCCTCCTGATGTCTGTGCAGAGTGGGGTGGGGGGGCGGAGGGTGCTGATGTCAGGGTGTCCCCCTCCCCCTGTACCCTGTCTCCGCAAAGCAGGGCAGAGGGGACAGCCTGGCTCACGAGGACTCGGAGATGCTGCAGTCTGAGGTCTGAATGGTGAGTGGCTGAGTGCCTTTCTTAAAGAGAGAGTGCACTGTTTCTGTCCAAGCTGAACAGTTGCCTTCACTGTGTCTGCCCTGAAAGACAGGGTCTGCCCTGAATACACAGCAAAAGATAGGCTGCCTAAGCAAGCTTCTCTGGCCTTCTTTTCAGAGACTAATAACAGAGTGATTGCCAAAGAAAAGAAATCCCTTTTGTGGTCACAAGTTCATAATAGCCTCAGCTCAGATCTAGCATCAGTCCATGGGGCTTCAGTAGGACAATTCCTTATTGGTTGGGGTTCAGCTTTCTTTCTTTTTTAATTTTCAGACAGAGTTTGCTGGAAAATAACAGTTCAGAGTCCAGTTTGCAGGCAATTTGATGGGTTTATTGGGGCTAAACAAGCAAGCATATTTTGAAGCCTTTTACCCCAGTTGGGCTTATTTTTATATGCTGATAGAGTTTAACTGTGTTCTGAAGCACTTTACACCAGTTGGACTATTTCTATGCACCAATAGAGGGTTTTTTCCCCTCCCCCAACTACTGTTTTATACGCCGATAGAACCTCCATCTTCTCCTAACCTCTAGCTCTGCATGCCGACGCACTCCCTTCCCCTTTTTGGCAAACTTAATTATACTTGTAGTTCCTCTTCCCTGGTACCACCCCTTCCAATATATGGTCATGTTTTGTTTTCGGGGGTCATAGACTCATAGACTTTAAGGTCAGAAGAGACCATTATGCTCATCTAGTCTGACCTCCTGCGCAACGCAGGCCACAGAATCTCACCCACCCACTCCTGTAACACACCCCTAATCTATGTCTGAGTTATTGAAGTCCTAAAATCATGGTTTAAAGACAAGGTGCAGAGAATCCTCCAGCAAGTGACCTGTGCCCCACGCTGCAGAGGAAGTGAAAAACCTCCAGGGCCTCTGCCAATCTGCCCTGGAGGAAAATTCCTTCCCGACCCCAAATATGACGATCAGTTAAACCCTGAGCATGTGGGCAAGACTCACCAGCCAGCACCCAGGAAAGAATTCTCTGTAGTAACTCAGATCCCACCTCATCTAACATCCCATCACAGACCATTGGGCATATTTACCTGCTAATAATCAAAGATCAATTAATTGCCAAAATTAGGCTATCCCATCATACCATTCCCTCCATAAACTTATCAAGCTTAGTCTTGAAGCCAGATATGTCTTTTGCCCCCACTACTCCCCTTGGAAGGCTGTTCCAGAACTTCACTCCTCTAATGGTTAGAAACCTTCGTCTAATTTCAAGTCTAAACTTCCTAATGTCCAGTTTATATCCATTTGTTCTTGTGTCCACATTGATACTGAGCTTAAATAATTCCTCTCCCTCCCTGATATTTATCCCTCTGATATATTTATAAAGAGCAGTCATATCTCCCCTTAGCCTTCTTTTGGTTAGGCTAAACAAGCCAAGCTCTTTGACTCTCCTTTCATAAGACAGGTTTTCCATTCCTCAGATCATCCTAGTAGCCCTTCTCTGTACCTGTTCCAGTTTGAATTCATCCTTCTTAAACATGGGAGACCAGAACTGCACACAATATTCCAGATGAGGTCTCACTAGTGCCTTGTATAACAGTACTAACACTTCCTTATCTTTACTAGATGCATCCCAAGACTGCATTAGCTTTTTTAATGGCCGTATCACATTGGCAGCTCATAGTCATCCTGTGATCAACCAATACTCCGAGGTCCTTCTCCTCCTCTGTTACTTCCAACTGATGCGTCCCCAATTTATAACCAAAATTCTTGTTATTAATCCCTAAATGCATGATCTTGCACTTTTCACTATTAAATTTCATCCTATTACTATTACTCCAGTTTACAAGGTCATCCAGATCTTCCTGTATGATATCCCGGTCCTTCTCTGTATTAGCAATACCTCCCAGCTTTATGTCATCCGCAAACTTTATTAGCACATTCCCACTTTTTGTGCCAAGGTCAGTAATAAAAAGATTAAATAAGATTGGTCCCAAAACCGATCCCTGTGGAACTCCACTAGTAACCTCCTTCCAGCCTGACAGTTCACCTTTCAGTACGACCCGTTGTAGTCTCCCCTTTAACCAGTTCCTTATCCACCTTTCAATTTTCATATTGATCCCCATCTTTTCCAATTTAGCTAATAATTCCCCATGTGGAACCGTATCAAATGCCTTACTGAAATCGAGGTAAATTAGATCCACTGCATTTCCTTTGTCTAAAAAATCTGTTACCTTCTCAAAGAAGGAGATCAGGTTGGTTTGGCACGATCTACCTTTTGTAAAACCATGTTGTATTTTGTCCCAATTACCATTGACCTCAATATCCTTAACTACTTTCACCTTCAAAATTTTTTCCAAGACCTTGCATACTACAGATGTCAAACTAACAGGCCTATAGTTACTCGGATCACTTTTTTTCCCTTTCTTAAAAATTGGACCTATGTTAGCAATTCTCCAGTCGTGTGGTACAACCCCTGAGTTTACTGATTCATTAAAAATTCTTGCTAATGGGCTTGCAATTTCATGTGCCAGTTCCTTTAATATTCTTGGATGAAGATTATCTGGGCCCCCCGATTTAGTCCCATTAAGCTGTTCAAGTTTGGCTTCTGCCTGGGATGTGGTAATATCTACCTCCGTATCCTCATTGCCATTTGACATCCTACCATTATCCCTAAGCTCCTCATTAGCCTCATTAAATACTGAGGCAAAGTATTTGTTTAGATATTGGGCCATGCCTAGATTATCCTTAACCTCCACTCCATCCTCAGTGTTTAGCGGTCCCACTTCTTCTTAGCGGTCCCACTTCTTCTTGGGTCTTGGGTTTGGGGTTAAGACCACCTCTTTTGTACCGGGTGGGAGGGTAAGGAGCGGGGTTACTTGTGGCCATGGTTACTTTTTTGCAGACTTTGTGTTTTTCTTACACCTTCCAGCCACTTGGTTACCATAGCAACCCCTTGCTTGATTTGGTCCCCTTATCTTCTTTTGTTACTGAAAGGCAAGGCAATTAGCTTGCGGGTGCATGGGGGGGGGAGAGGGGATGGTGGTAGTGGTGGTGGTGGTGCAGCCTTGTGCTTTTACATACATTTTTTTGCTTGCTTATTCAGCCTGTTTAAATTAAAAGCAAGGCCAGAAGCAAGATTATTATTGTTTACTCTTTACCCTATTTACATTACATTTTCCTAACACTCCTTCCAACCGTTCCCTAAGGATTGGGGCTTTGTGTGCACCAGAGGTCCTGCCCATTTCCTAGATCAGGAAGAATGCTCTGAGCCTCTTTAATATCAGGCTGTTGATCCACATTCCTTTCTTTGTCCGTTTGTCCCAGGAGAATTCAGTTTGAACTGGTATATGCAAACCTCTCCTGAGGGTAGCTTCAAAAAGTTGATAACCAGAAGAATTACATTAGCATCTGTCTCCCCCTAGAGGCATTACATACAATCTCACAGTAACACATAGCACAATTGCATTTTTAATCCGATGTACCCCAAAGGTATTAAACCTAATTCAGTGAAGTTTATCTTAATTCTGTAACAAACAGGGCTATGTCAGCAAGGCGTTTATTTTATCAATATCCCTTATTCCCTTTCGCTTTAGCTGCAGAGTCTTTAGAAGGACAAGATGACAATAAATGTTCTTTTTGGGGGGGAAGAGAAAAGTTAATTGAGATGGGCTGGAGGTGTTGTTGTTTTTAAAGTCTGATCCCATTTTCCTTGAAGACAAAACAAGACAAACACACACAAAAGGGGAGAGAAAAGAACAAGAAAGATAGAAAATGCAGCTTCTCTCTCTGGGGTTGACTCACATTTACAACCTTAGTGCTGGAGAAACAGAGGTCCAGTACACAGTCTGATCGGACACTCCAAGACCTGGCAACTTGTACCAGCATCAGGCTGTTTAGGGCATTGCTTATCTGCTTCTTTCTGGTCACAGGTTTACAGCAGTGCTGCAGAGTATACAGCCTCATTAGACTGAAGGCAGAAGGACAAGGATAGGGAAGAGAAGAAATAAGGTGGGGAAGGAAAAGAACACACAAGAGGTGGTGTTGAGAAGGTCGCACATCCCAAATGGCGTTCGGGATTTA
This sequence comes from Emys orbicularis, assembly GCF_028017835.1. NCBI lineage: Eukaryota > Metazoa > Chordata > Testudines > Emydidae > Emys > Emys orbicularis. The sequence continues at coordinate 127,782,535 of NC_088686.1, read as the reverse complement.
ACTGGAGCTGGTGGAGGTGGTGATGTCATCTGGTTCCCAATTTCTGGCCCGGCCTGGTTAGGACATCTCTCAGAAGTAGGATGATGAAGGCCCAACCGTGTCACAGTGGAACCTGAGGTCCCAGGCGATAGTGGGGGTGACAGCCATGATGATGGCACTCACACCTTTCCTATCCTCCCATCTCTCAGTCAACAGTTGTTGTTAGACAGCCCCCCTTTCCTCCCAAAAGTCTTCTCTTTTAAGGACCTCGAAAGGGAGTGATGAGTGGAATAGCCCATCCCCTTATTATTTTGTTTATCATTTAGGCCTAATTTCCAACACACCAATTTTGGTCCATTGATTTTTGGTTCCAAACATCTCTTGTTTACCAGGTATGTTCTTAACTCAGTCCTTGAATTATATCAGGAGGCCTTTTTGTTTGGACTAATTCTGTCTTACTGTCTCTCTTTTGCACCTTTTCCCATTATCATTTGTTGTTATAGGCTACTGTAACATTTTATGAACTTTCATTCAATTCTCTCAATTGAGCTCACAATTAAGGTAAATTTGTAGGCCCAGTTATTGAAAGAGGTCCAATGGGACCTGGTGTAAATTGGCTGAGGATCTGGGCATTGGCCCCTAATGGACACAAAGCTATTGATTGTTCAAGGTATTAGCCTTGTTACCTGGCAATGCAGGAAGGAATTAAACTAGAGAATTAAGAGAAAACAACTTATAAGTGAGATTGCTACTGCATCAGTCTTTACTTTGAGCAATAAATCTTGCAATACTGGGGAAGTTCTAGAACTGGGGGGGGGGGGGGGAGCTAATTTGAAAAGAGTGAATGTGATGACCTGGGTAACTATATGCTAGTTAGCCTGACTTTGCTCCCAGACAACATAATGAAACGGCTGACACAGGAGTCAGTCAGTAAAGGATGGGAACCTAAATAGTGTCAATCAACAGGGTTTCCTGAAAAATGGGTCTTGTCAAACAAGCTTGGTATCTTTTGATAACATATACAGTTTGATTGATAAAGGTAAGTGTGTGGACTTCTGTACGATGTTTGACTTAATTCCACATGACATACTGATTGAAAAATAAGAGTACCATGTAAAATTAATATAACAGATGTTAAATGGATTAAAAACTGGTTTGTAGATAGTTCTCAAAATTGTTAATGGAGAATCCTCATCTGTTCATTGAGGGTGTTTCAAGTAGGATCCAACAAGAATTTGTCTTGGACCAGTGTTATTCAATTAGCTTTATCAGTATGTTTCATAGATCTTCATCAGTGATCTGGAAGAAAATTTAAAATCACTGCTTGCAAAGTTTGCAGAAAACAGTGTTTAGTGGAGTGATAAATAATGTTGAGGATAGGGCATATATACAGAGTGATCTGGAACACTTGGTAAGCAGGCAATAAACAATCAACATACTTTTTTAATTCATCCCAATGCAAGATTGTATGTCTAGGAAGAAAGAATGTAAGTCACAATTATAGGATGAGAGACAGTATCTTCAAAAGCAATTACTCTTAAAAAGATTTAAGGATCATGGTGAATAACCAGCTGAACATGAGTTCTCAGTACAGTGCTGTGGCAAAAGGACTCATTCAGTTCTTTGATGTATGTGTAGGGGAATATCGAGTGGGAGCGAGGAGGTAGAACTATCTTTGGTATTCATTTACTCAGCATTAATGATGCCATTACTGGCGTACCGTGTCCAGTTCTGGTGTCTGCACTTCAAAAAGGAAGTTGAGAAATTGGAAAGCAATGAGAAAAGAGCTACAAATATAATTTGAGGTTTGGAAAACCTACCTACAGTGAGAGACTTAAGAAATTCAATCTATTAAGTTTATCAAAGAGAAGGCTAAGAGGTGACTTGATCACAGTCTGTCAGTATCTACATGAGAAGATTTCTGATGGCAGAGGGCTTTTTAATCTGACAAACATAACAAGATCTGGTGTCTAGAAGCTGAAGTTAGATTAATTGAAACTGGAAACAAGAAGCAAATGTTTAAAAGTGAGGGGAATTAATCGTTGGACCAAATTACCGAGGGATAAGAACATAAGAACATAAGAAAGGCCGTACTGGGTCAGACCAAAGGTCCATCTAGCCCAGTATCTGTCTACCGACAGTGGCCAATGCCAGGTGCCCCAGAGGGAGTGAACCTAACAGGCATGATCAAGTGATCTCTCTCCTGCCATCCATCTCCATCCTCTGACGAACAGAGGCTAGGGACACCATTCTTACCCATCCTGGCTAATAGCCATTTATGGACTTAGCCACCATGAATTTATCCAGTCCCCTTTTAAACATTGTTATAGTCCTAGCCTTCACAACCTCCTCAGGTAAGGAGTTCCACAAGTTGACTGTGCGCTGCGTGAAGAAGAACTTCCTTTTCTTTGTTTTAAACCTGCTGCCTATTAATTTCTTTTGGTGACCCCTAGTTCTTGTATTATGGGAATAAGTAAATAACTTTTCCTTATCCACTTTCTCAACATCACTCATGATTTTATATACCTCTATCATGTCCCCCCTTAGTCTTCTCTTTTCCAAACTGAAGAGTCCTAGCCTCTTTAATCTTTCCTCATATGGGACCCTCTCTAAACCCTTAATCATTTTAGTTGCTCTTTTCTGAACCTTTTCTAGTGCTAGAATATCTTTTTTGAGGTGAGGAGACCACATCTGTACACAGTATTCGAGATGTGGGCGAACCATGGATTTATATAAGGGCAATAATATATTCTCAGTCTTATTCTCTATCCCCTTTTTAATGATTCCTAACATCCTGTTTGCTTTTTTGACCGCCTCTGCACACTGCGTGGACATCTTTAGAGAACTATCCACGATGACGCCAAGATCTTTTTCCTGACTCGTTGTAGCTAAATTAGCCCCCATCATGTTGTATGTATAGTTGGGGTTATTTTTTCCAATGTGCATTACTTTACATTTATCCACATTAAATTTCATTTGCCATTTTGTTGCCCAATCACTTAGTTCTGTGAGATCTTTTTGAAGTTCTTCACAATCTGCTTTGGTCTTAACTATCTTGAGTAGTTTAGTATCATCTGCAAACTTTGCCACCTCACTGTTTACCCCTTTCTCCAGATCATTTATGAATAAATTGAATAGGATAGGTCCTAGGACTGACCCTTGGGGAACACCACTAGTTACCCCTCTCCATTCTGAGAATTTACCATTAATTCCTACCCTTTGTTCCCTGTCCTTTAACCAGTTCTCAATCCATGAAAGGACCTTCCCTTTTATCCCATGACAGCTTAATTTACGTAAGAGCCTTTGGTGAGGGACCTTGTCAAAGGCTTTCTGGAAATCTAAGTACACTATGTCCACCGGATCCCCCTTGTCCACATGTTTGTTGACCCCTTCAAAGAACTCTAATAGATTAGTAAGACACGATTTCCCTTTACAGAAACCATGTTGACTATTGCTCAAGAGTTTATGTTTTTCTATGTGTCTGACAATTTTGTTCTTTACTATTGTTTCAACTAATTTGCCCGGTACCGACGTTAGACTTACCGGTCTGTAATTGCCGGGATCACCCCTAGAGCCCTTTTTAAATATTGGCGTTACATTAGCTAACTTCCAGTCATTGGGTACCGAAGCCGATTTAAAGGACAGGTTACAAACCTTAGTTAATAGTTCCGCAACTTCACATTTGAGTTCTTTCAGAACTCTTGGGTGAATGCCATCTGGTCCCGGTGACTTGTTAATGTTGAGTTTATCAATTAATTCCAAAACCTCCTCTAGTGATACTTCAATCTGTGACAGTTCCTCAGATTTGTCACCTACAAAAGCCAGCTCAGGTTTGGGAATCTCCCTAACATCCTCAGCCGTGAAGACTGAAGCAAAGAATCCATTTAGTTTCTCCGCAATGACTTTATCATCTTTAAGCGCTCCTTTTGTATTTTCATCGTCAAGGGGCCCCACTGGTTGTTTAGCAGGCTTCCTGCTTCTGATGTACTTAAAAAACATTTTGTTATTACCTTTGGAGTTTTTGGCTAGCCGTTCTTCAAACTCCTCTTTGGCTTTTCTTATTACACTCTTGCACTTAAGTTGGCAGTGTTTGTGCTCCTTTCTATTTGCCTCACTAGGATTTGACTTCCACTTTTTAAAGGAAGTCTTTTTATCTCTCACTGCTTCTTTTACATGGTTGTTAAGCCACGGTGGCTCTTTTTTAGTTCTTTTACTGTTTTTCGTAATTTGGGGTATACATTGAAGTTGAGCCTCTATTATGGTGTCTTTAAAAAGGGCCCACGCAACTTGCAGGGATTTCACTTTAGTCACTGAACCTTTTAACTTTTGTCTAACTAACCCCCTCATTTTTGTATAGTTCCCCCTTTTGAAATTAAAGGCCACAGTGTTGGGCAGTTGAGGTGTTCTTCCCACCACAGGGATGTTGAATGCTATTGTATTATGGTCACTATTTCCAAGCGGTCCCGCTATAGTTACCTCTTGGACCAGCTCCTGCGCTCCACTCAGGATTAAATCTAGAGTCGCCTAGATGTGGCAAGTTCTCCATCACTCAAAGTTTTAAATTGGATGTCTGTTTCACAGTGCTACATTTTAGCTCAACCAGAAGTTCTGGGCTTAATTCAGGAATCTCTGGATGTAATTCTGTAGCTTTTGCTATGCAGAAGATCAGACTCACTAGATGACCATAGTGATCCCTTCTGTCCATAGAGCCTATGAATTATAGAAGTTTGGGGGGCAGCCGGATGTTGTTGAAACCCAGGAGCTATAGGATGTGATTTGACCAACAGTCAGTGAGGGATAGATACATTCTCTTGGACACAGTCATTCTCTTGGACATTTTGGAGAAGGGGGAAGGTGGGCTTCTTCCCCCATCACTCTCCTTCACAGCAACCAGCTGCTCCACTGTCTCCTATTTACAGAATCCATCTCTGCGTCCAGCATCGCTTGATCAGGCACATTAGTGGAATGATTCTGCTACAATGACCAACTTGAGAGAGTTAGTGTTTGCATTTAAATTGTCACAATTAGGGTTCAGAGTTAACACCCACTGACATAAACAGGTCAGTTTACACCAAACTGGGGGTCGGGACCCTTCAGGGGGTCACAAGGTTATTACATGGGGGGTCATGAGCTGTCAACCTCCATCCCAAACCTCGCTTTGCCTCCAGCATTTATAATGGTGTTAAATATATAAAAAAGTGTTTTTAATTTATAAGGGGGGGTCGCACTCAGAGACTTGCTATGTGAAAGGGGTCACCAGTAAAAAAGTTTGAGCCACTGATTTACACCTTTATTTCAAGCTGTCAGTTTGCAGAATAAACAGTTCATATTTTGTTCACATTTGGAAGAGTTATCTGTATCTATAAGGGATAGAAATGTACTTTGTTTTTTAAAATGAAACTTAGCTCTGAGGCTCAGTTCTTTGGCAACAGGAGTATTCTGCAGAACATTCTTACCTACAGAATACACACATCCCTGCATATGTAGAATACTAATAATTTAAAAAGTTTAACAAAAGGGGTGTCATTAAAAGTGGCAGGAAGGGAGGCTGTAGAGTAACAAGGCAATCCTAGAATCTGTCAGATGGGCCTGCCATTTGTTGCTAATTCATTTACATTATATTGTTTTTCCTTTCTCATTTTTGCTTTTTCCCAGACAAATTCTTGTTTGAAAAGGTACCTCTTCAATAGTCCTCAGCTTTTTTGTGCTTGTTTTCCCAGCTGCCAAGTGGGAGACTCTTCCATGCTGCAGCTGTCATCTCAGATGCCATGTACATCTTTGGTGGGACAGTGGACAATAACATTAGAAGTGGAGAAATGTACAGATTCCAGGTAATTTGTTAACCTGATTCGTGGGGTTATGGAGCAGGCAGCAATGCCTACAGTTAAGGATGCCTACTATTTTCCATTATAAGCCCTTGTTTTCAGTTGCTTAATTGTTCCTAAACTTTAACTGTTCAGGCTGAAATTTTCTATGCTTAGTCTCTGCCTCAGGCTGATTTTTTTAAAAAGTTTCAGCAAAAGCAGTTCAAACACTTTTTCAATGTAAAACATTTTTTATAACCGTTTCTTCTAGGATCTCTAGCACCTCCATGCTTTGGAGCAGGCACTTGAAATTTGGCAGGGGGATGGTTTGGCTGGGTTATAAGCCTCTAAAGATTACTATTTTCACATGCTCAGCTTTGTTAGAGGTTTGTTGCTAAAATCTCCAAACCATTCCACCTATATTAAGCATAGTCTGACCCCACTGATCATCCATGTGCATTATGCATGCTTCTGCCCAGCTGCTGAGCGTGCTCCATCCCCATGGAATTCCTACATGCCAACTGCACAGAGCATGCTCCTAGACCTCCCACAGCCACCTACATGGTAGGGTTAAAACTAAAGCCACAACAGGGAGCATGGAGGAAGGCAGGCAGGCAGCACCACGGCTGCAGGGGGCTATAGAGAAGCCTCCCCATTCTGGAGCATGGCCCTCCCAGCTTCCCTGTTGTCTTTTGGTGTTCCCTGGTATTACCCGTCATGCCAGCAAGCCCCAGAAGGTAGCCAGTTCCCTCACTGTTACTCTCTTCTGTGTGAGTATGTATGTGATATATTGTGGTCCCTCCTGGCAGAAAAAGCATGTGTATGTTGTATATCTAGGAATCTGCATGCACAAGTTGGCAGGGCGGCATCTTGTTACTATAAAAACCCCTCATTCTTGGGATTTTTAAAGTCGTGACATTTCCAGAAGTGTTCTGCACCAAAGTGGTTACTGGCACTGATTACTGGCACTGACACTATCTATGTTCCCTGCAAAGAGGTTCTGAAAACAGGTGATACTCCTAGCACTGAAATTTTGAAGCCTGTGGGTTTTGGGAGCATATCTTTCCTGCCTCCTACAACAGATCCCCACCCACTCCCTCCTTCACAAAGTCACTACCGGGCAGGAGGATACATTGGTGTATATGATTGATCAGGGCATTCTGTAGTTTGTTTTTGGAGCTGTAGTTAAGATGTCGTCAACGTGGAAATCCAGGGGCAACCTTAGCCATGGTGCTGTTGGCGTGCCCCCATGATAAACTGAAATAAACTATAACAGGTTTAAAATCTTTTTTATTTCAGTTTTCTTGTTACCCAAAATGCACTTTACATGAAGATTATGGAAGACTGTGGGAAAACAGGCAGTTCAGCGACTTGGAGTTTGTTCTGGGAGAGGTGGGTATATAGTCCAGTGAAAATGCTACTTGAGTTTGAGAGAAGCAGTCTGTCATTCCTGGCCATAAAGATGAAGGTGAACCATCTTCCACTTTAGGTGTTCCCACAGCTGTATGCTAAGACAATTATTTCTGAAACACTTTCAAGAATCTGTAGGGAGACTTCTGTACTTCGGCTATATTTGTCACTTATGGTGCTTGATAATGAGACATGGAGAATTTAGGAATTTTCATAAAGTATGTGGATATTTGAACCAGGCTGGACACTGGTGGGAGATTCCTCCCTGACACCTGTGAAAGCAAGAGCTAGGATGATTAGCTCTATTTGGCACATCACTATACGTTATTGATTATAAAATTATCTAATTCTTTTAAAATCCAGCTACAATATAGAGGATCAAGGGTCCTGTGAGCTATGTTCCCTCTAAGGTGGGAACACACTGGGTGGCCACACAAGAGGGCATCAAGGGATGCGCACCTAATTAGTGGCGCCGCTCAGGCGTGGCGCCACTAATTAGGTGCCTGGACCCTGGAGAGGGCGCACATGTAAGGTGAGGTGATGGCCTTGCGGGGAATAGGGGGATAGATGGGGGGGCAGTGGGGTGAGGTGGGGGGAGTTTGGAGCGTGCAGGGCTGTGGTGGCCACAGAGAGATGGCCCTTTTTCCCAGCCCCAGCTCGGGGGCTGCCATGGCAGGGGAGAGACTCCCCTCCTTCCCAGCCCCAGCTCGGTGGCTGCGGTGGCAGGGCAGAGACTGCTCTCCCCAAACAAATTCTAAAACTTTAATGGAAATCACTTGTCCAGACAAGTGATTTCCATTAAGTTTTAGAATTTGTTTGTGGAGAGGTATTGGAAACCAGATCTTTGGAGGCCAGATCTTTGCTATTTGGTATAGTTCTGTCTCTTCAGAGTACTCCCATTGACTCATAAGTAGCAAGCACTAGGTGTGGTGCTAGGTGTTTTGTAGGATCAAGACTTTATTTGCAAGCTCTTTGAAGCAGGTATCTGCAAACTCCGAAGCCATGTGTTAATGTGCTCCGGGGCTTGTAAAAACTTAATGAGCCTACTCATTGGTGACACACACAATGTGAAACCAGGAGAACTTTGCCTATTTCTACAGGACTCTTGCACTTGCACAGTCCTAAACTCTAATTTAAAATACCCATAACCAACCACCTGATGTTTTACTTCCCTTCCTTTTTCAGTGTTGTCACTTGTTTGTCTGTGGTTTTGTTTGCTGTCTGTGTTGTTTTATTACTTATTTTTACTGTTCTATGTGTGTGAAGTATTAATCAAATCAAAGAGTTGACATGCCAGAGAAATTGTATAAGCCTGAGTGAATGCCTTTTACTCTCCTTTCCGGTATTAGAAAATATTGTATTAATGTTTGTGATGAGAGCATGACTATTTCTAGTTGACTCATAGATTTGTTTAGCATCTTAAAGCTGAGTGAGCTATGTGTGCAGATAATATGCATGCAAGAGGGATAGTTTTGTGACCTGCAAAAGTCCGTAACATGCTAATGTTTTGGGAGATGCTTATTTTTTGAGAGCAGCTTTCCCTGAAGATTTAGTGGTCTAGTGGAGTAGGTTGTTATATTGGGCCTCTGGTGCATATTTTTTATACTTTCACTTAATGGCCATGACTTTGTTTTATTTATATAGTTGTTTTCAGTATGCCACATTTTGGTGTGATACATCTAGTTTATTTAAAAAGCGACAAAGAGTCCTGTGGCACCTTATAGACTAACAGACATATTGGAGCATAAGCTTTCGTGGGTGAATAACCACTTCGTCAGACGCATGTGGTGGAAATTTCCAGAGTTTATTTGTTTGTATTGGTGGCGCACATCTGCACATTACCTCCATATTAGTGCTACACATAACAAAATTCATTCTGCACATGGATGGAAAAAATTAGAGGGAACATTGCCTATGAGGAAATATTTCATTTCTGTTAAGTGTACCAGCCATTACACTGACATAGTTTTCTCAACCAGTCAAAATGCCAAGATGCTATATAGTTACTGATGTGTAAGTGTACAGGTTTTTCCAAATGATGTATTTCCCTGAGTGATTATGTCTCATTTGCATAATCACTTAACTATAAAGCATGTGAAACACTGTAACTCCAGCTGTCAGCCCAGTTTTAGCCAGAATGAATGAATCTGCATAATTGGCTAGCGAACAGGAGCAGCTAACAAGGGGAGTTTTGTGAGGGAGTTCTCCAGGTGAAGGAGGAGTGATTATGTGACCCTTGGGGTAAGTTTGTTGTCTGTAGTCTGTGTGTTTTTGTTTGTGGTGTGCTTGCTGCTTGACTGAAATATACAGTGTGGTCTGTTTGTTTGTTTGGGGGACCGTGTGCTGAGCCTTGCGGCCTGCTAGGCAAGGCTGAGAGCTTCTTAATGAGGCTTTGATCCCTAAGCCCTTTAGCACCCATCAACCCTTAACCAGGGGGCAGGGCTAAGGGAGACAGAGAGGTACCTAGATGAGACTTTCCAGGACACAGTAGAATGGTCCCACTCCCGGTCTGACAGCCTCTGTGTTGTTGAGGAGGATGAAAGTCTCAGGGAAGGTGAACATCCAACTGGAGCAGAGGGAAATGATCACATTGTTGGGACTCTCCTTCCAGATGATGTTGTGGTATCCTCACACTGAGGATATCTCTCCGGGGGCGGGAACTGCAGTTATTAAGAAGAGACAGGTATTAGTAATAGGCGATTTGATCATTAGAAACATAGATAGCTGGGTATGCGATGACCGGGAGAACCGCATGGTGACTTGCCTGCCTGGTGCGAAAGTTGTGGACCTCTCGAGACATCTAGATAGACTTATGTGTAGGGCTGGGGAGGAGCCGGTGGTCGTGGTACATGTAGGTACCAATGACATAGGGAAGGATAGGAAAGAGGTCCTGAAGGCCAAATTTAGGCTGCTAGGTAAGAGATTGAAGTCCAAGACCTCCATGGTCGCATTCTCTGAAATGCTTCCAGTTCCACGCGCAGGGCCAGGTAGACGGGCAGAACTGCAGGGTCTCAATGCATGGATGAGACCATGTTGTAGGAAGGAGGGGTTTTGATTTATTAGGAACTGGGGAAACTTTTGGGAAAGGGGGAGCCTATGCAGAAAGGATGGGCTCCACCTAAACCAAACTGGAACCAGATTGCTGGCACTTAAAATTAAAAAGGTCATAGAGCAGTTTTTAAACTAAGGGCTGGGGGAAAGCCAACAGGTGCAGAGGAGCACGTGGTTCGGACAGAGACATAGAATCATAGAATCATAGAATATCAGGGTTGGAAGGGACCTCAGGAGGTCATCTAGTCCAACCCCCTGCTCAAAGCAGGACCAATTCCCAACTAAATCATCCCAGCCAGGGCTTTGTCAAGCCGGGCCTTAAAAACCTCCAAGGAAGGAGACTCCACCACCTCCCTAGGTAACGCATTCCAGTGCTTCACCACCCTCCTAGTGAAATAGTGTTTCCTAATATCCAACCTAGACCTCCCCCACTGCGACTTGAGACCATTGCTCCTTGTTCTGTCATCTGCCACCATTGAGAACAGCCGAGTTCCATCCTCTTTGGAACCCCCCTTCAGGTAGTTGAAGGCTGTTATCAAATCCCCCCTCATTCTTCTCTTCTGGAGACTAAACAATCCCAGTTCCCTCAGCCTCTCCTCATAAGTCATGCGCTCCAGACCCCTAATAATTTTTGTTGCCCTCCGCTGGACTCTTTCCAATTTTTCCACATCCTTCTTGTAGTGTGGAGCCCAAAACTGGACACAGTACTCCAGATGAGGCCTCACCAATGTCGAATAAAGGGGAACGATCACATCCCTTAGGGGAGGATCGATTAATGGAGATTCTCTATGTCCTAGTAAGGAGGAGAGGATGGAAGATGATAAAATACATGTAGGATCTGATGAGAAACAGTCCAATGAAAAAGAGTTCCATTTAATTACATCATGTAATGGCAGACAGCTAAAATGTGCCAAGTTTTTAAAGTGCTTATATACAAATGCTAGAGGTCTAAATAATAAGATGGGTGAACTAGAGTGCTTCATATTAAATGAGGATATTGATATAATAGGCATCACAGAAACTTGGTGGAATGAGGATAATCAATGGAACACAGTAATACCAGAGTACAAAATATATCGCAAGGACAGAACAGGTCGTGTTGGTGGGGGAGTGGCACTATATGTGAAAGAAAGCGTAGAATCAAATGAAGTAAAAATCTTAAATGAACCAAACTGTACTGTAGAATCTCTATGGATAGTAATTCCATGCTCTGATAATACAAATATAGCAGTAGGGATATATTACCGACCACCTGACCAGGATGGTGATAGTGACTGTGAAATGCTCAGGGAGATTAGAGAGGCTTTTAAAATAAAAAACTTAGTACTAATGGAGGATTTCATTTATCCCAATATTGACTGGATACATGTCACCTCAGGACAGGATACAGAGATAAAGTTTCTTGACAACTTAAATTATTGCTTCTTGGAGCATCTAGTCCTGGAACCCACCAGAGGAGAGGCAATTCTTGATTTATTCCTAAGTGGAGTACAGAATCTGGTCCAAGAGGTGAATATAGGTGGACCGCTTGGTGACCATAATATAATTAAGTTTAACATCCCTTTGGTGGGGAAAACTCCACAGCAGCCCAACACTGTAGTATTTAATTTCAGAAAGGGGAACTACACAAAAATGAGGAAGTTAGTTAAACAGAAATTAAAAGGTACAGCGCAAAAAGTGAAATTTCTGCAAGCTGCATGGAAACTTTTTAAAGACACCATAATAGAGGCTCAACTTAAATACATACCCCAAATTAAAAAACATAGTAAGAGAACCAAAAAAGGGCCACCATGGCTAAACAACAAAGTAAAAGAAGCAGTGAGAGGCAAAAAGGCATCCTTTAAACAGTGGAAGTTAAATCCTAGTGAGGAAAATAGAAAGGAGTATAAAGTCTGTCAAGTGAAGTGTGAAAATATAATTAGGAAGGCCAAAAAAGAATTTGAAGAACAGCTAGCCAAAGACTCAAAAAGTAATAGCAAAAATTTTTGTTAGTACATCAGAAACAGGAAGCCTGCTAAACAACCAATGGGGCCACTGGAAGATCGAGATGCTAAAGGAGCACTCAAGGGCGATAAGGCCATTGTGGAGAAACAAAATGAATTTTTTGCATAGGTCTTCACGGCTGAGGATGTGAGGGAGATTCCCAAACCTGAGCTATTCTTTTTAGGTGACAAATCTGAGTAACTGTCCCAGATTGAGGTGTCATTAGAGGAGGTTTTTGAACAAATTGATAAACTAAACAGTAATAAATAACCAGGACCAGATGGTATTCACCCAAGAGTTTTGAAGGAACTCAAATGTGAAATTGCAGAACTACTAACTGTAGTCTCTAACCTATCATTTAAACCAGGTTTTGTACCAAATGACTGGAGGATAGCTAATGTGAGGCCAATTTTTAAACAGGGCTCCAGAGGTGATCCTCGCAATTACAGGCCAGTAAGTCTAACTTTGGTACTAGGCAAACTGGTTGAAACTAGTAAAAAACAAAATTGTCAGACACATAGATTCACATAATTTGTTGGGGAAGAGTCAACATGGTTTTTGTAAAGGGAAATCATGCCTGACCAATCTACTAGAATTCTTTGAGGGAGTCAACAAGCATGTGGCCAAGGGGGATCCAATGAATATAGTGTACTTAGATTTTCAGAAAGCCTTTGACAAGGTCCCTCACCAAAGGCTCTTAAGCAAAGTAAATTGTCATGGGATAAGAGAGAAGGTCCTCTCATGGATTGGTAACTGATTAAAAGATAGGAAACAAAGGGTAAGAATAAATGGTCAGTTTTCAGAATGGAGAGAGGTAAATAGTGGTATTCCCAAGGGGTCTGTACTGGGCCCAGTCCTATTTAACATATTCATAAATGATCTGGAAAAAGGGGTAAACAGTGAGGTGGCAAAATTTGCAGATGATACAAAACTTATGGAGCTAGGCTGTTCTCAGTGGTGGCAGATGACAAAACAAGGAGCAATGGTTTCAAGTTGCAGTGGGGGATGTCTAGGTTGGATATTAGGATAAATTATTTCACTAGGAGGGTGGTGAAGCACTGAAATGGGTTATCTAGGGAAGTGGTGAAATCTGCATCCTTAGAGGTTTTTAAGGCCCGACTTGACAAAGGCCCGGCTTGATTTAGTTGGGGTTGATCTTGCTTTGAGCAGGGGGTTGGACTAGATGATCTCCTGAGCTCTCTTCCAATCCTAATCTTCTATGATTCTATGATACTCAAGATAGGTAAGTCCCAGGCAGACTTTGAAGAGCTACAAAAGGATATCTCAAAACTGGGTGACTGGACAACAAAATGGCAGATGAAATTCAATGTTGATAAATGCAAAGTAATGCACATTGGACAACATAATCCCAACTACAGTAACTCCTCACTTAACGTTAATGTTGTTTTGTTGTTACATCACTGATCTATTAGAGAACATGCTTGTTTAAAGTTGCGCAATGCTTCCTTTTAACATCTTGGCCTCCTGCTTTGTCCACTGCTTGCAGGATTCTCTGGAAGAGCAGCCTGTCCTCATGGGGGCTTGGAACCAGGGTGGGCCGGCAGCCACCCTATCAGCTCCCCTAAGTTCCCTGTAAGTAGGTGTGCGGCTGGGCAGGCACCCAGCAGGCTATCAATTGCTGGGCAGTTCAGGTGTCCCTCCACCCACTGCTGTGCTGCTCCTGCCTTCTGCCTTGGAGCTGCTCCCGGGAGCTCCCTGCTTGCTGTGTGGGGGGTGGGGAGAAGAGGGTTGCTGATGTCAGGGTGTCCCCCTCCCCTCCGCTCCTGTACCACATCTCTACAGAGTGGGGGGGACACGACAGGGCTCAGCACGGAGGGAGCTTGCTGGAAGCTGCTGCTGTGTCTGAACTTGCTGATCTACTTAAAAGGGCAGCATACTTAAAGTGGGGTCTGCGTACTTAAAGGGGCAATGCGCGTCTCTGACACACACACACACACACACACACACTCTCTCTCTCTCTCTCTCTCTCTGTCTTTGGAAAATCGGTGCCTGTGCAGCCGTGCATGCGCCGTCCGGAGGAGGGAATGGTACGCTCCAGTGGGATAGCGTGGGTTCATCATCACATTCAGTTTTTGCAGGGAAGTGTTTGCAGCCACTGTGGTGTGTCTATTGTGTTTCCTCCCTCCTGCCTCAGTCCATGCTGCCTTGTAGCGTGTGAGTCTATATTAACAACGATGTGTTAACCCTTGAGGGCTCAGCTGAGTGCTAGTTCGTCATTTAGCAGCAAGGCATTCCCTGGGAAATATCCCACCCTCTTCCACCCTCTGACCAAGCTTCACAATCATTATTGCTGTGTACAGTATTACACTGTTTGTTTAAAACTTATACTATATATGTAGATAATGTCTTTTGTCTGGCAAAATTTTTTTTCCTAGAACATAACACCCCCTATTTACATTAATTCTTATGGGGAAATTGGATTCGCTTAACATTGTTTCACTTAAAGTAGCATTTTTCAGGAACATAACTACAATGTTAAGCGAGGAGTTACTGTATACATATAAAATGATGGGGTCTAAATTAGCTGCTACCACTCAAGAAAGAGATCTTTGAGTCATTGTGGATAGTTCTCTGAAAACATCCACTCAATGTGCAGCAGCAGTCAAAAAAGCAAACAGAATGTTGGGAATCATTAAGAAAGAGATAGATAGTAAGATAGAAAATATCATATTGCCTCTATATAAATCCATGATACACCCATGTCTTGTATACTGCGTGCAGACGTGGTTGCTCCATCTCAAAAAAGATATATTGGAATTGGAAAAGGTGCAGAAAAGGGCAACAAAAATGATTAGGGGTATGGAACAGCTTCCTCATGAGGGGAGATTAATAAGACTGGGACTTTTCAGCTTGGAAAAGAGACAACTAAGGGGGGATATGATAGAAGCCTATAAAATCATGACTGGTGTGGAGAAAGCAAATAAAGAAGTGTTGTTTACTCCTTCTCATAACACAAGAACTAGGGGTCACCAAATGAAATTAATAGGCAACAGGTTTAAAACAGTCTGTGGAACTCTTTGCCAGAGGATGTTGTGAAGGCCAAGACTATAACAGGGTTTAAAAAATAACTAGATAAGTTCATGGAGGATAGGTTCATCAATGGCTATTAGCCAGAATGGGCAGGGATGTTGTCCCTAGCCTCTGTTTGCCAGAAGCTGGGAATGGGCGACAGGGGATGGATCACTTGATGATTACCTGTTCTGTTCATTCCCTCTGGGGCACCTGGCATTGGCCACTGTCGGAAGACAGAATACTGGGCTAGATGGACCTTTGGTCTGACCCAGTATGTCCACTCTTATGTTCTTATGTTCATATTTCTTGTACGGTTATTTCTCAGTGGCCATAGGGTGAATATGTAAATCTCTCTACTCGGATTGACTCTTTTATTCAAATTGTTTACCAATAACATCTCATCTTCTCATGGCATTGAGCTGAAGTACAAAAAACACCAATGTACCTGTAAAAGAAAGTGAAGATGGTAAAAATAATTAAGTTGTGAAGCTGCTGTAAGTAATGTTGTTAAAAGTTTACAAACCAGGTGACTTACTCTTCTTCAAGTGGTTGCAGAAGTGTATTCGATTCAAGTGTGTGCATGCCCTGTGCACTGAAGCTGGTGAACTTTGCCTAATGGTGGCCCTCTTTCCCTGTGCCTCCAGCCTCTACCCTGAGCTATTTAAGGACCGTGCTGCCCCCTGCCCCCTTCATTCTCATCACCCACAGCTAGAGTCGGAGCTTATCTGAAGATAAGTTCCTCACACTGTTTCTTTCCTCATTCTTTAGAGATTTTGTTGCAAATTGTTCATAGTTAGCACTGTTCATATAAGTTAGGAATGGTTAGTTAGGTTAATTAGTGATCCTGGTGGGATACCCTCCCCAGGGTTTAAACCCTATCCTTAGGGTGGGGTGTCTATTCCCAATAGCAATCCCCGTACATGGTGGCTATTGTGCTTAGGAGAAGGGCATGTTAAAGAAAAGTGCTCAATCTGCAAGTCTTTTAAGAAAAGAACACAGGTGTCAAGGTACTTGAGATTCAAGCAACACCTTATGGAACAGGCCATGAGGTCTGCATTGGCATCAGGGACCTCCACAGAATGTCCGACTGGCTCAGAGAACTTCAGAGCCAGAGCGACCCAATGTTGCTTGGCCAGACTCTGATGGCTCGCCCAGGAGAAAGAAATTGCTTTCCTTCCTTGGGTCCTCTGAGAAAAAGATCTTTCAAAACGGAATGCAGCGCCTCCAGACCTTGGGTAGAGTTATCCTCCTCTTCCAGGACAAGTGCAGACTGGCACCGTGATCCTTCGGGTATGCGAGATGGAGCAGGGCCACCTACCTGCTCTCCAGTACCAAGGCATCATCAGTTTGGCACTGTACTGTTGGCTCTGGCACTGTCCATGGGACGCCCATTGAGTCTGGTACCAATCACATTGGCACAAATGTTTCCACACCACTGGCATACCAGGCAGCATTGGACTTGTTTTCCTCTCTGTTTCTGATTCCTGCCTATGAAAGACTGAATCTGATTTTGGTCTGAGGTGTAGGCCAATTAACAATAGCTTCCACTTTCTAGGGATTAGAAGAGATTTCCCCACTCTCTACCCAATGTCCCAAATAAAGAACCTTGGCTGCTCCTATTTTATATTTAGATGCCTTTACAGTAAGGTCTGCATCTCTGAGTTTTGACTATACAGTTTCCAAATGTCTCTTGTTGCTAAATATTGCTTTATCATCAATATAAACTTGAGCAGTTCTTGTAATCTGTTTAACAGTTGCTTGATGAACCTCTGAAAAGTGGCTCCTGCATTGATCAATCCAAAAGATAACATTTTGAACTCATAAAATCCAGTATTAGAATAAAAGCAGATATTTTCTGTGCTTCATTATCCTATGGAATCTGTCAGTACCTGTTAACCAGGTCTGTCATGCTCAGATATTTTGCATAGCGCAAAGTATCTAACAAAGTCATGAGTTCTGGACATAGGATATGCATCAGGGTCTGTGACAGCATGAAGTTTTCTATAGTCAATATAAAATCCTTTCTTAGGAACCAACACAAAAGGTGAAGCCCAGGAACTGTCATACTCTATTTATCCCCATATCTAGTATATTCTGTATTTATTTATGAATTTGCTTCTGCATTTTTCCAGGGGTTCGGTATGCCCTGGTAGGTGCATATCGGGGTCCCGCAGTGTTGATCTTATGAATCATCTTATAAGTCATTCTTGATATGCTGGAAAAAATACCTTCGTACAACTAGAATTTCTGCCCTTTCAGGCTGTCTCAACTCTTTGTGATGAGTCATCCTAGCATTCTGCCATCAGACCCATGAGGTGTCATGTCACAGCAGAACAAACCATATGCTCAGTGGCTTCTCTATTGTGATAGGCATTAAGTCTATTTATATGCGCTGTCTGTAGGTCAGCCCTTGCTGTGGGGTTTCTGTATCTGATATACAACCAAATTTTCTTTTTCCACAATCTCAAAAGGTCCCTCCCATGAATTTTGCATTTTGTGCTTCTTTATAGGGCTTAGCGCCAGTACCAGGTCCTCAACCTCAAAAGAGCACTAACAAGCATTCCGGTCATACCATGCCTTCTGTGTGGCCTGGCTATCAGTGAGGTTAGTTTGAAACACTTCTATCACATCCATTCTCTCCTTTCTGAACCTTTGTACACATTCAGTCACTGATTCCCCCTCTGCTTCAATGCCACCCTCTCAGGAATCTCTGATGAACCCTTACCTTTCTCCCATCCAGGAGATCAAATGGGGAGAATCTTGAGGATTCCACCAGTGACGGGATCCCAGGGGAACAACCTGGAACTATGCTGTGCCCCCTTAACTCTCCAGCCTGGGCTGTCTCTCATAGTGCTTTGCCAGTGACAAGGGGCAAACCTCTCCAGGTGCTTTGATCACTTAGCCACCAGCATACAGAGGCACACCCGGCTAAATTGCATGAATACTCTCCATGTCACTCATGAACTGTACACAGGGAAACACCAGCAAATCTCCCAAGCCCCCAGACTTGCACCTCAGACATATACCGTCTTATACTTCTCTTGAGCAGTGCAAGCTTATTAATTGGTTTGCTACTTCGTCAAAGGAAAGTAGACATGTACCAGCCTTTGTAACCTGAGCAGATTTCCCAAGCACTTTAGACAAACTCACTGGTAAGGATAAAACATTAAAATAAGTTTATTAACTACAGAAAGGTAGATTTTAAGTGATAGGCATGAAGATTAGAGAAAGAAAATAGAAAGACAGTAAAAAGTAAACACACATTCTAAATCCTAAACTTTTACACTAAGCAAGAGTTGAATCAAACAGCTTTTCTCACCCCACTGGATGTTGCAGGTAAGTTACTGTTTTTAATACACAGGCTGAATTTCCTTCTCAGCCTGGGACTGGTCTCCTCAGTTCAAGTCTTTGTCTTCCCAGTGTTCTTGCCTTCACCGTAGGTGGGGGAAGAGAGAGATTGTCTCATGATGCCACTGTCCCTTATTTTATACTCTTAATCCATGTCCCTAGAAAGGTACTGGCCCAGGCATGTCTTGGTGGGCCTTGCTGAGTCACAGAGTTGAGCAATCCCCATTGTGTGGTGCTTGCGCAATTCTCTCTTATTGAGTTGTAGATCTTTTGTTTAAAATTCTGCTGCTGGTCAATAGTCGTTTAATGCCTGGCTGAGTGTGTCCTTTGTTGTTACTGGAGAACTAGCAGGGGGTGACTCCCAGACTCACAACATATTTCAATAACAACCATATAGCAAAATATCATAATTTCATACAAAATAGCGATATACATATTTTGACAGAACAATGAGTTTCAGCAGATCATGACGTTTCATATGGTATCTTATATGGCATGCTTTTTATGGAATATCACAACCATATATGAATGATGAATATGGGGATTACAAGGTGCTACTTTGAGGTACAGCATGTCACACTTGCCTATAGTCAAAAAACAGGTAGTGTAACATTTCATCCCAGTCACTTGCCCTCTTGTTTGCATACATTTCCAGCATAGGCTTTAGTGTCCCAATGAACCTTTCAACCAAACCATTTGTTTCTGGGTAATAGGGGGCACCCCTCAGTTAGAATCATAGAATCAGAGAATCATAGAATAGAATAATAGAATATCAGGGTTGGAAGGGACCTCAGGAGGTCATCTAGTCCAACCCCCTGCTCAAAGCAGGACCAATTCCCAACTAAATCATCCCAGCCAGGGCTTTGTCAAGCCGGGCCTTAAAAACCTCCAAGGAAGGAGACTCCACCACCTCCCTAGGTAACGCATTCCAGTGCTTCACCACCCTCCTAGTGAAATAGTGTTTCCTAATATCCAACCTAGACCTCCCCCACTGCAACTTGAGACCATTGCTCCTTGTTCTGTCATCTGCCACCATTGAGAACAGCCGAGTTCCATCCTCTTTGGAACCCCCCTTCAGGTAGTTGAAGGCTGCTATCAAATCCCCCTCATTCTTCTCTTCTGGAGACTAAACAATCCCAGTTCCCTCAGCCTCTCCTCATAAGTCATGCGCTCCAGACCCCTAATCATTTTTGTTGCCCTCCGCTGGACTCTTTCCAATTTTTCCACATCCTTCTTGTAGTGTGGGGCCCAAAACTGGACACAGTACTCCAGATGAGGCCTCACCAATGTCGCATAAAGGGGAACGATCACGTCCCTCGATCTGCTGGCAATGCCCCTACTTATACAGCCCAAAATGCTGTTAGCCTTCTTGGCAACAAGAGCACACTGTTGACTCATATCCAGCTTCTCGTCCACTGTGACCCCTAGGTCCTTTTCTGCAGAACTGCTACCTAGCCATTCGGTCCCTAGTCTGTAGCTGTGCATGGGATTCTTCCGTCCTAAGTGCAGGACTCTGCACTTGTCCTTGTTGAATCTCATCAGGTTTCTTTTGGCCCAATCCTCTAATTTGTCTAGGTCCCTCTGTATCCGATCCCTACCCTCTAGTGTATCTACCACGCCTCCTAGTTTAGTGTCATTGGCAAACTTGCTGAGAGTGCAGTCCACACCATCCTCCAGATCATTAATAAAGATATTAAACAAAACCGGCCCCAGGACCGACCCTTGGGGCACTCCGCTTGAAACTGGCTGCCAACTAGACATCGAGCCATTGATCACTACCCGTTGAGCCCGACGATCTAGCCAGCTTTCTATCCACCTTACAGTCCATTCATCCAGCCCATACTTCTTTAACTTGGCAGCAAGAATACTGTGGGAGACCGTATCAAAAGCTTTGCTAAAGTCAAGCAATAACACATCCACTGCTTTCCCCTCATCCACAGAGCCAGTTATCTCATCATAGAAGGCAATTAGGTTAGTCAGGCATGACTTCCCCTTGGTGAATCCATGCTGACTCTTCCTGATCACTTTCCTCACCTCTAAGTGTTTCATAATTGATTCCTTGAGGACCTGCTCCATGATTTTTCCAGGGACTGAGGTGAGGCTGACTGGCCTGTAGTTCCCCGGATCCTCCTTCTTCCCTTTTTTAAAGATGGGCACTACATTAGCCTTTTTCCAGTCATCCGGGACCTCCCCCGATCGCCATGAGTTTTCAAAAATAATGGCTAATGGCTCTGCAATCTCATCCGCCAACTCCTTTAGCACCCTCAGATGCAGCGCATCCGGCCCCATGGACTTGTGCACGTCCAGTTTTTCTAAATAGTCCCGAACCACTTCTTTCTCCACAGAGGGCTGGTCACCTTCTCCCCATATTGTGCTGCCCAGTGCAGCGGTCTGGGAGCTGACCTTGTTTGTGAAGACAGAGGCAAAAAAATCATTGAGTACATTAGCTTTTTCCACATCCTCAGTCACTAGGTGGCCTCCCTCATTCAGTAAGGGGCCCACACTTTCCTTGACTTTCTTCTTGTTGCTAACATACCTGAAGAAACCCTTCTTGTTACTCTTAACATCTCTTGCTAGCTGCAACTCCAAGGGTACGTCTATACTTACTTCCTGGTCCGGATGTAAGCAATCGATCTTCTGGGATCGATCCCGGAAGTGCTTGCCGTCGACGCCGGTACTCCAGCTCAGCGAGAGGAGTACGAGGCATCGATGGGGGAGCCTGCCTGCAGCGTCTGGACCCGCGGTAAGTTCGGACTAAGGTACTTCGAATTCAGCTACCTTATTAACGTAGCTGAATTTGCGTACCTTAGTCCGAAGTGGGGGGTTAGTGTGGACCAGGCCCAAGTGTGATTTGGCCTTCCTGATTTCACTCCTGCATGCCTGAGCAATATTTTTATACTCCTCCCTGGTCATTTGTCCAATCTTCCACTTCTTGTAAGCTTCTTTTTTGCGTTTAAGATCAGCAAGGATTTCACTGTTTAGCCAAGCTGGTCGCCTGCCATATTTACTATTCTTTCTACACTTCGGGATGGTTTGTTCCTGCAACCGCAATAAGGATTCTTTAAAATACAGCCAGCTCTCCTGGACCCCTTTGCCCTTCATGTTATTCTCCCAGGGGATCCTGCCCATCTGTTCCCTGAGGGAGTCAAAGTCTGCTTTTCTGAAGTCCAGGGTCCGTATTCTGCTGCTCTCCTTTCTTCCTTGTGTCAGGATCCTGAACTCGACCATCTCATGGTCACTGCCTCCCAGGTTCCCATCCACTTTTGCTTCCCCTACTAATTCTTCCCTGTTTGTGAGCAGCAGGTCAAGAAAAGCTCTGCCCCTACTTGGTTCCTCCAGCACTTGCACCAGGAAATTGTCCCCTACACTTTCCAAAAACTTCCTGGATTGTCTGTGCACCGCTGTATTGCTCTCCCTGTATTGCAGATATCAGGGTGATTAAAGTCTCCCATGAGAACCAGGGCCTGCGATCTAGCAACTTCTGCTAGTTGCCAGAAGAAAGCCTCGTCCACCTCATCCCCCTGGTCTGGTGGTCTATAGCAGACTCTGACCACGACATCACCCTTGTTGCTCACACTTCTCAACTTTATCCAGAGACACTCAGGCTTTTCTGCAGTTTCATACCAGAGCTCTGAGCAGTCATACTCCTCTCTTACATACAACGCAACTCCCCCACCTTTTCTGCCCTGCCTGTCCTTCCTGAACAGTTTGTATCCATCCATGATAGTACTCCAGTCATGTGAGTTATCCCACCAAGTCTCTGTTATTCCAATCGCATCATAGTTCCCTGACTGTGCCAGGACTTCCAGTTCTCCCTGCTTGTTTCCCAGGCTTCTTGCATTTGTGTATAGGCACTTAAGATAACTCATTGATCGTCCCTCTTTCTCAGTATGAGACAGGAGTCCTCCCCTCTTCCGCTCTCCTGCTTGTGCTTCCTCCCAGGATCCCATTTCCCCACTTACCTCAGGGCTTTGGTCTCCTTCCCCCGGTGAACCTAGTTTAAAGCCCTCCTCACTAGGTTAGCCAGCCTGCTGGCGAAGATGCTCTTCCCTCTCTTCGTTAGATGGAGCCCGTCCCTGCCCAACACTCCTCCTTCTTGGAACACCATCCCGTGGTCGAAGAATCCAAAGCCTTCTCTCCGACACCACCAGCGTAGCCATTCGTTGACTTCCACGATTCGACGGTCTCTACCCAGGCCTTTTCCTTGCACAGGGAGGATGGACGAGAACACCACTTGCGCCTCAAACTCCTTTATCCTTCTTCCCAGAGCCAGGTAGTCTGTTTTATCCTACACAATTCACTGAATAACTGAAACATGAAATTTGACCCACAATCAGATAAAGTCTCTTTATGAAAACTATCATGTTTTGAGATGAAATTCAGACTGGTAACGGATTGTGGCACTGCCTACCCCGTAACCCTGGATGCCTTAAAGTGCTCTCTTGCTGTAGCTCCCTCTCCGGACACTCTCTGCCAGCTTACAAGCATGCACTGAATGTCTGGTTCAGCAACTTTGACTCCAGCAGCCTGCTTGTTATACCATAGTAGCAATCTGGTCTCCACCAGCCTTGATTACTATTGGCCAAGTGACCCCAGCACATTCCCAGTGCCAACTTTCCCCAAACCTGCCTGTCTTCAGCTTAGGGTTGCCAACGTTTTATTGGCTGAAAACCGGACCCCAAAGCCCCAACACTGCTCCGCCTCTTCCCCATGGCCCCAGGGACGGGAACTTCTGCAGCCTGACTCGGAACCTGCCTGCCTGCAGTTAGGAGGTGGCCCCAGCTGAGCAGGGGCTCGTGCAGGTTGATGACCCTGCAGCCCCCCCGCCATCCTACGGTAACCGGACTTTTTGTCAAAAGCCAGCAAACCGGCCAATATACATTTCTTTTTGTAGGACTAACCTGCTTATCAGCTCTACTTAGATTGCTTGGTCTATACATATTTTAATAACATATTTCCAGCACACCAACATAACTCTTTACATGCTAACCATACATACTGTGATAGACCCAGACCAGTTGGGAACAGCAGAGTAGCAGAAGGGAGATATACTGGCCACTGGATACGTAGTTTTCTGTTCCCTGAGTGACCAGAGCAGGGGCTGCTCCAGGCTAATAGATCACCTGACTCCAATTAACCTGCTAAGAGTCAGGTGAGGCAGTTAATCACCTGACTCTAATTAAGGCCCCTCTGATGCTATAAAAGGGCTCACTCCAGTCAAGCCAGGGGGAGCCACGGAGCCAGAGGAGAGGAAGTGTGTGAGAGGAACTGGGAGCAAGAGGTGTGCAAGAAGCTGAGCGTGAGTAGGCGAACTGCTGGAGGACTGAGGAGTACAAGCGTTATCAGACATCAGGAGGAAGGTCCGGTGGTGAGGACAAAGAAGGTGTTGGGAGGAGGCCATGGGGAAGTAGCCCAGGGAGTTGTAGGTGTCATGCAACTGTACCAGGAGGCACTCTAAACAGCTGCAGTCCACAGGGCCCTGGGCTGGAACCCGGAGTAGAGGGCGGGCCCGGGTTCCCCCCATACCTCCCAACTCCTGATCAAACACAGGAGGAATTGACCTGGACTATAGCTTCTACCAGAGGGGAAGGTCTCTGGACTGTTTCCTGACCCACAGGATGAATCTGTGAAGCGAGCAAATCCGCCAATAAGCGCAGGACCCACCAAGGTAGAGGAGGAACTTTGTCACAATACATCACACAAGAATATTAATAACTAGAATTTCATCAGTTTTCATATGGTACCTTCTTTGGATAAATATTATGACAACCATGTGTTATGTCATAGATTTGTCAGGCATGGTAACAGTTATATAGTTACAGACAGTGAATCTTTTGTACGACCCTGCAGGACTAGACCATGTGACCGCAGGGGTTCTACATCACCACTTGAAGCTTAGGTTGGGTTTCCACTGGAGGACCCTGTGAAGTTAGGCTTGGCAGGAAGTATTGTCCAGCAGGGCCTGAGTGGCGGCCCCTCACAGCCCACTCATTGGCTGATGCTAATATTTAAGCTAGGATCCCATCATGAGTAGCTGTCTGAGCAACAATGCAGACTGCCTGTCTGTTTCCATTCCAGACCCTGGACTTCAGCAAGGCTTTTGATATAGTCCCACATAATATTCTGATAGGTAAGCTGCAGAAATCCAGGCTCAACAGAACTACCATTAAGTGGATACATAATTGGTTAAACAACCACAAACAAAGAGAAACTGTTAATGGAATGATGTCAGATTAGAAGGCGGTCTCAAGTGAGGTTCCACCGGGATCTGTTCTGGCTCCAGTGTTCAACATCTTTATTAATGACCTGGATGTAGGAATAGAGAGCATACTAATCAAATTTGCAGATGACACAATGCTAGTGGGGGGATTGCAAACACTTTGGAAGATAGAATAAAATTCAAAGGGATCTTGATAAATGGGAGAACTAGGCTAGACAACTAAATGAAATTCAACAAAGACAAATGTAAGGTGCTACACTTAGGGAAGAAAAATCAAATGCACAAATACAAAATGGGGAATAACTACCTTGGCAGCAGTACTGCTGGGAAGGATCTGGGATTTATTATGGATCACAAGCTCAACATGAGTCAACAATGCAATGTTGCTGTAAGAGTCTGGTAGAGGTCTCCCTACGGGATTGGGGAGCAGGCAGATACCGGACACAGTGTTTGTATATAATACTCTAAATGCATTTTTTATTGATTACAATATAAACCCCACTCACTCCACATTCACACCCCTTTCATACTACACCAGAGTTCGAAGGTCAGAATGAAATCCCAATGGCCAGTTGAAATTCAGTCTGATCACAAGGTGTGGGGAGCCGGCGTTACAAACCTCTTCTTTTTCAGAGCTCTGGATCGATGTCTGACTCCAAATTTCAGATATGTCAGGCAATTATTTATAGACCAGTTCGTCGCATCATCAGCTTTGTTTCTGTTTACGAAGCCTTTCACCCGTCACTCCAGGCAAACAGTTCTGGGCAGGCCACCATAATCTAAGACGTTCCATTTCCCCCAATTCTTGCATAACTGCACAGCTGGTGTTATTCCCTTCTCTGCTAATTCTTCATATCCCCCATGGACTTAAAATTTGTTTTTGCACAGACAATTCTTGACCACTCATATCCTTGAATTCTTGCTTTAGTTGCCAGCACGCAACTCATGTACTCATGTCAAACATACAGCATTTATACTAGGCCCATATGGCCTATAGTGTTTTAAAACATATACATCACAACACTGTTGCAAAAAAAGTAAATGCACTATTGCATTAACAGAGGCATAGCATGCAAGTCCTGGGAAGTGATAGTACCTCTCTACTTGGCACTGATTAGGCCTCAGCTGGAGTACTGTGCCCAATTTAGTTCACCACTGTACAGAAAGGATGTAGAGAAACTGGAAAGGACCCAGAGGCAATCGACAAGAATGATCAAAGGAATGAAATGCAAGCCGTATGAGCAAAGGCTGAAGGAACTGGGCATGTTTAGTTTGGAAAAGAGCAGATTGAGGGGGGACATCATAGCAGTCTTCAAATACTTGAAAGGCTGCCATAAAAAAGATGGAGAAAAATTATTCTCTCTTGCCATAGAAAGCAGGACAAGAGGCAATGGGTTCAAACTAGAGCGTAGCAGATTTAGATTGAATCTCAGGGAAAACTTCCTACCTCTAAGAACAGTAGGACAATGGAACAGACTGCCTAGGGAGGTTGTGGAATCTCCTTCACTGGAGGTTTTCAAAAAGAGGCTGGATAGCCATCTGTCTTGGATGGTTTAGACACAGTATATCCTGCATCTTGGTAGGGGGTTACAGATGATCTTTGTGGTCCCTTCTAACCCTATGGTTCTATGATTCTGTGTTTCTAACCCCAACTCTGCTATTCACCTGCCATCTGCAACTTGTGCCTGACTCCGACTTTCTGATATTCTGACCCCGCTTGACCCTGATCCTGCAATCTGCCTGCAAGTTGGTTCCTGACCCTGACTTCCTGGCATTCTGACCTGGCTCATGCCCAACTCATCTCCTAACTACAATTTAGCAGCTGACCAGTGAACGCAGGCTACCCATGACTTGGCCCTGACAGCCAGCAGACATTAAAGGGCACATAGGGTCACTTCAGACAGACACCTTATCAGCCACATCATCAAGATTACTCCAGAAAGAGAAGATCTGGATCTAGTTTTACACAACCAGCCTGTCCTCCTCTACCTTTGGGCAGGCAATCTGTTTGACTTGCTTATCAAGGGCTGTTGCCTAATCTATGATTGTGTATTAATTATATTGATTATTTAAGAATTCCCAGTTATCACTTCGAGGTTTGACAGGTTCTTGTCCCAAGATCAGGCCCAGTATTATTAAAATCACTGTTCAGTGGGAACCCCAGTGTGCATGGTCACACTTTAGGAAACTTTCTGTATTTGCAATAGTTTTATTAATACATTTAGCAAAGTCACAAACACTCTTAGGTAGAGATACAGAATGTACATCTAAACATCCGCACACTTACACCATCCCTTGCAGAACAACCTGAAATGTTAGCCATTATCTTCTTCATCACCATCATCTTCCTCATCACCATCGCCAGTGGCCATCATCCCGGCACCTCCAAAGGGTTACATCTTTCCCTCCCAGGGCCGGCTCTACCATTTTTGCTGCCCCAAGCACCCGAACTGCCGAAGCAAAAAAAAAAAAAAGGCCGCCGGACTGTGCCACCCCAAGAATGGATGGAATGCCACCCCTTAGCATGTGCCGCCCCAGGCACGTGCTTCCTCCGCTGGTGCCTGGAGCTGGCCCTGTTCCCTCCTCAAGCACACAGGCTGGAATACAATTTTTATGATATGTTATGCTGATGCCAGTATGCCTAATGCATATTCAATAGGGGTTTCTCCCCTCTTTATTATTTGTATTTCCTCACCCTACTAAAGTTGGGTTGTCCTGCTCCTATATGTTAGTATATTAATGATCTCAACTTATTATCATAGATGTCAGTTCATTGCCATTGGCACTCATGTGATCAGCCATCTGCAGATGTTCCTATCCTAAAATATCCAAAATCTGGTGTTAGTTCATATTCCTGTGATTGCCTGGCATCGTTATGTACAAACTTCCCCCTTAAATCCTCTATTCCCAGTTTTCCAAAACTTAGGGGTGACCATTTATCTGTGCCAAATTTCATAGGCCTCAAATCTTATGCTAACTGCTGAAGCAAGTATCTTACAAGAGACAGGCCTGTAGGTTCCTTGTGTTACAGCTAAATAAAATAAATAGTAACATTAGCTCTATAGACTACAGAGCAGCAGATCATTTGTGAACATCCTATTCCCATCGATTCAAAGACAGGCTGTCTTGCTTCTACAGTGTTTGGGAAGCAATAATGTTAGAAAGATGGGCCCTAAGAACTGTAGGATCAGGTGATGCCATGCAATTTCTGTCCATCGCCACCCTCCCACCTCTCTACCCCATCCCTTTTCAGGGACCCATCTCATGAGTCACTATTTTTGCAGTAGGTCCAAACTCTGTGTGCTCTGGGTACTCTACAGGAGGTTTGTTGGAAAGAATTTCTTCTACTGGTACTTCCTGATCCCCAAGTCCAATCTCCGCCATTTCACCACATACATCAAATACATCAAATTTAATGTGGTTACCCTTGCTACTATTCTTCCTGCACTGAATTGCGATGAGTGATTTGCTGCTTTCGATCTCTAGGATGATTATTTCCAAGTGGCTATCTTCCCAGGTTACAAGAAGTTCAGCAGATTTCTCTTTACTGGTCAACACTGTCAGTACATGGTTCTCTTCTTTGGCCTATCATCAGCCCCGTACATCTTTACCAAATGCATGATGATGACAGCAGTCTTTTGGAGTTCATGTCTTATTGTACTTAGACAATTGGCTGGTGAGAGGCAGATCCAAGGAACAAGTCTTCAGTCATGTTCAGGTCACACTGGACCACTTCAATTGATTGGGATTGATTCTGAACACACCAATGTTAACCTTGAATCCAACTCAAAAAATCAAGTTCATTGGGACCCTACAAGTTTGAGGGCCTTTCTCCCATGCGAATGTTTGAAGCAAGATTGCATCTTGTCCTTTTCAGTCATGGTTGAGGTTTATCTATTGCCCAAGTTGCCAGTCATTGGACAGGCTTGTTCAAGTGTCTCCAGAGATAGTAGACTCATTACAGTGGTGAACAGAACAATGTGTGCCAGGGTGTTTGCTTTACCTGTTCTCCGCTGGCTAGAAGAGTAGTCATCGATTCCTCTACAATAAGTTGGGGAGTGCATTTGGGAGCATTGAAAGTTCAAGGCTTGTGGTTGGAATAGGATCACATTAGGGCACAGTAATCCATATGCTCACCAACAATATGACTGCAATGTATTATGTGAACAAGTAGGGAGGAGCCTGCTCCAACCAGCTACATCAGGAGGCAATACATTTATGGCATTTCTGCATCAGGGAGAGCATCATTCCCTCAACAGCTCACTTATTCTGCGGTCCAGAATCATTTGGCAGATCACCTCAGCAGGAATTTCTCCCAGGATCACGAGTGGTCTCTGAAATCCAAGGTGCTGAGGTCCATCTTCACAGAATGGGGCATCCTGGCTATCAACTTGTTTTCAATGAGACACAACAGGAAGTACCATCAGTTTTGCTCTTGAATGGGTTTAAGTCCAAGCTCCTTAACTCAAGCCTTCCACCTCAATTGAGGTTTGGCTGTGATCCCAGTGATCCCACAGGCTCTTATCCCAGTGATCCCACAAGCTGAAGTTGGATCAGGCCAAAATGATTGTCATTGCCTCAGCTTGGCCAAGGCAGTGTTGGTTCTCCAACCTACTCAGTGTTTTGGTTCAGCCTCCCATCTCCCTTCCTCTTCATCCCAACCAACTAACTCAGCAGTATGGTCAAGTTTTGCCTGTAGCACTCACATTTCATGGCGTGGATGCTACATTGCCAGATGGGGAGGAGAAACGATATTCGGAAGCTGTTCAAGGGGTGTTGCTTAACAGCAGGAAGCCTTCTATTGCAGTGGCTTATTTAGCCTAGTGGAAGCAATTTTCAGTTTGGTCGTTTGCTCAGGGAATTCAGACGATGCAGGGCTGTATTCAGGACGTTTTGAACTACTTCTTACATCTTCAGTCTTCTGCTCCACTGCACAATTGGTTGATGGTTTAGAGTGATCTTGGCATTTCATCTGCCCATCCAAGGGAATGTATGCAGTGTTGTTGTAGCCAAGTTGGTCCCCGGATATTAGAGAGACAAAGCGGGTGAGGTAATATCTCTTATTGGACCAACTTCTGTTGGCAAGCGAGACAAGCTTTTGAGCTTACACAGAGCTTAAAGCTTGTCTCTCTGACCACAGAAGTTGGTCCAATAAAAGGTATTACCTTACCCTTCTAAGGGAAAACAGTTTTCTTAAACCTCATGATGGTGAGATTTCTAAGGGGAGTCATTCTTCTCCACCCACCTGGGAAAGAGCCAGTTCCCTTGTGTGGCCTTAATACTGTCCTGGCTGCTTTTATGGGTCCTCCATTCAAGGCCCTGGGAACTTGTTCTCTGTCCCTCCTGTGCCAGAAGACAGTCTACCTTATGACAATAACATCTGCAAGAAGAGTATGCGAGCTACAGGCTTAATGGCAGAGTCTCTGCACATGCACGTTTTCAAGGACAAAGTGTCTCTATAGCCATGTCCAAAATTTTTGCCAGAAGTGTTTTCACAGTTTCACCTGAACCAGCTAATTAATAATATAATAAGATATACCTATCTCATAGAACTGGAAGGGATCCTGAAAGGTCATTGAGTCCAGCCCCCTGCCTTCACTAGCAGGACCAAGTACTGATTTTTGCCCCAGAGTCCTAAGTGGCCCCCTCAAGGATTGAACTCACAACCCTGGGTTTAGCAGGCCAATGCTCAAACCACTGAGCTATCTCTCCCCTTGGTAATTTATTTACCAGTGTTCTTTGCTGAACTGCAGTTGAATGCGAATGAACAGTGACTTCCCATATTGGATGTGAGACAGTGCTGGGTGTTCGACCTTGACAGAACTAAGCCTTTTTGAGCATCGCCTGTTTGACTCCTAGCAGATCGAATGAAGGGTCAGGCAGTCTCGGTGAAAATGATTTCCAGATGGATAACTTCTGCATTACATCAGCATATGAAGTAGCTCAGACCATGCCTTCAGAGATTGGCTCTTTCAATGAGGGCCCAAGCAACATCATTAGCATTCCTCAATTTTCAGCATTGGACATTTGCAGGGCTGTTACCTGGTCTTTTATACATACTTTTAACCAGGCATTATGTGATTACTATTGTGTCTAGGTCAGAGACAAACTCTGGGAAGGCAGTCCTGCAGACATTGTTTAAGTAGACTCTAAGCTCCACTTCCTACGAATACTGCTTGTGAGTCATCTAAGTGGAATACACATCTGCAGCCACTTGAAGAAGAAAAGATAGGTACTTACCTTTATTTTAACTGTTGTTCTTCAATATGTGGGTATTACGTTCCCCTCTTGTGTTATCTGGATCGGTGATCTGCTAGGTCACTCCAATCCTTGACTCTGGGAGCCAGCCTTACCTTGCACTGCTGTGAGAACCCCCACTCCTGGGCTGTTCACACACAGCCTCTGGCTTGTAAGCTGCTCCTTGGATTGTGCAACCCCATGACAGTAGCCAATATCTCCGGTCCCAGACACAACCCTAGGAACTTCCATCTTGCAGTGTCCAGTTATGCCCGCTGGTCGCTGCAAGCTTATATGAGTTCGTCAATTTAACAAAGAAATTGATGTGTACCAGGCTTGTTATCCCAAGCAGAATCTCTGACATGCTTCAAACCAAACGCACTGCTTCAGGTAGAATAAACAAACAGATTTATTAACTATAAAGACAGATTTTAAGTGATTATAAGTCAAAGCATAACAAGTCAAATTTAGTCAAATGAAATAAAAGCAAAACGCATTCTAAGCTGATCTTAACACTTTCAGTGCCCTTACAAACGTAGATGTTTCTCACCACAGGCTGGCTGGTTGCCCTTCAGCCAGGCTCTCCCCTTTGATCAGCGCTTCAGTCACTTGGTGGTGATGTCTGTAGATGGAGGCGGAAGAGAGAGCAGGAGCATGGCAAACATCTCTCCCTTTTATCCTGTCCTTTCTTCCCCCTTGGCTTTGCCCCCGCCCCAGAGTCAGGTGAGCATTACCTCATTGCAGTCACAAACTGACCAAAGGAAGGGCGGTGACTCACTCGAGAGTCCAACAGATCCTTTTGTTGCTGCCTAAGCCTGCATCCTTTGTTCCTGTGAGGCTGGGCTGGGTTTGTCCCATACATGCCCTGATGAGGTGTTAACTGCCTCTCTGCTCTTGGAGAGTTTTTGCCTGGGCTTATTTTAAGCCATGAAGACACATTTTCAGCCTCATAACTATATACATGAAATTCTAACCTATAACATTACTATAACATTATTGTAACAACAATTACTATAACATCACTATAACAACAATGCTCAGTGCATCATGAGCCTTCCGAAGACACCCAACATGACAAACTCTGCATTGGATACCACACAATCATTTTACAAGGATGAATATGGGGGTCCTGGGTGTTCCCCTGAATACAGAGCATCACAGTGGCTGCAGACGTGTATTCCCTGGACCACTCTCCATCCCCTCTGTATTGGGGTCTGTATTTTTGATGTTTGGTGCAAAGGAACTGAGGGTGGTCAGGGCGGCGCTGCCCTTATATAGCCAGGGGAGGAGATAGAGCCACAGGGCATGAACGTCCCTTCCTCCCATATACTGCTAGTAAGAGAGCAGTAAGCTCTCTCTCTCCCCGTTTTACACACACACACACACACACACATACACACACACACACACACACACACACCAAGCTAATTCTCTAAAGGCTGGAAAGGAAGCCAAAAGATGGACTGATTATTATTTATTTTTTAATACTTGGGTGTAGACCACAAGGTACTGCTAAAATAACATAACTAGAGTACATAGTACAACACTACACTGGCTCCAATCATTCCTCTCTAGCACAACCCAGAGAGTTGAGATGAAAACTGCTCCTCTTCCCCAGCAGGGACCCATACCATCTCCCTCTCTCTTCAGAATCAATACAAAGCTACTTGGAGAAAGTGAGATATCCTGGGCTCGACTGTCAGCAATATGCTTACAAGAAGTGGAAGATTGGACAAATGACCAGGGAGCAGTATAAAAATATCGCTCAGGCATGCAAGAGTGAAATCAGGAAGGCCAAATCACACTTGGAGTTGCAGCTAGCAAGAGATGTTAAGAGTAACAAGAAGGGTTTCTTCAGGTATGTGAGCAACAAGAAGAAAGTCAAGGAAAGTGTGGGCCCCTTACTGAATGAAGGAGGCAACCTAGTGACAGAGGATGTGGAAAAAGCTAATGTACTCAATGCTTTTTTTGCCTCTGTCTTCACAAACAAGGTCAGCTCCCAGACTGCTGCACTGGGCAGCACAGTATGGGGAGGAGGTGACCAGCCCTCCGTGGAGAAAGAAGTGGTTCGGGACTATTTAGAAAAACTGGACGAGCACAAATCCATGGGGCCGGATGCGCTGCATCCGAGGGTGCTAAAGGAGTTGGCGGATGTGATTGCAGAGCCATTGGCCATCATCTTTGAAAACTCATGGCGATCGGGGGAGGTCCCGGATGACTGGGAAAAGGCTAATGTAGTGCCCATCTTTAAAAAAGGGAAGAAGGAGGATCCGGGAAACTACAGGCCAGTCAACCTCACCTCAGTCCCTGGAAAAATCATGGAGCAGGTCCTCAAGGAATCAATTCTGAAGCACTTAGAGGAGAGGAAAGTGATCAGGAACAGTCAGCATGGATTCACCAAGGGGAAGTTGTGCCTGACTAACCTAATTGCCTTCTATGAGGAGATAACTGGCTCTGTGGATGAGGGGAAAGCAGTGGATGTGTTATTCCTTGACTTTAGCAAAGCTTTTGATACGGTCTCCCACAGTATTCTTGCCGCCAAGTTAAAGAAGTATGGGCTGGATGAATGGACTATAAGGTGGATAGAAAGCTGGCTAGATCGTCGGGCTCAACGGGTAGTGATCAATGGCTCGATGTCTAGTTGGCAGCCGGTTTCAAGCGGAGTGCCCCAAGGGTCGGTCCTGGGGCCGGTTTTGTTTAATATCTTTATTAATGATCTGGAGGATGGTGTGGACTGCACTCTCAGCAAGTTTGCAGATGACACTAAACTGGGAGGCGTGGTAGATACGCTGAAGGGTAGGGATCAGATACAGAGGGACCTAGACAAATTGGAGGATTGGTCCAAAAGAAACCTGATGAGGTTCAACAAGGACAAGTGCAGAGTCCTGCACTTAGGACGGAAGAATCCTATGCACTGCTACAGACTAGGGACCGAATGGCTAGGTAGCAGTTCTGCAGAAAAGGACCTAGGGGTCACAGTGGACGAGAAGCTGGATATGAGTCAACAGTGTGCTCTTGTTGCCAAGAAGGCTAATGGCATTTTGGGCTGTATAAGTAGGGGCATTGCCAGCAGATCGAGGGATGTGATCGTTCCCCTTTATGCGACATTGGTGAGGCCTCATCTGGAGTACTGTGTCCAGTTTTGGGCCCCACACTACAAGAAGGATGTGGAAATATTGGAAAGAGTCCAGCAGAGGGCAACAAAAATTATTAGGGGGCTGGAGCACATGACTTATGAGGAGAGGCTGAGGGAATTGGGATTGTTTAGTCTCCAGAAGAGAAGAATGAGGGGGGATTTGATAGCTGCTTTCAACTACCTGAGGGGGGGTTCCAAAGAGGATGGAGCTCGGCTGTTCTCAGTGGTGGCAGATGACAGAACAAGGAGCAATGGTCTCAAGTTGCAGTGGGGGAGGTCTAGGTTGGATATTAGGAAACACTATTTCACTAGGAGGGTGGTGAAGTACTGGAATGCTTTACCTAGGGAGGTGGTGGAATCTCCTTCCTTGGAGGTTTTTAAGGCCCGGCTTGACAAAGCCCTGGCTGGGATGATTTAGTTGGGAATTGGTCCTGCTTTGAGCAGGGGGTTGGACTAGATGACCTCCTGAGGTCCCTTCCAACCCTGGTATTCTATGATTCTATGATGACCCCAACTTTAGATCTACTCTCCACTGAGGAAACCACTGCCACTACTGAGATTTCAGAGTACCTACAATGCCCACAACCTGGCCATGACAAAGGCTCCAGTAGCAGGGAAAGGCTCTGGCAGAGGATAGGTAGTGGGAAGAGGCTGAGCCTTTCCTCGCTGCCTTGCCTCTGCCAGAGCCTTTCACTGATACGTTTAACTACACACCACAGAGTGGATGCGGTGTGCTTTTCACTGCGGCATGTAGCTATGTGTACACTACACACTGCCGAAAGTGGTGTGCAATGTAGACATAGCCACAGTGACCAGCACAGAAGAGATATTTGCATATTCACAGCATATTTGTTGAAAAAGAAATAACTTTGTACAGTGGCTATGCCAGCCAACCCACAAAACTAGAGCACAAGGGGTCATCAATGGGGAAGATAATGTGATTCTGCTTCAGTAAGCGTACAGTATTCCAGGTAAATTTGCAGACTGTCAGGGGAAGAGAACCTGTAAACTTAGAATCTGTAAGTCATTGAGACACGAATATGGAATCCCACTGAGCCATTTTGAGAGAGAAAGTGGTATGTAAAAACCTAAGATAGGTATAATAACTGTAGCTATATTGTGAAAAGTGATATTTAAGAACTCCAACTTCCAAGCTAGTGAATACCTTCTGAAAGATAATGCTCAACAGTTTTCAGTATCATGCCTCAAGTTACTTAAAAGCCATTTTTTAATTATTGAAATAAAAAATCTGAAAAATGTTCTAAATTATGGGGGAAAAAACAACTTTGTTCCTTCTCCAATATAATTAAAACAAAGACTAAACCTGAAAGAAAAAAACTTCACTTTTTGGCTGAGAACAAGCATGAGAAATCTGAGCTCAAGAATAACTTTTTCAGAAAGCTAAAAGCACTTGAAAAGACCAGAAACTGCATTCCTATAAAAGCCTTTGCAGAGGATTCACAGAATGCCGTTAAATTGGTCCAAACATTAAGAGCAGCAACAAACAAATGTTACTCTTATTTAGAAAAGAAAAAGACTCTGGGCATCACATATAACTACAGGCGACAGATCCCATGGTCACTGAACATAGTTATCACCCTTCTCCTCGGGGCTTATGATGAAAGAATCTCCTCAACCAATTTTACTAAGTGTTTTGGAGGAAGAGAGGGTGGAATTTTGCCCACAGTGTGTACAGTGGACACTAATGTGCCCTCTGTTTGCTATCACAGTATGTTCTAATAGTTAAAGTAAAATCATCATACCCTGGACACAAACCTGGAAGGGGTGAAGGACCCTCCACTCCCACTGTCTTCCAGGATGATGCTATCTGTGAATCCACTTATAACATGTTGTGCTTTCACACTCATTACTGACAGAAGGAAGACCGAGTCCGGGGACATGCAGCCATTGTCACAGCTCGCTGTAAGTGGCTAAGGAAGAAAATTATACAGGCAAGGGAGAGATTGAAACAGGCAAGTATTTCACAGAAATAGTCTTACTTAAACTGGCCAAGTTTGGAAACAATTAGTCAGCAGACAAAGAATGATAAAAAAGATTGAAAATAGACTGAGATTTCCTATCT
Organism: Emys orbicularis; assembly: GCF_028017835.1. NCBI lineage: Eukaryota > Metazoa > Chordata > Testudines > Emydidae > Emys > Emys orbicularis. The sequence goes on along the minus strand of NC_088686.1, from coordinate 127,746,251 downwards.
GTGATATAGACTTGTAGGGCCAATGGAGCAGTGCAAGAAGTTTTAGACTGGGCTTAACCAGTCTGCAGGATTCCCTCAACAAAGGGCATTGGGTGTGTGTTGAGGCAGGCAATGGGCATGATGGAAAGAGGCTGATGTGTGATGCACTCCACTGATCCTGTACTGGCTGAGTGGTTCCTATCAGGCTTTTTAGCTGGTGCAAGTTGGAACATCCCTGGGGCTGCTTTAACTTGGGTGGAGCCGAAGTGGCCCCCAGACAACCCAGGATTAAGGAAGGTGTAAAGCTGGCTTACAGCAGGCCTGTCGCAAAGAGGAGGCACTAAGGGGTGCTGCTTTCTCACTTGCTATTTATAGCTGTCTCAGCCAGAGCTCCCAGCACCGATCAGGGTGTTGAGAGAAAATCTCAGCACTTCTGCCATCCTGCCAGCAGTAGCTGCTGTGGGGCTGTGTCCCCTGCAAGGCAGCAGTCTCCACTCAACCTCTGCCACTGCTGTCTGCTGGAGACATCACCAGGGAGAACCAGATGCAGAGCAGGGGTCCACCAGGGGCAAAACTGCAGGAGGAGTCTGGGGAGCATGGGGAAGGGAGCCAAAGAAGCTTATGGAGGGGGGCAAAGGGAGGTAGGGCAGAGGTAAGGGAGCAGAAGGAGCTGATGCTCAAGGGGCATAAGGACCTGCAAGCAGTGGGGGAAGAAAGATGATAGGGGTGCAGTGGGCTGAAAGCAGAGTAATGGGGAAGGAAGGGAAAGCCTGAGATCATGGATGAGGGGATGAGAGCTGATAAATTGACTTCAGGTAGAGTTAAAGTCAGAGAGAGCCCAAAGGAGATGGAGGATCTGAAGGGAGAAGGAGAAAAGAGGAAGAGAGACTAAAGGCTGGGGCCCCGGGTTGGGAGGCGATACCATAGGGAAGAGGAGGTAACCCCTTGTAATTTGGGGAGAGACCCTGAGGATCCCAGAACTGTTGGGAGTGACTCCAGGGAAGAAAGAGAGAAGAGGAGGACTTGCAGGGGAGTGATGGAGGGATTTTAACAAAGGGGGACACGGTAGTGGGGATTACTCGAGGGAAGAGAAGAGGGTTCCCAGGAGAGTTGGGGTAAGAGACTGCAGGAAGTAGGGAAAGAGCCTAGGAGACACAGAAGGGAGGGGAGAGTTCATACATCCAAAGAGGGATAGAGAGATAGGGACTGCAGAGCAGGAAGACAGTGAGGCTGAGTATTGGAGCTAGTAGAGGGAAAAGAGAAGGGAGGAGGTCTGGGTGGAGGGAGAGATTCAGGTTCAATCCCTTTTTACATAGCCTCAGTCACCTTGTACGTAATCACCTCCCAGGCATTTAAAATCATCCTGTCTGCAAGGTCATCACTAAGTATAGCTGGGGAGGCCCAACTCCCTTTCACACAGTTTCCCCAAACCAGCTCCCACCACTCTGTATGGTTCTTTCCTCTGAACCCCAGTACTGGCAGCAAGCTGACCTGCTGCACCAACTCTGCAGCTAGCAGCAAATTCTAGTCTGTTCTACTACTGCTGGCTGCCACTGTGAAGTGAGGGCGGGAAAAGAGATGCCAAGGAGCAGCAGTCCTTTCCTCTCTGCCCATGGCAAGGTCCCCCAGGGTAAATGAGGCAGGAGAAGGGAGATATATGCACAAGGAGTGTAGGAGTTAGCTTGATACACAGTCAATGTATCACATGTTAAGTAGATTACAAAATGGCTAACTGATAGATCTCAAAGTAGTTAATGAGGAATCACCATTAGGGTTGTTTCTAGTGTGTCCCTCAGGGATCGTTTTTGGGGCAAATACTATTCAATATCTTTATCAATGATCTGTATGAAAATATAAAATAATTGCTAGTAAAGTGACAGAGACTGGTGAAATGGCAATGATAGGGACAGGTCAGTTCTACAGAGAGACCTGGATTGCTTAGTAAACTGGGTACAGTCAAACAAGGTGCATTTTAATAGGTCACACATTCATGGAGACTGTATTTTGGAAAGCAGTAACTCAGAAAATCACTTAGGAGTCATGGTGGATAATCAATTGAACATGAGTTCCCAGCTTAATGCTGTGGCTCTGAGGGCTAATGCGATCTTTGGATGTGTAAACAAAGGAAATACTGAGTAAGGAGGAGTTATAATCTCTGTGTACTGTGTTGGTGAGATCATTACTGAAATATAATGTCCAGTTCTGGTGTCCAAAACTCAAAAAGGCTCTTGGGAGGGGAAAAAGGATTCAGAATGGAGCTACAGCTATGATTTGTGGTCTTGAAAAGCTGTGCAACATAAAAGGCTGAAGAAGCTCAACCTATTTATCTTTTATCTATTATTTTAAGAGGCAACTTGATCACAGTATCATCAGAAATCTCCCTGTACAGGGAGATGGCTCTGTAATCTAGCAGAAAAAGACAAAACAAGATCCAATAGCTGGAAGCTGATGCTAGACAAATTCAGACTGGAAATAAGGTGCACTTGTTTATCAGTAAGGGGAAACAATCATTGGAACAACTTACCTAGAGATGTGGTAGAGTCTCTGTCACATGAAGTTTTAAAATCTAGATTGGATGTCTTTTTTTTAAGAGAGATGCCCTAGATCAACCACAAGTTCTCTTTTGAATGCTTGTCCATATTCCTATTTATGGGGCATGTGCACCTGAGTTTGGAGTCTTTTGGCCAGCAGCATCCATTATGACCATACATATACCCTGGGTGACTTTGTAGCCTGCACTAAGGGCACAAAAAGGTGGAGCAGGCCAACCACCACTTGGTTCCTTTCGCCATCTTCAAGACAGAGCTGCTCATTGTCCATTCTATTAGGCAGTGCTGGCTTTCTTACAGTGTGTGTGTATGTGTCCCCACTTCCCAGTTATTTCCCAGTTAGTTAAGTTAATATAGTTAATTAGGTAGTTTGCCTGTTGGCACTGTTAGTGAAATTCTGATAAGTTTCCTTTCACCAGGAAAATTTATTTTCCTTCCCTGGTATGGGGACGGCTAATGGTAAGCCCCCCAGATTTAAATACTTCCCCTTGTTTGAGGATGCTCTGCCTGTTAATGATGGGCACACAAGATGTTTGTTTTGCTTGAGAGAATTTCACAGTCATTGGGAATGTTTGTATGTCCACTTCCAAGAGGACATTGAGATCTAGGGACACCTGCCTTCAGCTGTTTCTAATGGACAGATCCATGAGACCGGCTTCAGACCTCCCTACATGAACTGCCTGGCTCTAGAAGCACTCCTAGCTTGGGATCCAGCCCCATTAGCTAAGGCTTCTGCTTTAAAGTCTGGTAAATCTGACACACTACTGGTGAAGAAGGGACAGGGTATGGAGAAAACAAGAGCTAGTTCTTCTTTGAGTGCTTACTCATATCATTCCACATTAGGTGTGTGCGCTTGCCACATGCATTGGTGCCGGAAGTTTTTCCCTCGGCGGTATCCGTAGGAGAGAGGCTCTGGCACTCTCTGGAGTGGCGCCTGCATGGCGCGGTGTAAGGGGCGACGCCGGCTTACCCCGCCCTCAGTTCCTTCTTGCTGCCAGTGATGGTGCACTGCTCTTACTAGTGTTGCTTAGGCTTCACTTGTATGAACTAGAGTTCTTGTAAGGTTAGTGTACATAATTAGTAATTGAGTTAGTTAGCCCTTAGCGTAGTTAGAGTTTTGTTAGTCCCGTCGGGGACTTAGCCAGGGGACAGGGCATGTCTCGATCCCCAGGCTTCAAGCCCTGCAATCACTGCAAACGGCCCATGCCCGTGAGCGATCCGCATAGTAGCTGTCTCAGGTACCTTGGTGAAGGACACATAAGTGATAAGTGCCGAATCTGCAAGTCCTTTAAACCTAGGACCAAGAAAGAGCTTGAGATCAGACTCACGCTTGATGGAGTCAGTGCTCACTCCAGCTCTGTAGCAAAGGTCCAACTTGGCACCCAGCACCATGGCATTGGTGCGTAGTACCCCACTGGTGCCATCGATGAGCCAGCACCGATCCCCATCCACGGCCCCAGCCAAGAAGTCGAAGAAAGCCGGTAGGGAACTGTCTTCTACTCCCCGCAAGGGGAAGGACAGGGCTGGGGGCGAGCTAAGACCCGCACCGGGCGGCTCATCTCCCCCGTCAGGAAGTCAGGCCTCAGCTCACGTCGAGCGATGCAGCCCACCCATTCCTTGCCTGGAAGCCCGGACACAGAGGCGGGCCTTCATCAGCTTCAGGTGCCGTTGACGCCTGAAGCACTCCAAGCTGAGCAGGAAATCCTGATGTTCCCGGTGCCAGCCACACTGGACCCGGCGGTGCCCAGACCTCTGGGTAAACCTGCCTTCGGACCTTTCCATCCGCCCTCGCCTCAGCGGTACCGCTCCCCATCGCGGGGGAAGTCCCGCCACCGTTCACCTGCTTGAAGCCGTCATGCCTCTGATTTAGGGAGGCAGATGCACTGGAGCCCACTACGGTCACCGGACCTTGGGCAACAGCAGAGGGATTCGAGGCGGACTTCGCCGGTTACCTGGCGCAGACCCACGGAGGTACGCACTCCCCGACAGGAACGTCGGGACTGGCCCTTTGCATCACTGGAAAGCCATAACAGATCCCGTGAACGATCGGAAGACCGCAGCCGTGGGCACCGTCAATGTTCCCCGAGACGGGTGTCACCGTATTGGGGGAGATCCCCCAGGCGCCTGACCTACGATACCTGCAGGTCCCGGTCCTGGTCCTTGTCCCGGTACTGGTCTCGAAGCGCGAGGCATAGATTGCCAGTTTCCCGTCGCAGATCTGCCGAGTGCCGCCAGTCACCGAGGTCCCCACGAAGGCGCTCTAGATGTGACCATGATTATCACCAGGCACAGGGTCGCCGCTCAAGTGTATCTGGGTCACTGGGTAGCAATCGCTCCGCATATGGCTCTGGTATGGAGCAAGGCTCCAAATTGGTGGGGCAGCGTCCCAGACTCTCGGTGCTGCCTGCATCATCGGTAGCGAAACCTGCCTCGTGGCCCCAGACCTCGTGGCCGGGCCTGTGGTACCCCCAGCACCCATGGGGGTTCACCCAGCCCTCCCAGCCTGCCCACTCGGCGTCGGGAGCCTCAGACGGGCCTGTGGCATCAATGACCCAACCCCCTCCGGTGCCTGAGGCCCCGAGGGATAAGACCCCGCAAGTCCATGTGGACCAAGGGGAACGGCCTGCTGGACCACCAGTGGTTGTTGTGGAACCCGTGGTACCGGCCTCTTCCTCGTTGTCACCAAACAAGACCATCACGGAGCTCCTTCACCTAGTTCCTCCAGATGACACTAAGGCACACCAGGAGTTGTTGAAGACGGACGCGCCCAAGCTTGGCCTGCAGGCGGAGACTGCAGGAAGTAGGGAAAGAGCCTAGGAGACACAGAAGGGAGGGGAGAGTTCGTACATCCAAAGAGGGATAGAGAGATAGGGACTGCAGAGCAGGAAGACAGCGAGGCTGAGTATTGGAGCTAGTAGAGGGAAAAGAGAAGGGAGGAGGTCTGGGTGGAGGGAAAGATTCAGGTTCCATCTCTTTTTACATAGCCTCAGTCACTTGCTCCTCTCTGGGTTGTCCTCTGAGGCTCAGCAGTTGATTCAGGACCTCCCCTTTGATGGTCAGGCTCTGTTTGCGGCGCAGATGGACAACAAGTTACATGGGCTGAAGGACTCCCGAACCACCCTAAAAACCCTGGGGCTCTACGTTCCGGGCCCGGCACATAAGTGGTTCAAACCGCAACTTCCCCAGGGACAAGAGAGCCGGCCCCGGCAGGACCCACCGTACAAAAAGCCTAAGGGCTACAGATGATGCACGAGTCACCCACCCCCACTCTCTGCCTAGTCAGGCTCAACCCGCTCCAAGCAAGGAGCTAAAAAGTCGTTTTGAGGGTTCGCCCTGGGGCGACCTACCAGTCTGTTTCCTGGATCCTATTTTCCCAATTTTTTGCAACCGCCTTTCCTCCCAGCATAGTCAGCGATAACTTCGGACTGCTGGGTCCTCAGTACAGTGGCACACAGCTACACCCTCCAATTTATTTCCACCCCTCCCCACTCCTCTTCAGGGACCCTTCTCACGAGAATCTTCTCAAGCAGGAGGTTCAGAGGCTCTTACAGCAGGGGGCGGTGGAGGAGGTCCCGCCTCCTTACTGGAACACGGGTTTCTATTCCTTGTATTTTCTGATCTCAAAGGCCACAGGTGGTCTCCGTCCCATCCTGGACCTTCGAGACCTCAACAGATACCTAAGGAAGCTAAAGTTTTGCATGTTCTCCCTGGCCTCCATTATCCCCTCCCTGGATCCGGGAGACTGGTATGCCACCCTCGACCTGAAAGACTCATACGTTCACGTAGCAATCTTCCCAGGACACAGACGCTTTCTCCGTTTTACGGTTGGCTCAGCCCACTACCAGTTTGCGGTCCTTCCATTTGGCCTGGCTACAGCACCAAGGGTGTTCACCAAGTGTATGGTGGTAGTCGCGGCCTACGTGAGGCATCGGGGTATCCAGATTTACACGTACCTCGATGACTGGTTGGTCAAAGGCAGCTCCAAGGCTCAGGTCGAACGCAATGTCACTACACTACAAGCCACGTGCTGCTCCTTGGGACTACTGGTCAACCACGAAAAGTCCACGTTAGTTCCAGTTCAAAGGATAGAATTCATCCGGGCCATGCTCAACTCGACCCGGGCAAGAGTGTTCCTGCTGTTAGACAGGTTTCAGGTCCTGACGGACCTCATCGCAGAAGTGTCTGTATTTCCCCTGACAATGGCCAGAGTGTGCCTGTGCCTACGAGGCCATATGGCAGCTTGCACATACATGGTCCGCCATGCCAGGCTCCGCATGCGGCCCCTGCAGCAATGGCTGGCGTCGACCTATTCCCAATCCAGGGGCTACCTGGAAAACATCATAACCATTCCTCCGGTGGTTCTCACCTTGCTGTGGTGGTGGACCGATCGCAAGAAGGTCCTGGAAGGAGTCCCGTTTGACAGTCTGTTGAGCTAATGTCGGATGCTTCAGACCTCAGTTGGGGGGTGCACCTCGGACATCTCTGGACCCAGGGGATGTGGACCCCGGAGGAGACAACGTTACACATAAATGTCAAGTTGCTCAGAGTGGTCCAGCTGGCCTGCGGGGTTTTCCTGCCGCACCTGTGGTGCGAATCCTGACAGACAATATGGCCTCGATGTTCTACATCAACAGGCAAGGAGGAGCGCGCTCGTCGGCTCTCTGCCAAGAGGCTCTCTGTGTTTGGGACTTCTGCATCGACCACGGCATCCATCTGCAAGCTGGTCACCTCCCCGGCATCAGGAATGCCCTAGCAAATCACCTCAGCAGGGACTTCTCCCCTGACCACAAGTGGTTGCTCCACCCAGAGGTGGCCTGCATAATCTTCCAGAGGTGGGGAACTCCCCAGGTAGATCTGTTTGCCACCAGGCGAAACAGAAAGTGCCATCGGTTTTGCTCCCAGCAGGGCCTGAGCAAGGACCCCTTCTCCGTTGCTTTCCTCCTGTCATGGGCCACGGGTCTGAGGTACGCGTACCCTCCGATCCCTCTGGTCAGCTGGGTCCTAGTTGAAGATCAAGAGGGACAAGGCACAGGTTATCGTGATCACCCCTGCGTGGCCTCGCCAGCAATGGGTTCGGCACGCTCATGAACATGGCGGTGGCCCCTCCCTGACTCCTTCCCTACCGCCCGGACCTGCTGTTACAGGATCACGGTCAGCTCCTACACCCCAACCTCGAGTCTTCACACCTCTCGACATGGATGCTCCGTGGTTGAACGCGGAGGAGTGTACTTGCTCAGAGGAGGTCCAGCAGGTCCTCCTTGGAAGTAGGAAGCTATCCACAAGGCTAACTTACCTGGCCAAGTGGACGAGGTTTTCCTGCTGGGCGTCGGAGTGTGGCATTTCTCCCTCGCATTCCTCAATGCAGTCCATCTTGGACTACTTACTGCACCTCAGGGTCTGGTGCATTCTTCCGTTAGAGTGCACCTTGCGGCCATCTCCATGTTCCACCAGCTGATCCAAGATCAGACAGTCTTTTCTGACGACATGACTGTCAGGTTCCAAGGGGGCCTCAAGGGGCTTTACCTGCAGTGGGACCTTAACCTGGTCCTCTACAGGCTCACTGGCCTGCCTTTCAAGCTGCTGGGCTCCTGTTCCTTTTCCTACTTGTCCTGGAAGGTCGCTTTCCTGGTGGCAGTGACGTCAGCAAGACGAGTCTCAGAGATTAAGGCCTTGACCTCAGAACCGCCTTACACAGTGTTTTATAAGGACAAGGTCCAGCTGCGGCCCCACCCAGCTGAAGGTAGTATCTTCCTTTCACATGAGCCAGGACATATTACTGCCTGTGTTCTATCTCAAGCCACACAAGACTGCTGAGGAGAGGAGTCTGCATGCGCTGGACATCTGGAGGGCCTTGGCCTTTTACCTGGAGCGTACCAAGCCTTTCCGTAAATTGACCCAGCTCTTCATCACTACGGCGGCTAGGATGAAGGGCCTTCCGGTTTCTTCGCAGAGGATTTCCACCTGGATCACCTCCTGCATGAAGACCTGTTACGAGCTAGCAAAGTTCCCGCCACTGCCGATTGTCAGGGCCCATTTGACTAGAGTGCAGGTGTCTTCGGCAGCCTTCTTGGTGCACATCCAGATACAGGACATCTGTAGAGCCGCAACGTGGTCCTCAGTCCACATGTTTACCGCTCATTATACCATCACTCAGCAGGCCAGAGATGACGCTGGGTTCGGCAGAGCTGTATTACAATCTGCGCAGCCGTGAGCTCCTACCCGCCTCCACGGGAACTGCTGGGAGTCACCTAATGTGGAATGGACATGAGCAAGCACTTGAAGAAGAAAAGACAGTTACTTTTTCCGTAACGGGTGTTCTTCGAGTTGTGTTGCTCATGTCCATTCCACGACCTGCTCTCCTTCCCCACTATCAAAGTTTCTGGCAAGAAGGAACTGAGGGTGGGGGGAGCCAGTGGCGCCCCTTATACCGCGCCATGTGGGCGCCACTCCAGAGGGCCCCAGAGCCGGTGTCCTATGGATACTGCTGAGGGGAAAACTTCCGGCACCGGTCCATGTGGCGAGCACAATCACCTAATGTGGAATGGACATGAGCAACACATCGCGAAGTCAAATCCTACTGAAGAAAATAGAAAAGAGCATTAATTATGGCAAGTTAAGTGTAAAAATATAATTAGGCAGGCCAAAAAATAATTTGAAGAGCAACTAGCAAAAGACTCAAAAACTAACAGCAAAAAATTGTTTTAAGTATACCAGAAGCAGAAAGCCTGCTAAACAACACTGCTCTACAGCCAAAATGCTTCTGAAATAAATGTAGTCAAACTTTACTAATTCTGGGTCACTGAGAACGAAAATGATGCTTAAAATTGTTGATTGGCTCTAGTTTTCAAGATATGCTATTGGGTCAGTATATACGACCCTTGACTTGGGAATGGCGGAGGATAAGTGAGTTATAAAGGGAAGGGATCTCAATTTAAACCAGAAATGACTAAAATACATCTTTGACTGGATCTATGAATAAATCTATGACTGGGTTTGGACAGTACTTGCTTTTTAGGCAAAACAATGAATGATGCAATCTGAAGCTGGTATTGCGTCATACATGATATGAATTGCATCATGTTATTCCTAGAAGTCATGGATGATGCAATCATAACGAAGCTTACATCTCTCTGCTGAACAAATTGCCCTATATCAGCTCTAGAAATCATACAGTGTCGTGCTCTCTTATTTGTCAGTGTTTGATTTTACAAAGGGACACATTTCTGTTTAGCCAAAGTGAGCAGAGATGCCTCGTACTTGTGTGACCAGTGCAGATAACTTCTGCTATGTTTGTGGTGAAGTGACTTTTGCATCACAAAAGCGCAGTATAACCACTATGATTAAGAAAGCCTATCACCTTTATTTTGGCTGCAAAATTGGAGATCAGGACAAGAGGTGGGCCCCACACATATGCTGCAACACTTGTGCAACAAATCTTCGCCAGTGGTTGAACAGGAAAAGGAAATCTATGCCTTTTGCAGTGCCAATGATTTGGAGACAGCCAACAGATCATACCAGCAATTGTTACTTCTGCATGGTGCCTCCAGTTGGGAAAGGTGTGTCAAAGAAGAAAAAGTGGACTGTGCATTATCCAAACATGCCATCAGCTATACGCCCAGTACCCCACGGAGAAGGACTGCCGGTTCCTGATGCACCAGAATCATTCTCACTTGAGTCAGACGAGGAAGAGGAAGAGGATGAAACTTCTGGTTCTGAACCATCAATGTCACAGGACCCACATTTTCTCCCATCCTCCTCCTCTGAACCACACCTCATAACACAAGGTGAACTGAATGACCTTGTCAGGGATTTGGAACTACCCAAGAGTAAAGCAGAGCTGTTGGGCTCCAGACTACAGCAGTGGAATCTCCTGGCAGGTGATGTTAGGGTTTCCATGTTCCGTGACCGTCAAAAGGATCTTGTCCCATTCTTCTTCATGGAAGGTGATCTTGTAGCCTGCAACAACATCGATGGTGTGATGGCAGCCCTCAACATCGTTCACGATCCAGATGAGTGGAGACTGTTCATTGATTCATCGAAGATGAGTCTTAAAGCTGTTTTACTGCATAATGGTAATGTTTTGCCATCAATTCCAGTTGGTCATGCATTCCATATGAAGGAAACCTATGACAACATGAAACAACTTTTGAGGTGCATAAACTATGACCAACATCAGTGGCAGCTTTGTGGCGATTTGAAGGTTGTTGCTCTCTTGCTTGGTCTGCAGACTGGATACACAAAGTACTGCTGTTTTCTCTGCGAATGGGATAGTCGTGCAAGAGATTCCCACTACATCAAGAAAGATTGGCCACTCCGACAGTCATTGGAGCCTGGGAGGAAAAGTGTTCAGCATCCACCACTTGTTGAATCAAGGAAGATTTTGTTACCACCCTTACACATCAAGCTGGGTCTGATGAAGAACTTTGTCAAGGCCATTGACAAAACACAAGCAGCTTTCAAGTACCTCCGTGGAAAATTTCCAAGGTTAAGTGAAGCTAAGATAAAGGAAGGTGTCTTTGTTGGTCCTCAGATTCGTGAACTTCTTCGAGATGATGCATTTGACCATGCACTGCGTGGCAAGGAAAAGACGGCATGGAAAGCCTTCCAGTTAGTGGCAATAAATTTTCTCGGAAACAACAAGGCAGACAACTACAGATTGTTGGTGGAAAACCTCCTCAAGGCATACAAAAGCCTTGGTTGCAACATGTCACTAAAGAGACATTTTTTGCACTCTCCTCTAGATTTTTTTCCACCGAACTGCGGAGCAGTGAGCGACGAGCACGGCGAGCGATTTCACCAGGACATCGCAACAATAGAGAAACGCTATCAGGGCAAATGGAGCCCATCAATGCTTGCAGACTATTGCTGGACAGTGACAAGAGATGCTCCATTTAATGAATACAAGAGACAAGACAAGAAGCGCCAAGTAGACACTGAATAGGACTAAACTATGTACAGAATAGTTTTTTGCCTTTTGTTTCATAATCAATTTTATTTATATAACCCTTTTGCTGATTTTTAAAGTGTTACATAAACAGGACAGGTGAAATATTATCATGTAAAGCAACCATAAACACATGAAAAGATCTAGGTTTACAATTTATGATTAAAACTCTACTATCTACACAATATACATAGACATAAAATGTAAAAACTTAAATATCTTAGAAACAGTAGCCAATCAGTTGTTTTAATTGTCATATTTGAATTCAGCACATCAAAATACATAATAAATAGCACATTTTATCTCTGAAGCAGACGACTTCTCAAAAATTGTAGACCAGTGATCAGTGGGGCCACTGGACAAACCAGGTGCTAAAGGAGCACTCAAGGAAAATAAGGCCATTGCAGAAAAGTTAAATAAATTCTTTGCATTAGTCTTCACTGCAGAGGATGTGAGGGAGATTTCCATACCTGAGCCATTCTTTTTAGGTGCCCGATCTGAGGATTGAGGTGTCAATAGAGGAGGTTTGGAACAAATTGATAAATTTAACAGTAATAAATCACCAGGACCAGAAGGTATTCACCCAAGAGTTCTGAAAGAACTCAAGTATGAAATTGCAGAACTACTAACTGTGGTATGTAAACTATCACTTAAATCAACTTCTGTACCAGATGACTGGAGGATAGTTAATGTGATACCAATTTTTTAAAATGGCTCCAGAGGCAATCCCGGAAATTACAGGCTGGTAAGCCTAGCTTCAGTACCATAGTTGAAACTATAGTAAAGAACAGAATTATCAGACACATAGATAAACATGATTTGTTAGGGAAGAACCAACATCAGTTTTGTAAAGGGAAAACATGCCCGACCAATCTATTAGAATCCTTTGAAGGTGTCAACAAACATGTGGACAAGTGGTTATAGTGTACTTGGACTTCCAGAAAGCCTTTGACAAGGTCCCTCACCAAAGGCTCTTAACCAAAGTCAGCAGTCAAAGAATAAGAGGGAAGGTCTTTTCATGGATCAGTAATGGGTTAAAAGACAGGAAACAAAGAGTAGGAATAAATGGACAGTTTTCAGAATGGAGAGAAATAATGGTGTCCCCCAGTGATCTGTACTGGGACCAGTGCTGTTCAACAGATTCATAAATGATCTGGAAAAAGGGGTAAGCAATGAGGTGGCAAAATGTTCAGATGTTACAAAATTACTCAGGATGGTTAAGTCCAAAGCAGACTGCGAGGAGTTGCAGAGGGCTCTCGAAACTGGGTGACTGGGCAACAAAATGGCAGATGAAATTCAATGTTGATAAATGCTAAATAATGCACATTGGAAAACATAATCTCAACTATGCATACAAAATGATGTGGTATAAATTAGTTGTTCTTCGAGTGATTGCTCATGTCTATTCCACAGTAGGTGTGCATGCTAGCCATGTGCACTGGTGCCGGAAGTTTTTCCCCTAGCAGTACCCGTAGGGAGAGAGCGCCCCCCATGACCCCTGGAGTGGCGCCTGCCTGGCGCGGTATAAGGGGAGTTGCGAGCTCCCCCCACCCTCAGTTCCTTCTTGCCGCCAGGGAAGGTGCGTCGGAACTGCTCAGCTCCAGCCTTGCTGCAGCTTGTCCCCAGAACTGTTCATTCAGTAGTAGCTGTAGTCAGTTTAGTTTTCAGTAAAGTTTAGTTAGTTAGTGAGCCCGGGCCGGGGCATGCCCTGTGCCCCGGGATTTAAGTCGTGCGGCTCCTGTAGGCGTTCTATGCCAAGGAGTGACCCGCACACAGACTGTCTGCGCTGCTTGGGAGAAACCCATATCAGCGAAAGGTGTAAGATCTGCAAGCCGTTCAAGCCCCGGACTAAAAAAGAAAGGGACATTAGACTCCGGGACATCCTGATGGAGTCAGCGCTGGCCCCGACCCCGGCATGCCGCTCTGATCTGGTACCCGGCACCGCGGCGTCGGTGCGCGGAGACCCTCCGGTACCCTCGATTAGTCGGCACTGCTCCCCTTCCACGGGGCATGCCAAGAGGACCGGAAAGACTCCCTCTTCGCAACGGCACCGAGGGAAGTCTGGGCAGAGACTAGACCCATGTCGGGTAGTCCTCAGTCCCCATCGGGCCCTAGACCTCTGACTCACGCAGAGTGGAGTAGCCCGGCCCCTTCGGAGCAGGCCTCTCAGGATGTCCAGATGCCATCTACACCCAAAGCCCTCTAGGCAGCTAAGGACGTCATGTCCATGCTGGTGCCGGGAGCGCCGCCGATGTCGGCCCCACACTCCAGAGGCAAGCCGCCGCTGGGATCGCCACAGTCACCGCCGGCCCGGTACTGGTCTCGGTCGAGGGAACGTTCCTGATACCGCTCATCGCCCAGTGACTGTTCAGGGCTCAGTCCATGTGGATTGCCCTCAACACCGGCCAGACTGTCTGGATGGGTGCCATCCAATCGGGACTCTCGGCACCGCTCGTCTTCACTGAGCGAGCTCAGACGGGACCGTGGCGGACGTCGCCAATGGTCCTCGCCTCGAAGGCGGTACCGCAGTCGGTCGCGGCATGACCGTCAACGCCGTTCCCGCTCAGAATCCTGCTCAAAGTCTCCGCCAAGGCACCGTAGCTCCGGGCATCGATCGCCTGCTCCTCGCCATCGCGGGTCCGCCCATTGAGATCGCTTGTGGAGCAACTACTACCGTCAGTGCCATTCTCCCGCCTTGAGGTCCCGGTCCCGTGGTCGACATAGATCCCGGCACCGCCGCCACTCCCAGTCCGGAGGCCGCAGCGTGTCGTACACCAGCCCAACCTCTGCTCACAGTCGCCCGTCTACAGGCCAGGCTAGCCAGCCTGATCGGCCAGCTCCACCAGTGCCTCAGCAAGTGCAATGGCATCCTGCATCATGGCGGGCCCAGTGGTACCAGTGGGCACCGTGGCCTCCGGCGCAGCCCCCGGTGGAGGCTCGCTAGGTGGCTGGTGCGTCAGAAGCACCATTGGCCTCCATCCCTAGACTGCCAAGAAAAGAGTCGATGGGCTTCCTCGGTGCCATGCCCGGAGTCCAACCAGGAGGTGGATCCTCCAGTGCCAGCCAACACCCAAAGCACCACACCGGCCTCCTCGCCCCATCCGGAGGAGCTGATTGCAGCCCCGCCCCCCTCCGTCCCGCAGGAGGACTACTGGGCCCATCAAGACTTACTAAAAAGGGTGGCAGCAAGCCTCCATCTCCAGGCTGAGGAAATGGAAGAGCCCTCAGACTCCCTGTTCAATGTGCTGTCCCGCTCAGCACCAGGCAGGGTGGCCTTGCCGCTCCATGAAGGGGTGGCAAAAATTTCAAATGCCTTGTGGCAAACACCAGCCTCATTGACTCCCATCTCTAAGAAGGCGGAGCGCAAGTACTTCGTACCCACTAAGGGGCACGAGTATCTGTATACCCACCTGGCACCCAACTCCTTGGTGGTCGAGTCGGTCAACCACAGGGAGCGACAGTGGCAGCCAGCCCCGACCCCAAAGAACAAAGACTCTCGGAGGCTGGATGCTTTCGAGAGAAAAATGTATTCGTCGTCAAGCTTCCAGCTGAGGGTAGCAAACCATCAGGCTCTCCTGGGTTGCTACGAATTCAATCTCTGGGGATCCCTCCCCAAGTTCGAGGACTCCCTCCGGGATAGAAAGGAGTTTAAGGCGCTCATGGAGGAAGGGGCAGCCACCGCAAGGGCGTCTCTGCAGGCCGCTTCGGATACATGAGACAGGCATCCTGGCTTCTGCTCTCTGGGTTATCCAGAGAAGCGCAGTCATCAATACAGGATCACCCTTTTGACAGGAAGGCGCTGTTTGCGGAGGAAACGAACACAAGGCTGCATGGCATGAAAGACTCCTGGATGACCCTCCAGACCCTGGGCCTCTATGTCCCGGCTCTGGCAAAACCCAAGTTCAAGCCACAGCGGGCTCCCACCCAGGCCGCTCTCCCGAAATACGAAGCCGCCCAAAAGAAGCAACGGGACTATAGGAAACGCCTGCAAAGACAATACCGGCCTGCCCCACAGCCTGGGTCCTCTAAGGGCAAGCAGGCGGGTAAAAGGCGGTTTTGACGGGACTCTCGGGGGTACCCCGCCAATTTTCAGCAGGGATCCACCCCTAATAAAGCTCCCTTTTTCCAGTTGATTGTGTGCATTCCTCCCAGAATGGTCGCAGCTCACCTCGGACCGTTGGGTCCTCAACACCATTTCCCGATGTTACACCCTCCAGTTTATCTCCTATCCGCCCAACCACCCCCCGCCTCCATCCCTCTTGGGGGACCCATCGCACGAGGCTCTGCTCGAGCAGGAGGTCGGGAGGCTCCTGGAACTAGGAGCGATAAAGGCGGTGCCCAAGGAGTTCCTGGGCAAGGGGTATTACTCCCGGTATTTCCTTATCCCGAAGGCCAAAGGGGGGCTCAGACCCATACTACCTGCGAGGTCTGAACCAGTACTTGGTAAAACTCAAGTTTTGCATGGTTTCCCTGGCCTCCATCATCCCCTCCCTGGATCCCAGGGATTGGTACGCGGCCCTCGATCTACAGGACGCGTACTTCCACATCCACATATTCAAGGGGCACAGGTGCTTCCTCCGTTTTGTGGTGGGACAGAATCACTACCAATTCACGGTCCTCCTGGTTGGTCTGTCCAGTGCCCTCAGGGTCTTTACAAAGTGCATGTCGGTAGTAGCAGCCTACCTCAGGTGCCGGGGGGTCCAGATATTCCCCTATCTGGACGACTGGCTGGTCAAGGGCACCTCCCGGTCGCAGGTGAGGGATCATGTGGCACTCCTCCTGTCCACATGCACCGCCCTGGGCCTGTTGGTAAACAACACCAAGTCCACGTTAGTCCCAGTCCAACGCATAGAGTTTATCAGGGTGCTCCTGGACGCAATGTCGGTCACGGCCTCTCTCCCCCAAGACATGTTCGAGACCCTGAAAGGGCTCATCGACTCGATCGTAAGGTTCCCAGTGATGACAGCCAGGTCCTGCCTACAGCTGCTAGGTCACATGTCAGCGTGCACGTATGTGGTCCGCCATGCCAGGCTCAGGATGAGGCCCCTACAACTCTGACTGGCCTCGCAGTTCACCCAAGCCACAGACAGATTGGACAAGGTCCTCACCGTGCCGAACTCGGTGACCGCCTCCCTACGATGGTGGTCCACACCGAGCAACACACCGAGGGGTCCTGTTCAGGGACAGGGCCCTGTCCATGGAGCTGGTGTCCGATGCATTGGACCTGGGCTGGGGAGCCCATGTGGGGAGTTTTCAGACCCAAGGCCTGTGGTCTCCGCAAGACCTGACCCTTCACATAAACATCAAGGAACTCAGGGCAGTGCGGCTGGCGTGTACGGCCTTCCGCTCGCACCTGAAGGGCAAGGCAGTCAGGGTTCTCACAGACAACACGGCCTCGATGTTCTATATCAACAGGCAAGGCGGGGCCCAATCCTCCGCCCTCTGCCACGAAGCCCTCAGCCTGTGGGACTTCTGTATAGCCCACGACATCCACCTCCGCCTGAGGGCCCAGGGCCAGGCGCCCTCATTGGTCAGGTTGCATCTGGCAGCCATATTGGCTTTCCATCCCCCGGTGCAAGGACACACGGTGTTCTCCCATGCTATGACTGGCTGGTTCCTTAAGGGGTTGGACTGGCTTTACCCGTATTCTAAGCCCCTGGTCCCGCAGTGGGACCTGAATCTGGTGCTGGCTCGGCTTACGGAGCCCCCATTTGAGCCTCTGGCCACGTGTTCCTGGTCTCATCTCTCATGGAAGGTGGTCTTCCTGGTTGCTATCACGTCGGCCGGGTGGGTCTCGGAGCTCAGGGCCCTGACCTCCAAGCCACCGTATACTGTGTTTCATAAGGATAAGGTCCAGCTCTGCCCACACCCCGCGTTCCTCCCGAAGGTGGTCTCCGCCTACCACATGGGTCAGGACATTTTTCTGCAAGTCCTTTGCCCCAAACCTCATGCGACTAATGAGGAACGCCGCCTCCACACACTCAATGTGAGGCGGGCTCTGGCATTCTACCTCGAGCGAACCAAGTCGTTCAGAAAGTCTTCGCAGCTGTTTGTTGCCTCAGCTGAGCGGCCAGCCGATTTCCACTCAGCGACTGTCCAACTGGATCACTTCGTGTATGCACTCCTGTTATGAGCTGGCAGGTGTTCCCCCGCCACCTATTGTTAGGGCACACTCGACGTGGGCGCAGGCCTCGTTGGCTGCCTTTGTGGCCCACGTCCCTATTCAGAACATTTGTAGGGCCGCCACGTGGTCTTCGGTTCACACATTCACCTCGCACTATGCGATAGTCTCCCCAAACCAGGGATGACGCTGGGTTCAGCAGGGCGGTACTCCGTCCCGAGAACTTGTGAACTCCTACTCACCTCCAGCAGATACAGCTTGGAATCACCTACTGTGGAATACACATGGGCAATCACTCGAAGAAGAAAAGACAGTTACCTTTTCCGTAACTGGTGTTCTTCGAGATGTGTTGCTCGTGTCTATTCCACATCCCGCCCTTCTTCCCCGCTGCCGGAGTTGTCTGGCAAGAAGGAACTGAGGGTGGGGGGAGTGCGCAGCTCCCCTTATACCGCGCCAGGCAGGCGCCACTCCAGGGGCCGCGGGGGGCGCTCTGCCCCTACGGGTACTGCTAGGGGGAAAACTTCCGGCTCCGGTGCACATGGCAAGCACGCACACCTACTGTGGAATAGACATGAGCAACACATCTTGAAGAACACAAGTTACGGAAAAGGTAACCGTCTTTTATCATTCAAGAAAGAGATCTTGGCGTCATTGTGGATAGTTTTCTGAAAACATCTGCTCCATGTGCAGCAGCAGTCAAAAAAGCAAACAGAACATTAGGAACCATTAGGAAAGGGATAGAGAATAAGACATAAATATCATAATGCCACTCTATTAAGCCATAGTAAGCAATCCCACACCTTGAATACTGCGAGCAGTTCTGATTGCCCCATCTCAAAAAAAGATATATTAGAAATGGAAAAGGTACGGGGTGGGGGGGGGAATTAGGACATGGAACAGCTTCCGTATGAGGAGAAAAAAAAGACTGGGACATTTCATCTTGGAAAAGAGATGACTAAGGGGGAATATGAAGGTCTATACGATCAGGAATCGTGCAGAGAAAGGGATGTTAGATGGGGTGGGATCTGAGTTACTACAGAGAATTCTTTCCTGGGTGCTGGCTGGTGAGTCTTGCCCACATGCTCAGGGTTTAACTGATCACCATATTTGGGGTCGGGAAGGAATTTTCCTCCAGGGCAGATTGGCAGAGGCCCTGGAGGTTTTTCGCCTTCCTCTGCAGCGTGGGGCACGGGTCACTTGCTGGGGGATTCTCTGCACCTTGAGGTCTTTAAACCACAATTTGAGGACTTCAATAACTCAGACATAGGTTAGGGGTTTGTTATAGGAGTGGGTGGGTGAGATTCTTTGGCCTGTGTTGCGCAGGAGGTCAGACTAGATGATCGTAATGGTCCCTTCTGACCTTAAAGTCTATGAATAAGGAAGTGTGTTATGTGAGGATCACCCAATGAAATTATTCATAGATTCATAGATTCATAGATTCTAGGTCTGGAAGGGACCTCGAGAGGTCATCGAGTCCAGTCCCCTGCCCTCATGGCAGGACCAAATACTGTCTAGACCATCCCTGATAGACATTTATCTAACCTACTCTTAAATATCTCCAGAGATGGAGATTCCACAACCTCCCTAGGCAGTTTATTCCAGTGTTTAACCATCCTGACAGTTAGGAACTTTTTCCTAATGTCCAATTAATAAGCAGCAGATTTAAAACAAAGAAAAGGAAGTATTTCTTCACACAATGCACAGTGACCAGTGGAACCTTGTTGCCAGGGGATGTTGTGAAGGCCAAAATTATAACTGGATTCAGAAAAGAATTAGATAAGTTAATGGAGGCTAGGCCCATCAAGGGCTATTAGCCAAGATGGTCAGGGATGCAACCCCATGCTCTGGGTGTCCCTAGCCTCTGACTGCCAGAAGCTGGGAATAGGTGACAGGGGATGGATCACTTGGTGATTGCCTGTTCTGTTCATTCCCTCTGAAGCACCTGGCACTGGCCACTGTTGGAAGACAGGATACTGGGCTAGATGGACCATTGGTCTGACCCAGTGTGGCCGTTCTTATGTACTTCTTCACCTTTAGACGACAAGGTTCATTTTCCTTGTCTTCCTCCACAGCTTCTATGATTGTGTGAGACACTCTCACATGTATTCCTCAAGGGAATATCCTGGTTATTATGAGTCGTGCAGGGAATCTAGAGACTCATCTCATGATAGACTCTGTGCTAGGCGTGGACCACCAGGTTCTTATCCTAGCATGCATGTATGGTCATATTGGGTTCTGTGCGGTCCATAGGGACAGGAGCATTCTCCTGAAAGATGATATGCTCACAAGAACCATCTTCTACTGTCTCAACCACTCAGGCTGCTCCTGTGCAGCTCCTACACAGCCTTCTCTTCAGCCTGAGGATTCAGGCAAGGACATTCCATCCCACTCTGCAGACTTGTTGGGATATACCATAATTTCATCACCTCCAGAAAAGGCTGTGTAGTTCCTCCTAGTACACACAGCTACATGATTTGAACGTATTTCAAGACTTATTAAAATGGTGTCAGACTCTTTACCAATCCCTGTAGAAGAGGTTAAAGAGCCCACCCAGAGACTTACTGATATTCTCCCGTCGAGCCCCAGGCTAAGTGGACTGAGTGCAGAAGAAGGGCTGGAGGACATCCTAGAACAGCCCTCCATGCCAGACACCTTTGAGGCGGCAAAAGACCTCATCGAGCTGTTGGCGGCAAGCCTCCTCCCTGGCAAGGAGAAGCCTCTGGCACCATCACCAAGGGTGCAGTCCAGAGGCAAGCCAGCAATGGTGCGCCGCTTGAGGTCACCGCCCCGGCACCGCTCCCGGCGCCGGTCCCGGTCAAGCTCAGCCTCCGTGGACTCCCAGTTACCTTTGACTCAGCAGGACTCGATGGTACCGGAACCGAGCCAGCATACGGCACCTGCTCCGCCGGCACACCGTTGCCCAGCACTGTCACTAAGCCAGCACAGAGAGGACATAAGGCCGCAGTCCCGGGCAGAAGGCAGCGATCCCGGTCCTGAGGGCATCGGTACCGATCCCGGTCCCGGTCGGTGAGGAGCCGCTCTCCAGCCTCCTGACGGCACTGTGCCACGACACTGCCTTGGCCTTCGAGGTCGGTGTCCTCGGAATCCGAGGTCGACTCAGGCTGCTCCAGCTATGCCTGCAGGGCGCCAGTTAGCAGGGAGCCCCAAACCACATGGCATCCCCAATGGGGCCCGCCAGGACAATGGCCCTTTTGGACACCATGGGCCTATCATTAGCAGCAAGGGACCTCCTCCAGAGCTTCGAGGTCCGGCTATTCGGTGCATCGGTCCCAGTCCCCACACAGGCACCCCTCCACACCCAAGGAGGCTATGGTATCCAGGCTGCCAGACGCTTCTCCGGAACACCGGCGAGCGGAAGTGGCACCGAGCCCGGGGCCGTCCCGGGGACAATCAACCAGGCAGGGCTCGGACGTACCCCCGGCCTATGATGAGGGGCAAGAAGAGCAGGTGGAGGAGGCACAGCAGGCCCTCACCTCCTCATCCTCCCCAGACGAAGCTGTGGTGGGCACGGCAGTGTCGGGGCCTCCTCCGATTGACCACAGGGCACATCAGGAGCTGCTCCTCAGGGTCGCCCAGAACTTGGGCCTACAGGCGGAGGAAGCGGTGGAGCAGGAGGATCCTATGGTGGACATCCTAAGCCCTGAAGGCCCCTCCAGAATTGCGCTCCCGCTCATAAAGACAATTCAATCTAACTACAAGATGGTCTGGCAAGCCCCAGCCTCCAGCGCACCGACGGCAAGGGGGGTGGAGAGGAAGTACTTCGCCCCTTCCAAGGGATACAGCTTCCTATTTTGTCATCCGGCCCCCTGTTCGCTGGTCGTCTCAGCCGTGAATGAACGGGAGCGTCGTGGCCAGCAAGCCCCAGCCCCCAAGGCCAAGGAGGCTAAACGTCTGGACCTCTTTGGAAGGTAGGTCTACTCCTCTGGGGGCCTCCAATTAAGGTCGTACCGCACGCAGGAGTGGTCGATGAGATTGGACATCTTGCGAACCAGCAGGCGATCCTAAACAGGCACAATTTTAATTCCTGGGCAGCAGTTTCCAAATTTAAAGACTCCTTGCCCCAGGGCTCTCAACCTGAGTTCACGGCCCTCGTGGAAGAGGGAAAGGCAGTTGCCAAGACCTCTTTACAGGCCTGTCTGGACTCCGCAGATGCAGCAGCCAGAACAATCGCCTCAGGTGTGGTGATGAGGCGCTCAGCATGGCTTCAGGCCTTCCGCCAGAGGTCCAAAATACCATCCAGGACCTCCCTTTCGAAGGGTCTGGCCTCTTTTCCGACCAGATGGATGCCAGGCTGCATAGCCTTAAAGACTCCCGGGCAACCCTCAAGTCGTTAGGAATGCACACCCCGGCGACTCAGAGGAAGCCATTCAAGCCCCAACCATCGCAGCAACGGCAGTACCAGCCTCGCCCTAGGCAGGAGCCTTATCGCAGGAGGAGCAGAGACAACAGATGGAGGCGGAATAACACACCTAATCAAAGCCAGGGCCAGAGCAAGCCCCAGCCTGGCAACAAGCAGGGGTCTTGAAGGTGCGCTCGAGGACAGCGTACCAACCCAGCTCCCGGATCCTTCCCCATGTTTCTTGGACTGCTGGTCCCACTTCTACCAGGCGTGGTCCCGTATAACATCGGACCATTGGGTCTTACGCACGGTACAAGTGGGTTACAAGCTGCTGTTCTCCTCCTTCCCTCATACCCACTCCCCTTCCCCGTCCCTCTTCAGGGACCCTTCTCACAAGCAACTCCTTATGCAGGAGGTACAGTCGCTCCTGGAGGCGGGGGCAGTGGAGGAAGTCCCTCGGGAACTAAGGGGGAAGGGGTTTTACTCCCGTTATTTTCTCATCTCAAAGGCAAAGGGGGGCCTTCGGCCCATTTTAGACCTTCGTGGGCTCAACAAGTTCTTAGTCAAGGTCCGCTTCCGCATGGTCTCCCTAGGCACTATTATCCCATCCCTGGATCCGGGGGATTGGTACGCTGCCCTCGACATGAAAGATACGTACTTTCACATCGCTATTCACCCCGCTCACCGGCGGTTCCTGCAGTTCGCCATAAACCAGCACCATTACCAGTTTACGGTCCTCCTGTTCAGCCCCCCACATATTCACAAAATGCATGTCAGTAGTGGCAGCCTTTCTGTGAAAGAGAAGAATACAGGCATACCCATACCTCAACAATTGGCTCCTCGCGGGTCGATCCGAAGAGGAGGTCTGCTCCCATGTGACGGTGGCCCTAGATGCATTCTGCAGGCCGGGTCTTCTCGTCAACGTGCCCAAGTCTTCCCTGATACCAACGCAAAGGCTGGAGTTCATCGGGGCAGTGCTGGACTCCTTGCAGGTGCGAGCGAGCCTCCCGGAATCCAGATTCCTGGCCATCCAACGTGTCATAGACTCGATGCTAAGGTTCTCCACTAACACGGCCAGATGCTGCCTGCAGCTCCTAGGGCACATGGCGGCGTGCACTCACGTAGCTCCACTACGGCTCAGGACTTTACAAGCGTGGCTTGCCCAGTCGTATCGCCCAGGCAGAGACCCCTAGACCTTGTCGTGACAGTTCCGGCCCAGGTGTTGGACTCCCTGTGCTGGTGGCTCAATCGGCCGGTAGTATGTGAGGGTATCCCCTTCACTGCACCGCAGCCTGCTCTGATGCTGGTGACAGACACGTCAGACCTCGGCTGGGGAGCTCACTTAGGGGACCTAAGGACACAGGGCTTGTGGTCCAAGGCCGAAGTGTCGCTCCACATCAATGTAAAGGAGCTCAGGGCGGTTCGTTTAGCCTGCCAAACCTTTCATGCTACTCTGGAAGGTCACAGCGTGACAGTTCTGACAGACAACACCACCGCCATGTTTTATATAAACAAGCAGGGCGGAGCCCACTCCTCTCCCCTCTGCCGAGAGGTCCTTCTCCTGTGGGACTTTTGTATAGCCCACTCCATCCATCCATACCTCCCTGGGGAGCAAAACAAGCTAGCGGACAGCCTCAGCAGGTCATACCGCATGCACAAGTGGTCGATGAGATCGGACATCTTGCAATCAGTCTTCCAGAAGTGGGGGTTTCCCCAAATGGACCTCTTTGCCACCAAGGACAACAGCCAATGTCCACAGTTTTGCTCGTTCCAGAACCACAGTCCGGGCTCGGTCGCAGATGCATTCGCGATCCCTTGGAGCAGGAGTCTGAAGTATGCCTTTCCTCCGCTCCCACTCATCCACAGAGTCCTCCTCAAAGTTCGCAGGGACAAGGCGATAATAATTTTGATCGCCCCAGCTTGGCCTTGTCAGCACTGGTTTACAACCCTGCTAGAGCTGTCAGTGGCCGCCCTGATTGCCCTGCCCCTGCATCTCATGGCGTGGAAGCTCTCTGGCTAAACGCTATGGAGAGCCAGTGCTCTCTTCTGGTACGGCAGATTCTCCTTGGCAGTAGGAATCCTTCCACTAGGGCGGCCTACCTTGCTAAGTGGAAAAGATTCTCCTGCTGGTGTGAGCCTAAGCAGATACAGCCACTCCAGGCCACTATTCCAGTCGTCCTAGAATACCTCCTGCACCTCAAACATCAGGGTCTCGCTCCTTCCTCAGTCAGAGTGCATCTAGCTGCGATTTCAGTGTTCCACCCGGGGGAATCCGGATTCTCTGTGTTTTCTAACCCCATGGTGGTGCAGTTCCTCAAGGGACTGGAGAGAGTGTTCCCCTACTCACGCCCGCCGGTCCCTCCCTGGAACCTTAATCTGGTCCTTTCCAAGCTTATGGGGCCCCCGTTCGAGCCCCTGGCCTCTTGCTCTCTCCTTCACCTCTCCTGGAAGGTGGCGTTCCTGGTGGCCATTTCGTCGGCGAAGAGGGTGTCCGAGTTGAGGGCCCTAACCTCAGAGCCTCCTTATACAGTTTTTTATAAGGACAAAGTGCATCTCAGGCCACACCCTAAATTCCTTCCTAAAATAGTTCTTTCCTAAACCACACACGGACCCGAGTCACCGTAGCCTGCACACTCTGGATGTCCAAAGGGCCCTGGCGTTCTATTTGGAGTGAACTAAACCTTTCCGCAAGTCGACACAGTTGTTTGTCGTCATAGTTGATAGAATGAAAGGGATTCTGGTCTCGGCGCCACATATATCATTGTGGATTGCGGACTGCATGCGCGCGTGCTATGAGCTCGCCAAGCTTCCAGCCCTGGTGATCACAGCTCACTCGACGAGGGCACAAGCATCCTCAACAGCTTTCCTGGCGCACGTCCCAATCCAGGACATCTGTAAAGCAGCCACCTGGTCATTGGTGCACACATTCACAGCCCACTACGCAGTCAACCAGCAGGCCAGAGATGACGCGGCAGTTGGCAGAGCTGTTCTTCAGTCATTTGCTCCATGACTCCTACCCTCCTCCTATGGTGAGCTTATGAGTCACCTAATGTGGAATGGACGTGAACAAGCACTCGAAGAAGAAAAAACGGTTACCTACCTTTCGTAACTGTTGTTCTTCAAGACGTGTTGTTCACGTCCATTACACTTCCCACCCTCCTTCCCCTCTGTCGGAGTCTCTGTCAAGAAGGAACTGAAGGGGGGTCGGGTCGGCAGGGGTATATATGCACCAGCATAGAGGCACCACTCTAGGGGGCTCCCCTGCCGACCTGACGGGAGCCGCTAAGGGGAAAAGTTTCCAATGTCCGTGCACGCGGTGCACGCACACCTAATGTGGAATGGATGTGAACAACACATCTTGAAGAACAAAAGTTACGAAAGGTAGGTAACGGTATTTTTAGGACACTAAAATCAATCAGGTTCTTAAAAGAAGAACTTTATTATAAAGAAAAAAGTAAAAGAATCACACCTGCAAAATCAGGATGGAAGGTAACTTTACCAGGTAATAAAAAGATTTAAAACACAGAGGACTCCCCTCTGGCCTCAGCTTCACAGTTACAAAAACAGGACTAAAACTACCTTTGTAGCATAGAAAAATTCACAAGCCAAAACAAAAGATAACCTAATGCATTTCCTTGCCTTACTTACAATTTCTGTAATTTTAGATGGATAATTCCAGGTTTGTTTTCAGGAGATGTTGTACCTGCTTGGTCTCTCCATCCATCCGGAGAGGGAACAAACAAAGAGAACCACAAACAAATTCTCTCCCCCCTCTTCCCCATCTCCAGATTTGAAAGTATCTTCTTTCCTCATTGGTCCTTCTGCTCAGGTGCCAACTATGTGATTTGAGCTACTTAACCCCTTACAGGTAAAGCGATTCAGTATAGCTGCCAAGGAGGGATCTTATGCTACCCTTTTCTTTATATTTATGACAGGGCTGGTGCGGGATAGATATGCCCTGTCACAGGTAGCTTCATAGATCATAAAACAATAGGGTTAGAAAGGAGCACAAGGGTCATCTAGTCCAACCCCTTGCCAAGATGCAGGATTTGTTCTGTCTAAACCATCCAAGACAGATGGCTATCCAGACTCCTTTTGGACACCTCCGGTGAAGGAGATTCCACGAGCTTCCAGTAGCTTCAGCCAGGAGCTTACTTCTGGTGTGACCGATGCTTTTGCAGGGAAGTGAAATGATCAGTCTGAGAATGTCTGGATTGTCTGTAGCACTTTGGAGTCCCAGGTCAGCACCAGGATGAGAGGGTAGGCTTTGTACCTCTGCTATGCTGAGATTGATAAGGGACAGATCGGCCAGGCAAGCAGGTTAAAGCAATCCCAGGGCAGCACTAACTTGCACCCCCTGCTGCCTTAGCCCTAATGGACATTGTGGTAGCTGGGAATCATCAGGGTGCAGGACTGTCTCAACCATGCCTTCCCCTGCCTCTGATCTGCCTGAGATGCCTTCTGTGCCAGAGGATCCAAAGCTGTGATGCTGTCTCTGTGTCTCTCATGGGGGCCTGCTGTACCAGAGCAGTTTACTTGGGGGCCTTGCAGCCACTTTGCCCAGTGTACATGCAGTTGTGCACAGAGCGCAGAGGAGACTTTCCAGCACCCCATGGACCTCTTCGGAGGGAAAATGGTACACTTCATTGCTGAGCTCCGTGGCTGAGGCTCTCTTTATTTTGAAATGCAGGGAAATTCAAAGATAAATGTCACAAAGCCAGTTCAGGGCATGAAGGGACCCAACTCCACTGCACATCCCCAGTAAGTACAATGCAAAGCCATGTATCACATCACAGTCTCACAAATGCACACCCACAAACACAGTTTGGTTCCTGGCAAACCAGCCCTTCTCAACCCCAGTCCCAGGGACACACCCAGACCTTTGCTTCTTTGTTTACTGTTTTTCTATCCCATTAGAAATCTAAGCAAGAGATTGAAGAAGAGGGACAAGCACTGTCCCAGAACGAGGGGATTTGTGGCAATGTCAAGCTGTGCTGCCTGCAACCCCTGCTGGAAGTGACAATCCGAGAAGCTGAAGCTCAGCCCTTTGAGGTGCTCATGCAGTTCCTGTACACGGATAAAATAAAATACCCACGCAAAGGTAGGACAGCAGGAGGAGGACTCTGCAAACCAAACCTGGCCCACAGGGGCTTTTTTTAAAAAAATATGAAAATTGAATATTAGCAATTTGTGAGCAAATCTTTATATTTATCACTGATGCAACCGCTGCTGGAATTCTGTGTCCAGTTCTGTTGTCCACAGCTCAAGAAGGATATTGAAAAATCGAAGAGGGTTCAGAGAAGAGCCACAAGAATTATTAAAAAGCAACAGAGAGTCCTGTGGCACCTTTAAGACTAACAGATGTATTGGAGCATAAGCTTTCGTGGGTGAATGCCCACTTCGTCGGATGCATGTTCCGACGAAGTGGGCATTCACCCACGAAAGCTTATGCTCCAATACATCTGTTAGTCTTAAAGGTGCCACAGGACTCTCTCTTGCTTTTTACAGATCCAGACTAACACGGCTACCCCTCTGATACTTAAGAATTATTAAAGGATTTGAAAACATGATTTGTAGTCAGAGTCAAGGAGCTCATTCTATTTATCTTAACAGAGAAGGTTAAGGAGTGCCTTGATTACAGTCTATAAGAATTACATAGGGAAAAAATATTTAATAATGGGCTTTTCAGTCTACCAGAGAAAGGTATAACAGTGCAATGACTGCAAGTTGAGCTAGACAAATTCAGACACATAACAGAGTAATTAACCATTAATCACTGACCATTTTAAAATCAAGATTGGATGTTTTCCTAAAAATCTCCCTTAGGAACTATTCTGGGGAAGCTCTGTGACCTGTGTTAAACAGGAGATCAGACTAGATGATCATAATACTACTCTCCCTTGGTTGTGCTATCCTAATTACTCAAGATGGCATCAGAAATTGGTTTGGGAAAATTTCTGACCTCACTGGACATCTCTGAAGACCCTTATATTAGAAAGCTCTCTAGAGCTGTGGAATGATACTGTTTCCCTTTGTGATGTACAGGTCATGTGCAGGATGTACTACTTATCATGGACGTGTACAAACTAGCCCTGAATTTCAAGCTCTCGCGACTGGAACAGCTCTGCCTCCAGTATATTGAAGCATCTGTAGATCTACAGAATGTGCTCATTGTGTGTGAAAATGCTAACAAGCTTCAACTGGATCAACTAAAGGTAAACACTGAATTTCACTAACAAGGTTACTGATAAAAATTAAAGAATTAAAGCTCAGTATAGTCAATGTAGACATTGACTCATGGACTAAACATATTATCATGTTGTTTTGTGGGTTTTAAGGCTTTGAAGTTGACGTTGAAATTGGAGGTAGCAACTTAAACTTCCACCTGGGGCTCAGCACCAGCATTAAATTAGATTCCCTTCCTCCCTCTTCCTATGCCTTTAAGGCTTGGTTTACATTACAGAGTTTGGTTGACCTAGGGCAACGTACATTGACCTAGCTCTGTAAGCGTCTACACTAAAATGTAGCTCCCACCAATGTAAGTCACCCACTACAGCGACCTAATAACTCCACCTCTGCGAGAGGTGTAGGTAGATGTAGTTAGGGTGACGCAGTGCCCATGTGGACACTGCGTTACTTACATCTTCTGTTGGCTGTCAGTCCTGGGGAGTTCCAGGTGTCAGTGCCCCCCAGTGCCCCACACAGTTAAGTCAGTAGAAGCACTCCTGGTGAGAATGCGCACAGCTGACAGAAGGTGGACATGAACCACCACTTTAATTACTGTGGTGGCTGTACATAGATTTAATTTTGTAGTGTAGACATGCCCTAATGCAGCAGCTGGAACAGTTACTGCCCTAAAGACATCTCTTTACGTGAAATCCCTCTACAGTTCTTAGGTGGCTGTCATGGATTCCCAGTGTCTGATCTGTGTCTTAGCCTTTAACCTGGGAGTACCCCTTTACTGTGCTGGACCCCTTGGATCCCCCAGTGTTTTCCAGGTGCAGGACCATGGCTTCTACAATTTCACCTCTCTTTCTCTGTGGCTCCCTTCAGGGAGTCTAGCTGAGCCAGACTCCTGCAAGAGATATTTCTCCTTTCAGGGTGCAATGCTCTTAAGTAACTGCAGCAACACCAGGCTGCCTTTCCCCAGCAAGGTAACCTTTATTTGTCGCCTGGAGCACAGAAAGTCTTTGGGTTAGTATGAGAGTGGCAGACTTATGATAGAGTCCATATTGGTGGAACCAGGGCTTCATCCTGCTCTGCTTCCTCTGAGCTCTAGCCTCCTGCCAAGGATTCATGTTTGGTCATTGAGGTTCCCATTTTTTTTCTGGACCCTTCATTGCTTTGTGCTAATTCCAGCCAGCTCTTGATGGCGCATTCTTACCACCCCAGACAGCTACGTGACCCAAACCTCTCATGCCTCCTGCTCTGTTCCAGGAGAAGCACGTTAACCCTTCTGCCTCTAGTGCAGTGAGGAGATGCATATAGTTCACAGAAATATTACAGAAAATTCACACATTTGTCACAGGAATTTCTCTCTCTTTACTAAAGTTTGTCTGGTTTCTTAAGCTCATTTCTTTTTCTCTGTTATTAGCTCTTCAAGTATGTGTCAGTATAGTCCCACTGTAGGTGTGCACAGGCCTCATGTACAGAAGATCAGATATTTTGAATAGCTCTCACACAATGGCATAAAGGGCAGAGCAGCCACAACCCAGTTCCCCCTACTGCCTTAGCAAATCTCTGACCTGCAACTCTCTTCAGACACTTTAAGCCAGATCTTTTAAGGTGCTTAGTGAAGAATTCTTATAATCAAATTTGTTCTCTAAAGGGTATTGATTGGTGACACCTCCCCACCCCATGTGCAGCAGGGTAAAGTGCTTCTTGCCAGCTCCCATGCCTTGTGACAGAGTTCAAACCCTGCCGGTCCTGCAATGAACTAGTCCCTATCATGGACAGACAAGCTAATGCCTCTCTTGCTTAGGAGAGAGTCACATCCTGAATAATTCCTTTGTGTGCAAGAACTTCTCCACTAGGACCTGCAAGTCTAGGAATGCATGGCTCAAGCTACATCTACTTGAGCAGTCCATACAGGTCACTTTGGCCCCAGATGTGACAATTATGACCAGAGTGAGGCTGGTTAAATTAGCATCGACCAGTGATCCCTTGAGTACTCTTCGAACTCCAGGATCAAGCAGTGGAAATAAGTCAAAGAGGACACTGGCAGAGTTGACACTGAGGATGTCAACTGCCTCTTAAGAGCTTGGCACTATGCACCTTGGCATTGACAGACTTGGCATTGGTAAATCTGGTGCTGAGAACTTTGGCTTCCTTACTGACTGCCCCAACTCAGCGAGTAAAGCTGGCACTGCATCCACTTATAAACTGGACGCCCACTGATGTAGCCTGTCCGAGCATAAACCTAGCTCCAAGACTGAGAGGAACTACCAGGGGGAAGACATGGGATGTTTCTCCAAGGAAAAAACCCTTAAACAGTTGGGCAAAACAAGGGACCTGCCACGATCCCAGTACCAATGCCTGTGATGAAGCCAAGGAAGTTCATCAGTTGGTCCCATTCAGTCCCTCAGTACTGTCCTTCAGTGAGGAGATATATTCCTCCTCACTATTGCTGATGTATCCCTTCTTGCTGACATGGAACAGAGATCCTTCTTCCCTGCCATTGGAGAATGACCTCAAGGAGGATATTGGGGAGCCCACATTCAGAGCACCGCCTCAACTGACTCTGGAATGGCATGGGCCAACCAGCCCCAACCTGGTCAATACCCATAAACATGGCACCTTGTTTGGCTGTATTGACCTTACTGTGGATCATCCTCCCACATGTGAAGGAGTAGTTTAGCCTCTCCTACATGTAGAAAAAGGAATGGATCATGCTTCTTGATGGCTTCGCTGACTAGCCCATCCACAGTGGAATGAGAGGTGGGCCCACAGGAACAGGAGATGATAGAGAGACAACAGTGAGCCCTGTCATCCCCCAAGGAATCCTCCTCACCACCAGACAAGGCAGAGACACCAGCCCCCACCCTGGCTAGGTTGATTCTAAAGCCTTCCTGGACCTCCTGTCCTGAATTGTGGAGACCCTGGATACTGAGGCTTGGACTACACTATCAATTTATACCTGACGTAGTTATACCAACCTGACCCCCATTGTAAACAGTACTATGTTGATGGGAGGGCTTCTCCCGTCGACATAGCTACCGCCTCTCGGGAGGTGGAGTACCTATGCTGATGGGAGAAGTTCTTCACTAAGTGCTACAGTGGGATGTAAACCTTAACACGCTTAAAACCGCCTTCCCCAAACAAGAACACTTCACCAGAGAAGTAGATTGCATTATGGAACGGGCCACCCAAATACCCCGAGAGAACCTGCTTCAATACAGAAATAAAAACCCCTCTGACTACACACCCCTAGTTGTCACCTACCATCCCACACTGGAACCCATATGAGATAGCATTAAACCCATACTCTATGGGGACCACATCCTGAAAGAAATATTTTCTGAACCCCTCTTCTGGCCTTCAAACAACCCCACACCTTCTCCAAACTCATCATTAGAAGCAAGCTCCCCACAGACCAGGACACATCAACTCAAATCTTTACCAGACCCCTGCCAGAACAACAGATGCAAAACCTGTAGACATATCTCCATGGCTACAATGATTGACACCCTCTCCCCAACACAACTTTCAAGATATGAGAGTCCTGCAACATGTGGCATACCTCATCCGATTCACTAAATGCCCCAATAACAACTATGTGAGTGAAACCAGATAGGCACTATGCTCTCAAATGAGCTAACACAGAAAAATCATAAAAGAGAAAAACACCACGTGGGTGAACACTTTTCAGAAAATGATCACTCTATCTGACTTCTCAGGAAATCTGCACATCTTCAAAAGAGACTCCTGGGAGCTTAAATTTATAATTTTGCTAGACCCTAAAAATCATTGACTAAATAGGACTCTAGATTTATGGCTTATTACAACAATCCCACTAACAACCCCTCCGACAAGTTGCCTTCCCCCCGGCCTTTCCCCCATGACTGAAGGGTTGTTAACAGGCCAATTAACCTTTAATGGTCCCTTGCAATATGGTATCCAGAAATAGACCTGTATGCCACAGACCAGAACAAAAAATGCCGTGTCTTCTACTCCAGAGGGGTTTTGAGTCCAGGCTTTCTGTAGTCTCATAGGCACGGGGGCTCATGTATGCCTTCTGCCAATCCATTTAAGACCAGGGATCCTGAGGAAACTCAGACAAGGTTCAGCTTCAGTTATTATGCTAGACCCAGCTTGGCCCAGACAGTTCTGATACTCTGAGCTGATGAACCTGTCAACACAGCCCCTGATCACACCACTTGTTCTATCTGACATGATTTTGCAAAACAGAAGTGAGATCTTTCGCCTCTTTCATCATTACATCTGACAGTGTGGTTGTTGGCTGATTAACTGCCATTGAAAGGAGCTGTTCAAATGAAGTCCAGAACAGTTTGGTACATAGCACAGGAGTGGGCAAACTTTTTGGTCCGAGGGCTACATCGGGGTGCGAAACTATATGGAGGGCCGGGTAGGGAAGGCTGTGCCCCCCAAACAGCCTGGCCCCCGTCCCCATCCGACCCCTCCCACTTTCCACCCCCTGACTGCCCCCCTCAGAAGCTCCCACCCATCCAACCCCCCACTGCTCCTTGTCTCCTGACCGCCCCCTGCCGGGACCCCCGCCCCCCGGACCCCACCTCCTATCCAACTTCCCCTGCTCCCTGTCCCCTGACTGCCCCGACCCCTATCCACACCCCCGCCCCTGACAGGCCCCCTGGGACCCCACCCCCTATCCAATTCCCCCTGTTCCCCATCCCCTGCCCCCCCTCGAACCTCTGCCCCATCCAGCCATCCCCTGCTCCCTGTCCCCTGACTGCCCCCCAGGACCCGCTGCCCCATATCCAACCCCCCGGCCCTGGCCCCCTTACCATGCCTTCCCGGAGCCAGACACACTGCCATGCTGCCCAGCATGAGCGTTCAGCCCCGCCGGCCAGAGTGCTGCCCGCGCGGCGGCATAGCTGCAGGGGAGGGGGGACAGCGGGGGAGGAGCCGGGGGCTAGCTGCCCGGCCAGGAGCTCAGGGGCCCGGCAGGACGGTCCCGTGGGCCATAGTTTGCCCACCTCTGACATAGCAGAAAAACCTCTACTATACTGAATTATGAGGCAAAATGGAAAAGGTTTTCTATTTGGGCACCAGAACATTTCCCTTGTCAGTTCCTGTTTCTGCTACTCAGGACTGTCTGCTAACTCTAACACATTTGGGACCATCCATCAGATCCATAAGAGTACATTTAGCAGCAATAGCTGCACATCATCCTCAATTCAGGGTTATACTGTATCTTCCCATCCTACAGTTGCTAGATTCCGTAAGGGTCTCATTCATGTTTTTCCCCCCAGACCAAGGGCCTCCTCCTTCCTGGGACCTCAACACAGTGTTAACTGTTTAAAGGGACCTCCTTTTTAGCCACAAGCAACCTGCTCTTTTTATCAACTGTCTATGAAGACTGCTTACATCAACTCATAGGGTAGGGGACATACAAGCTCTTATGGCTGGTCCACCTGACATGATCCTCCATAAAGATAGGCCTCACCCCAAATTCCTGCCTAATATTGTTTCTGATTTTCATTTAAATCAGTTGCTTCCCTGCCCAGTTTTCTCCCTCAAGCGCTATTCTCAAACCAGGGGGGAAGCCAAATGGCACACCGTTTGACATAGTAGGGCTGTAACATACTACCTGGACGGGACAACATCCTTCACGAGATCCCACAGACTGTGTGTTGTCTTTGCAGATAGGGTTAAGGGTCAAGCCATTTCCACCCAAAGGTTGTCCAAGTTGATATCTAACTATATTAGATCCTGTTATGAAGTAACTAGGGTAGATTTCACTGGGATGTTTTGGGGTTCACCCAGGCCAGTCAGGGCTTCGGTCAAATATCTGCCTTTTATGCATCCGAAGAAGTGGGTTGTAGCCCACGAAAGCTTATGCTCTAATAAATTTGTTAGTCTCTAAGGTGCCACAAGTACTCCTGTTACTTTTAACCCTGGGTGTCTTGTGACTGTGCAGCTTTGGTCCAGAGCTCTGACCCCAACAGCCAGCCAGCAGCCCACAAGGTTCACTCTGGCTTTGCCCAACTTGGTTACTTCTTGCAGGCTGAGTTTAGGACCCTTCCAATCCTGAATCCGCCTCAAAGTCATCATCCTTCAGGGTCCATTCCCTCTCATTGGGCCCTCAGAAAAAGTATTAGGTTCCCTGCCTCTCCAGAGACAGTGCAACACTCCAGCCTGTCAGCTTCCTAGAGGCACACACTCACTGCACTTACCCAGGGCTGATGAGTTATAATGAAAGCAAAACGAGTTTAACCAAAGAGCCTGGCTTAAGTGATACCAAGTAAAAGAAATAAAGGTAGAGAAGGTTATAAGCAAATAAAAGTAAAAACATGCATTTAAAAGTCTAAAACTGAATCTACCAAAGTACAGTCTTTATTCAAGATGATCTCTCTCACCCCCAGTCTTCTTTCAAGCTTTTCACAGGCTGGCCTGGCCAGGACCCATCTCACAGCTCAAATTGCTTGGTTTCTTTGGGTCTTTAAAGTGAAGGATCAAGATCTGGGGTGGGCAAACTTTTTGGGCTGAAGGCCACATCTGGGTGGGGAAATTGTATGCAGGGCAGGGGGTGGGAGTGCGGGAGGGGGTGCGGTGTGCAGGAAGGGGCTCAGGGCAAGGGATTGGGGCAGAGGAGGGGTGTGGGGTATATGAGGGGGCTCAGGGCAGGGGGCTGGGGTGCAGGAGGGGTGCGGGGTATGACAGGGGGCTCAGGGCAGGGGGTCGGGGTGCAGGAGGGGTGTGGGGTGCGGCTGGGCACTCAGGGCAGGGGGTTGGGGTGCAGGAAGGGTGCGGGGTGTACGAGGGGGCTCAGGGCAGGGAGTTGGGGTGCAGGAAGGGTGCAAGGTGCAGGCAGGGGGCTCAGCGCAGGGAGTTGGGGGGCAGGGGGCAGGAGGGGTTCAGGCTCCGGCCCAATGCCGCTTACCTAAAGCAGCTCCGGGGTGGCAGTGGCGCGCACCGGGGCCAGGGCAGGCTCCCTGCACGCCTGCTCTGTCCCCGGCCCCATGCTGCTCCAGGAAGTGCTGCGGCCCCTGGGGGGGGGAGGCAGAGGGCTCTGCGTGCGCTGCCCTTGCCGCGCCTCCAGGTACTTCCCCCGAAGCTCCCATTGGTTCCCCATTCCCGGCCAATCAGAGCTGCGTGGAGCGGTGCCTGGAGGCAAGGGCAACGCACGAAGCCCTCTGCCCCCCCGCCCGGGGGCCGCAGGAACGTGGTACCAGCCGCTTCTGGGAGGGCCAGATCCAGCCTGCGGGCCGTAGTTTGCCCACCCCTGATCAAGATAAAGTCTCTCTGTCCCTTATATTCCCAAAATTGTTTTTGTGCTAAAAGTTAGGATGGCCTCCTGGAGATTCAGTCTCCTGTCTCTCTCAGGGATGCAAGAACTATGTTATTCTTCTTCGAGTGCTTGCTCATATCGATTACAATTAGGTGTGCGCGCGCTGTGTGCACGATTGTCAGAAGATTTTTTACCCTAGCAACACTCGGTGGGTCGGCTGAGGCGCCCCCTGGAGTGGCACCCTTATGGCGCCGGATATATGCCCCTGCCAACCCAGCACCCCCTCAGTTCCTTCTTATCGCCCGTGATGGTCGTTGGAACTGTGGAGAACGGCATGACTGACCTCCACATCCCTAGCTTTACTCGTTGTACTGTAGATAGTTCTTTAGTGTAGTTTTAACAGTTTAACAGTTATAGTGTAGTTGTTAGTAAGTTTTTGTACATAGTGTATATACGTGGAGGAAACAGGGTTTATCCCCTTTCCCTCCTCCCCGGTACCAGTGCTCATGCCCAGGTTTCCGGGTTTCAAGCCTTGCTTGGCCTGTCTCAAGCCGATGCCCACAGGAGACCCCCACGACTCCTGCTTGAAGTGCCTGGGGGAAGCTCATCAACCCGATAAGTGCCGCATTTGTAAGGCTTTCAAGCCTCGGACAAAAAAGGAGCGGGACTTTCATTTAAAACAGCTCCTAATGGAAGCGGCACTTAGCCCGGTGCCCTCGGCACCGCGCGCGGACCAGGCACTGTCGGTCCGGCACTGGAACGACCCGGCACCAGCAGTCTCTCGGCACCGGACGTCTCTGGCACCGGTACAGACGCGGCACCGTTCACTATCCCCACGGCCCAAGAAGCAGCACAAACCACCTGCTGCTCCTCTGCAGTTGCAAGCACCGCCTGGGGCCCCAGTGGAGCAGCGCGCCGTGCCGGACCGCACCGCGAAGGCGCCAACTCCGGCACCGTCGATTCAGGCGCCGCAAGCGCCGTTTAGTCCGGTGCATATAGGCTCCCTGGTGCACACCGTGGTTGAGCTGGGCCTGCCATCCACTCCGGAGACCTTCTCCACCGCTCGCAACTTGATCGCACTAACTGAGCCTGG
The DNA here is from genome assembly GCF_028017835.1 of Emys orbicularis. Taxonomy (NCBI): domain Eukaryota; kingdom Metazoa; phylum Chordata; order Testudines; family Emydidae; genus Emys; species Emys orbicularis. The sequence goes on along the minus strand of NC_088686.1, from coordinate 127,709,776 downwards.
ACCGTCTCACCCTCCGGCACCGCCAGTGGGGACGGTTCCATCTATAGGGAAGCCAGCCTTCATGCGGCCTCCATCGCAGAGCGAGACAGCTCGGCACCGATCTCGATCCCAGTCCAGGTCGCAGTCCCGGTCCCACCGATGGTCCCAGTCTCGGCATCGCTCACAGTCCCGGTACCAATCTCCATCTCAGCGCTGGTCGTACTCGCGGCGCCGCTCCGCCTCCCGAAGGTCTCCCTCCCGGTATGATCGGTACCGATCCAGCTCTTGGCACCAGTCCCGGCACCGATCATCTCGCAGCCGATCCCGGCACCGCCCGCACCGTCGGTCTTCGTCGAGATCTAGATCGGCCTCCCGGCACCGTTATGACCGTCGGTCCCAATCCCGATCACGGTACCACTCGGGGCTCTGGCACCGGTCCCCAGCTCCCAGGAGCGGACCGACAGACTATGACAGTTCAACACAGCAGGCGCGTTCGGCACCACCTTGGTCTTCACGTCCAAATTCGACGTCGTCCCAAGCGGCGAGTGGCTACCACGTCCAGGGCCAAGACGCGGATGGCGCTAACCAGGGGCCAGATGAAGGACAGGATCCTGACCAAGGACCCCCACAATGGTCCTTCTGGACTCCTTGGGCATACCACCAAGCCCGAGGTGTCCCCTCAGGCGCTTCTCGCTCAGCTCATTCAGAGCCTAGGGTGCCTGAAGCCACTGTGAGCCGTCCTCCCCCGATAGCCTCGGAGGCGACCACCCTGCCACCTGAACAGGCTCATGCCGCTAGTGGGGTGGACGTAGGGCAACCGGACCCTCCTCAACCAGACCTTCCCCAGGATCCGCTAGTCCAGGGATTGTCCTCATTCTCGCCTGACGAGGCCGTGGCAGGCACGTCCTCCTCTGGCCCACCGCCTATAGATCTTCGTGCACACCAGGACCTGCTGCCCAGGGTGGCACAGAACATGAACCTACAGGTGGTGGAAGTGGTGGAAGTTGAGGATCCTGTGGTGGACATTTTATCGGCCGATGCCCCCACACGGGTTGCCTTACCGTTCATTCGGACCATTCAGGCTAATGCCAATATGATCTGGCAGTCCCCGGCATCTATCCCTCCCACGGCCAGAGGGGTGGAGAGGAAATACATGGTGCCCTCTAAGGATTATGAATATTTGAATGTCCACCCCCAACCTTGCTCCCTCGCTGTACTGTCTGTAAACGAGAGGGAGAGGCATGGCCAACAAGCGCCCGCCCCTAAGTCCAAGGACGCTAGGCACCTGGATTTGTTCGGGCGCAAGTTTTATTCTACAAGTGGTATGTGTCACGGAGTATGGGGGAACTCAGGGCCCTGCACCCCCGGCTTCCTGCGATTCACCATGACTCTCAGCCAGCCAGTAAAGCAGAAGGTTTATTTAGACGACGGGAATACAGTCCGAGACAGGTCTTGCAGGCACAGACAACAGGATACCCCTCAGTTAGGTCCATCTTGGGGTCCTCGGGCACCCCAGCCCCCCTCCAGAGGTCAGAGCCCTCCCTGCCTCCAGCCACCTCACCAGCCAGCTTCCCAGACTCTGCCTTCAGCGACCCCTCCCACAGCCTTTGTTCAGTTTCCCGGGCAAAGGTGTCACCTCGCCCCAACCCCCTCCTGGGTTCTCATGTTACAGGCTCAGGTATTTTCAGTCAGTCTCCCATCCCCCAATGCAGACTATCCCAGCCACACTCCCCTGTCAGCACTCACAGACCACCATAAGAACAGTCCCAGTTCGTCACAGTATGCAGCTCAGGATAGCTAACCAGCGGGCCCTCCTGAGCCGTTACAACTATAACACCTGGAACTCGATGGGGAAGTTCAAGGAGTTGGTTCCCCAGGAGTCCAGGGAGGAGTTTGGGGCCTTGCTAGAAGAGGGCAAAAAAGTGGCGAGGACATCCCTGCAGGCGTCCTTAGACGCGGCGGACTCAGCGGCTAGGACTCTAGCCTCGGGCGTGGCTATGCACCGCATTTCATGGCTGCAAGTGTCCGGTCTTCCACCGGAGCTGCAGCAAACTATACAAGACCTCCCTTTGATGGCCAAGATCTATTTTCAGACAAAACTGATCCCAGACTGCAGAGTCTGAAGGATAACCGGGCCATCACTTGCTCATTGGGCATGCATACCCCGGTGACGCAACGTAGGCCCTTCTGGCCCCAACCGCAGCGCACCTACCCTAAGCCTCGACTGCGACAAGACTTCACTAGAAGGCGTGGTCGTGGTAATAGGAGACAACAATCTGGTCCTCAATCAGGCCAGAATCAGGGCCCCCCAAAACCATCAGCGGGGCCCAAGCAAAACTTTTGAAGGTGAGCTCGAGGACGTTGCACCGGTCTCCTTGCAGGATCCTTTCCCGCCTTTCTCCAACCGCCTCTCCTATTTCCTCCCTGCGTGGTCCCGCATAACATCAGATCGCTAGTTCCTATGCACGGTGGAAACTGGATACCATCTTCAGTTTGTTTCGCCCCCCCCCCCCCCTTCCCACCCTCCCTCCCCGTCCCTCTTCAGGGACCCTTCTCACAAGCAACTCCTCTTACAGGAGGTACAAGCGCTCCTGTCTATTGGAGCGGTGGAAGAGGTACCAAAGGACTTGAGGGGCAGGGGTTTTTACTCCCGTTACTTCCTAATCCCCAAGGCAAAGGGGGGACGTCGGCCCATCCTGGACCTGCGCGGACTCAACAAATTCATAGTAAAGTTGAAGTTCCGCATGGTTTCCCTGGGGACCATTATCCCTTCCCTGGATCCTGGAGACTGGTACGCCGCCCTCGACATGAAGGACGCATACTTCCACATAGCAATTTACCCGCCGCACAGGCGGTTCCTTCGCTTTGTGGTCAACCAGCAGCATTTCCAATTTACCGTCCTTCCCTTCGGCCTGTCCACAGCGCCAAGGGTCTTCACAAAATGTATGGCTGTCGTAGCGGCCTTGCTCCGCAGACATCGGATCCAAGTGTTTCCGTACCTCGATGACTGGCTCATTCGGGGTCGTTCCGAGCTACAGGTGCGGTCTCATGTTCGGTTCGTCATGAGCTTGTTCAGGCAACTGGGCCTGCTGCTTAACACCGAAAAGTCCACTTTGGAGCCAGCCCAAAGAATAGACTTCATTGGGGCAGTCCTGGACTCGAATCTCTCCAAGGCATACCTGCCACAGTCCCGCTTCCAGTCCACGATGACCATTGTTCACGGCCTACAAAGCTTCCCGACCGCGACAGCACGCACATGCCTCAGTCTTCTGGGCCACATGGCCTCGTGCACCTTCATGACCAGACATGCCAGACTACGCCTCCGCCCGCTTCAGACCTGGCTCTCATCAGTGTACCGTCCAGGCCGGGACAGTTTGGACACAGTACTCACGCTGCCTCTCTGGGTTGGTGGCTAAACCCCAGCCTTGTTTGCGGGGAGATGCCATTCTATGCCCCACAGCCCTCTCTAGTCCTCACCACGGACGCGTCATCTGTGGGCTGGGGCGCTCACCTCGCGGACCTTTGCACACAAGGTCTTTGGTCCGCACAAGAAATAACCCTGCACATCAACGTCAGGGAACTGAGAGCAGTACGCCTGGCATGTCAGGTATTCTGAGAACACCTTCAGGGCCGTTGTGTCACAATCTTCACAGACAACACAACGGCCATGTTTTACATCAACAAGCAAGGCGGAGCGCGGCCGTCCCTCCTCTGTCAGGAAGCCATACACCTCTGGGAATTTTGCATAGCCCACTCGATCAACCTGGTAGCGTCATTTCTCCCAGGAGTCCAGAACACCTTAGCAGATCGCCTCAGCAGGTCCTTCCTGGCTCACGAGTGGTCGATACGTCCGGACGTTATCCATTCTGTTTTCCGGAAGTGGGGACAGGGGCGGCGAGTTATATGGGCCCGTGGTGCCTGAGCACCAGGAATATTCAGGGCTGGGGGCTGTGCTCCACCAAAAATATCTGGAGCTGGGTTTCTCCCCTGGCCCTGCCTGGAGTGGGCCCCGGCCCCTGCCGCCACACCCCCCCCCTCCGGAGCGTCCCCCCTTTTCTAACCCTAGGTTTCTAACCCTAACCCTGCCCCGGAGCTTCCCTGCCTGCCTGAAAGAAAACAGCTGGTGCCTCTCCCTTGCTTGTGCTGCCCGCTGCCTGCCGCTGTTTCTGCCTAGGGCTATAGCAGCACAGGGGGAGGGGAAGCGGGACAGGGGAGGAGGGAGGATGCACACTCACACATGTTTTGCAGCCCTCCCTCCCCCCCGCCCCAGTAGCCACCAGCAGGAGAGGCCAAGGGGGACTTCCGGCCCGGAGACGGACATCTGGAGGGGAACCTCACTCACCTGAGCAGCTGCTGGGGCTTCGGTGAGTGTTTGATCCTGTGATCCACACCCCACCCTGCAGCCCCCTCTCCTGCCCAACCCTGGGCAAGGGCCAGGGGCAGCTCCCCCATTCCCCCCCCCCAGTGAGGCTAGGGTGAGGGGCAGCAGCAGGGGAGGCCACACATGATGCCCCCCCCCCCGTACCCACCATAGGGAAGGCGAGTAGGCTTTCTGGACCTGAGAGAGGCCCTAGGAGCACGTGCAGTGACCGTGGTGCAGAGTGAGTGTGCTTGGGGGCGGGGGAGAGGAGGGGTCCCTCCTCCGGAGCTTGCTGCTGCTAGTGGGGTGGGGTGGTGTGGGAGTCCTCTTTGGCCCTAGCCCTGGGGCAGCCTGTCTGCACCCCAAGTTCCTTATACCCAGCCCTGCCCCACCCCAGAGCCTGCTCCCCCAGCACCCCAACCCTGAGCCCCAGCCCTGAGCACCCTCCTGTACTGTCATCCCCAGCCCCACCCCAGAGCCCTCACCTGAGGGGAAAAACACGCAACTTAAATTTGGTGGTCAGTTCGGAGTATCATTGTGTTTAGCACAATACTTGATTATTTTACACCCTTTAAATTATATAACTAGTCGTATACAGGTGTTATGTAGTGGGAATGTTCTTAATGTTTTCTCTGAATACTGTGTGGGTGCCTCAGTTTCCCCTATGCATTTCTTAAGGATCTAGATGGTGGGATAAGGGGTTGTGATTGTTGTAGAGCCCTAGAGGGCCAGTGTGATGCTGTCTGCACAGAGAATGGCCGAAACCCTGTCTCCGGAGTCCGGGCAACTGATGGCCTGGGCCGCTCTCCTGCAAGGTGCCAACTGAAGGTGCTGGAGAACAAAGAGATCAGGTAGCCTCCTAATGCCTGGAAAAGAGACAAAGGCCAGAGGAGGGAGTGTCAGTGCCTGTGCTGACTTCCAGGAAGCGCATGGTGTGGAAGGGGATGCTGGGATGCTCTGGAACTACTCCATACAAAGCCAGTCAGGACTCTGGGGGAGCCTCCTCTCTCTGAGCAGACTGTCTCCAGGACAAGAAGCTTACACCTTCCTGGGTCTGACCTCGGAGCATTCAGCATACCCTTCCACACCATGGGCTTTCCGCAGTGAGTCCGCCCAGGCGGGGTCCTGGGGAAGCCAGAGGTCCCGGCACCCCAACTCTGCAGTCAGACGTGACTCTCAGCCAGCCGGTAAAACAGAAGGTTTATTAGATGACAGGAACACAGTCTAAAAGAGAGCTTGTAGGTACAGAAAACAGGACCCCTCAGTCAGGTCCATCTTGGGGGGTGGGGAGCCCAGACCCAAGTTCTGGGCCTCTCCCCATTTCCCCAGCCAGCTCCAAACTGACACTTCCTCCTCTGGCCTTTGTGTCTCTTCCGGACAAGAAGGCCACCTGATCTCTTTGTCCCCAACACCTTCAGTTGGCACCTTGCAGGGGAAACTGAGGCACCCACACAGTATTCAGAAAAAACATTAAGAACATTCCCACTTCGTCACAACAGGTGCAACAAAATATAATACTGTATATTGAAGCAGGCAAGTGCTGCTTCTGACTTCCACTTTTAATTGACCCTTGTAATCTTGTGGCGCCGACGCGTTTTAGCTTCATTTTATATTGGCTTACAGGGCGGGAACGGGGGGGAGGGGGGGCACCACCATTTTGGGCACCACCAACAATTATACAAACCTGCCGCCTCTGAGTGGGGATTTCCCCACATAGACCTTTTCACCTCTCGCGAGAATCGGAAGTGCCAGGCGTGCTGCTCTCTCCAGGGACGCTCCCCAGGCTCCCTGTGGGATGCCTTCCTGATACCATGGAAAGACCTCCTGCTCTATGCCTTCCCTCCGTTTCCGTTGGTTCACAAGGTCCTTCTGAAGTTACGCAGAGATAAGGCCCGCTTAATCTTGATCGCTCCAGCGTGGCCCAGACAACACTGGTACACGACACTCCTCAATCTGTCGGAGACCAAACCAATTCCTCTACCATTGTGGCCGGACCTGATCACTCAGGAACACGGCAGGTTATGCCATCCGGACCTGCAGTCCCTCCACCTGACAGCTTGGATGCTGCATGGCTGACTCAATCTGAGCTGCGTTGCTCCAGTTCAGTGCAGCAAGTACTCTTGGGTAGTAGAAAGCCCTCCACTAGGTCCACATACCTGGCCAAATGGAAGTGCTTCTCCTGCTGGTGTGCCCTGAGCAATACTGTCCCTCTGGAGGTACCAGTACCTACCATCCTAGAGTATCTCTGGTCCCTAAAACAGCAAGGCCTAGCTGTCTCATCTATCAAAGTACACCTAGCAGCGATTTCAGCCTTCCCCCCAGGCGAAAACTGGCGCTCGGTTTTCTCCAATCCCATGGTCAGCAGGTTCCTCAAGGGTTTGGAACGTCTGTACCCGCAAATTCGTCATCCGGCCCCTACGTGGGACCTCAATCTGTTCCTATCTAGACTCATGGGTGCCCCCTTCGAACCGAGGGCCACCTGCTCTCTTCTGTATCTTTCCTGGAAAACAGCTTTCCTCATCGCTATCACATCGGCGAGACAAGTTTCAGAACTTCGGGCCCTCACATCGGACCCACCGTATACAGTGTTCCATAAGGACAAGGTACAGCTGCGACCAAACCCCGCCTTCCTCCCTAAGGTGGTGTCTGCCTTCCAAGTCAACCAAGACATCTTCCTTCCGGTCTTCTTTCCGAAGCCACACGCTTCGCAACGGGAGCAACAGCTACATTCCCTAGACGTTCGCAGGGCTCTCGCCTTTTACATCGAATGAACAAAGCCTTTTAGAAAGACGTCCCAGCTGTTCATAGCAGTGGCAGACCGGATGAAAGGCCTCCCGGTCTCCTCGCAGCAAATCTCGTCTTGGATTACATCATGCATTCGTGTGTGCTATGACTTAGCTGGTGTCTCAACTACCCGCCTCACTGCCCATTCTACTCGGGCTCAAGCTTTGTCCTCTGCCTTTCTGGCTCATATGCCCATACAGGAGATCTGTAGGGCAGCGACTTGGTCATCCATGTATACTTTCGCTTCCCACTATGCCATAGTGCAGCAGTCCAGGGATGATGTGGCATTTGGTTCAGCGGTCCTTCACTCCGCAACATCTAACTCCGACCCCACCGCCTAGGTAAGGCTTGGGAGTCACCTAATTGGAATCGATATGAGCAAGCACTCGAAGAAGAAAAGACGGTTACTCACCTTTGTAACTGTTGTTCTTCGAGATGTGTTGCTAATATCCATTCCAAACCCGCCCTCCTTCCTCACTGTCGGAGTAGCCAGCAAGAAGGAACTGAAGGGGCGCTGGGTCGGCAGGGGCATATATCCGGCGCCATGAGGGCGCCACTCCATGGGGCGCCTCAGCCGACCCACCGAGTGTTGCTAGGGTAAAAATCTTCCGACGATCGTGCACGCGGCGCGCGCACCTAATTGGAATGGATATGAGCAACACATCTCGAAGAACAACAGTTACAAAGGTGAGTAACCGTCTTATTCTGTCTCCTGAGTTCAGTCTCAGTATAACCCCAAATTGATTTAGCTCGATGGCTTTGTTTAGTGCTAATATGTAAATTAGGGCTAAACAAATTCCTTTGTCTAAGACAAATTGGTTTATCAGCTTTACCTAGGCTAGGCAATCTGGTCTTAAACAGTATCAGAGCGGTAGCCGTGTTAGTCTGATGAAGTGGGCATTCACCCACGAAAGCTTATGCTCCAATACTTCTGTTCGTCTTAAAGGTGCCACAGGACCCTCTGTTGCTTGGTCTTAAACATGCTCTAATAACATAGAGAGCATTTATAATTTCATATATAATGTTACATATGTTTCACAATCATAGGCGCCGACTTCCCCTCTGTCCGGTGGGTGCTCGACCCCCCTGGCCCCGCTTCTTCCTGCCCCTGCACCGCCCTTGCCCCACCCCCATTCCACCCCTTCCCCAAAGTCCCCGCCCCACCCCACCTTTTCCCACCCCAGCCCTGCCCCCTTCCCACCCCCATTCCACCCCTTTCCCCCCAAGTCCCTGCCCCTGCCCTGCCTCTTCTCGGCCTCCTCCCCGGAGCACGCTGCATCCCCACTCCTCCCCCTCCCTCCCGGAAAGTCCTAAGTGCCGCCAAACAGCTGTTAGGCAGCGGGCGGCTGGAAGCACTGGGAGGGAGGGAGAGGAGCGGGGATGTGTCGCACTCGAGGAGGGAGGAGAAGGAGACGAGGAGGGGGGAGCTTGGCTGCCGGTGGGTGCAGAGCACCCGCTAATTTTTCCCCATGGGTGCTCCGCAGAGTCGGTGCCTATGTTCACAATTATCATAGAATCATAGAATATCAGGGTTGGAAGGGACCTCAGGAGGTCATCTAGTCCAACTCCCTGCTCAAAGCAGGACCAATTCCCAACTAAATCATCCCAGCCAGGGCTTTGTCAAGCCGGGCCTTAAAAACCTCCAAGGAAGGAGATTCCACCATCTCCCTAGGTAACGCATTCCAGTGCTTCACCACCCTCCTAGTGAAATAGTGTTTCCTAATATCCAACCTAGACCTCCCCCACTGCAACTTGAGACCATTGCTCCTTGTTCTGTCATCTACCACCATTGAGAACAGCCGAGCTCCATCCTCTTTGGAACCCCCCTTCAGGTAGTTGAAAGCAGCTATCAAATCCCCCCTCATTCTTCTCTTCTGGAGACTAAACAATCCCAGTTCCCTCAGCCTCTCCTCATAAGTCATGTGCTCCAGCCCCCTAATCATTTTTGTTGCCCTCCGCTGGACTCTTTCCAATTTTTCCACATCCTTCTTGTAGTGTGGGGCCCAAAACTGGACACAGTACTCCAGATGAGGCCTCACCAATGTCGAATAAAGGGGAACGATCACGTCCCTCGATCTGCTGGCAATGCCCCTACTTATACAGCCCAAAATGCCATTAGCCGTCTTGGCAACAAGAGCACACTGTTGACTCAAATCCAGCTTCTCGTCCACTGTGACCCCTAGGTCCTTTTCTGCAGAACTGCTACCTAGCCATTCAGTCCCTAGTCTGTAGCAGTGCATAGGATTCTTCCGTCCTAAGTGCAGGACTCTGCACTTGTCCTTGTTGAACCTCATCAGGTTTTTTTTGGCCCAATCCTCTAATTTGTCTAGGTCCCTCTGTATCCGATCCCTACCCTCCAGTGTATCTACCACGCCTCCCAGTTTAGTGTCACCTGCAAACTTGCTGAGAGTGCAGTCCACACCATCCTCCAGATCATTAATAAAGATATTCTTATCGATAAACTAGGCAAATACAATTTAGATGGGGCTACTATAAGGTGGGTGCATAACTGGCTGGATAACCGTACTCAGAGAGTTGTTATTAATGGTTCCCAATCCTGCTGGAAAGGGGTTCCGAGTGGGGTTCCGCAGGGGTCTGTTTTGGGACCGGCTCTGTTCAATATCTTCATTAACGACTTAGATATTGGCATAGAAAGTACGCTTATTAAGTTTGCGGATGATACCAAACTGGGAGGGATTGCAACTGCTTTGGAGGACAGGGTCATAATTCAAAATGATCTGGACAAATTGGAGAAATGGTCTGAGTTAAACAGGATGAAGTTTAACAAAGACAAATGCAAAGTGCTCCACTTAGGAAGAAAAAATCAGTTTCACACATACAGAATGGGAAGAGACTGTCTAGGAAGGAGTACGGCAGAAAGGGATCTAGGGGTTATAGTGGACCACAAGCTAAATATGAGTCAACAGTGTGATGCTGTTGTAAAAAAAGCAAACATGATTCTGGGATGTATTAACAGGTGTGTTGTGAGCAAGACACGAGAAGTCATTCTTCCGCTCTACTCTGCTCTGGTTAGGCCTCAGCTGGAGTATTGTGTCCAGTTCTGGGCACCGCATTTCAAGAAAGATGTGGAAAAATTGGAAAGGGTCCAGAGAAGAGCAACAAGAATGATTAAAGGTCTTGAGAACATGACCTATGAAGGAAGGCTGAAAGAATTGGGTTTGTTTAGTTTGGAAAAGAGAAGACTGAGAGGGGACACGATAGCAGTTTTCAGGTATCTAAAAGGGTGTCATAAGGAGGAGGGAGAAAACTTGTTCACCTTAGCCTCTAAGGATAGAACAAGAAGCAATGGGCTTAAACTGCAGCAAGGGAGGTCTAGGTTGGACATTAGGAAAAAGTTCCTAACTGTCAGGGTGGTTAAACACTGGAATAAATTGCCTAGGGAGGTTGTGGATTCTCCATCTCTGGAGATATTTAAGAGTAGGTTAGATAAATGTCTATCAGGGATGGTCTAGACAGTATTTGGTCCTGCCATGCAGGCAGGGGACTGGACTCGATGACCTCTCGAGGTCCCTTCCAGTCCTAGAATCTATGAATCTATGAATCTATATTAAACAAAACCGGCCCCAGGACCGACCCTTGGGGCACTCTGCTTGAAACCGGCTGCCAACTAGACATGGAGCCATTGATCACTACCCGTTGTGCCCGACGATCTAGCCAGCTTTCTATCCACCTTACAGTCCATTCATCCAGCCCATACTTCTTTAACTTGGCGGCAAGAATACTGTGGGAGACCATATCAAAAGCTTTGCTAAAGTCAAGGAATAACACATCCACTGCTTTCCCCTCATCCACAGAGCCAGTTATCTCCTCATAGAAGGCAATTAGGTTAGTCAGGCACAACTTCCCCTTAGTGAATCCATGCTGACTGTTCCTGATCACTTTCCTCTCCTCTAAGTGTTTCATAATTGATTCCTTGAGGACCTGCTCCATGATTTTTCCAGGGACTGAGGTGAGGCTGACTGGCCTGTAGTTCCCCGGATCCTCCTCCTTCCCTTTTTTAAAGATGGGCACTACATTAGCCTTTTTCCAGTCATCCGGGACCTCCCCCGATCGCCATGAGTTTTCAAAGATAATGGCCAATGGCTCTGCAGTCACATCCACCAACTCCTTTAGCACCCTCGGATGCAGTGCATCTGGCCCCATGGACTTGTGCTCGTCCAGTTTTTCTAAATAGTCCCGAACCACTTCTTTCTCCACAGAGGGCTGGTCACCTTCTCCCCATACTGTGCTGCCCAGTGCAGCAGTCTGGGAGCTGACCTTGTTCGTGAAGACAGAGGCAAAAAAATCATTGAGTACATTAGTTTTTTCCACATCCTCGGTGACTAGGTGGCCTCCCTCATTCAGTAAGGGGCCCACACTTTCCTTGACTTTCTTCTTGTTGCTAACATACCTGAAGAAACCCTTCTTGTTACTCTTAACATCTCTTGCTAGCTGCAACTCCAAGTGTGATTTGGCCTTCCTGATTTATATTATATTTATATTATTGACCAAGGTGTTGTTAGCTTTCAAGGCCTATTTTGTACAAATACTATTGCAGTACTGCGTAGGATGTGAATACAGATGTGCCTTGGGTCACATTCACCCGTGCTCATGAGAGCCCATTCCACCAGAGCTCAGGCAGTTTCTTCAGCTTCTCTACGAAACATCCCTTTTTCAAAATTTGCAGGGCGGCGACATGGGAATCAGTCCACACTTTTACCATCACTCTTCCTTAGTTGAAACTTCAGATCAGACACCCACTTTGGTAGAACTGCCTTGCATTCATTATTTAAACAGGACTCCAAGAACCCACTGTAAAGTCACTGTTTGATAGTCATCAGAAGTGGAATCTGTGTGGACTGTCACTTAAAGAAAAAGGAACAATTATTTACCTTGTAACACACCTTCAAGGTGTGTTATTCACATGGCTTACACGATCCACTTCCTTTCCTGTATCTACTGTTTCCTACTCTTCTGGGATTGTATGTTGGCAAAGGAACTGAGGGATTGTTAGGTCTTCTCTGGCCTTTGTGGGTACATTTACACTGCAATAAAAGACCCCTGAATTAGGCTCAGGGGCTCGGACTGCGGAGCTATAAAATTGCAGCGTAGAAGTTTGGGCCTGGGCTAGAGCCTACGCTCTGAGACTCTGTAAGAGGGGAGGCCTGGGCTCTAGCCTGAGCCTGAATGTCTGCACTGCCACTTTTAGTCCCGCAGCCCAAATCCCATAAGCCTGAGTCAGTTGATCCAGGCTCTGAGACTCAATTCTGTGGGTTTAACATTGCATTGTATGTCCTCAGGTGTGAGGCATGAGAGTATCCAGGGCACAGACGCAGCCCCAATGGATACAGTTGGCCAAAAAGAATCAAATTTCACACATACAGAGTGCATGTGCCCCAGAAGTGAAATCTAGGTAGACAACACATCTTTAAAAACTACATTTACTGTAAGATATGTTTCTTTATACACGAATGAATGTTACAAGATGCTACGCATCTGATCTAAAGGTTTAGAATAAAAATGTGTGATGTCATTTAGCATTATTTGAGAGATTACATGATTGTATAAGTACATTGTGTCATAACACATACACTTACGTGGGTAGAGGCAAGGTTGTGCATTCAAGATTGTCACATTCATCTGACAAAGTGGGTATTCACCCACGAAAGCTTATGCTCCAATACATCTGTTAGTCTATAAAGTGCCACAGGACTCTTTGTCGCTTTTTACAGATCCAGACTAACACGGCTACCCCTCTGATACTTAACCTTAACTTGGGCATTCCATTTTGAATGCTTAATTTTATGCATAAATAATGTTGCATTGACAAAGCTTTTTGTATTTAATATCAGAAAGAATAACAAAGATTATGCTATCACGTGATACTGATTTCTCAGGATTCTGGTGCAAAACCATCTAGTTCTCTTCTCGTGGTTAATACCATCGGAAACCTTCAGTGGGTATTTTGGAATGGATGCTTTGTAATGGTTTTTCTTCTATTCTGTATAACATTATAGAGTTTCCTCAGATAAGACTGTTTTTCACTTTTTAAGGAACACTGCCTGAACTTTGTGGTTAAAGAGTCACATTTTAATCAGGTAATAATGATGAAAGAATTTGAGCATCTTTCCTCATCCCTGATAGTGGAGATAGTACGAAGAAAACAGCAGCCTCCTGTTCGAACACATTCTGATCAGCCTCTGGATATTGGTAATGTATTTTCCTTCCTGAACTAATAATCACACTGTTTGTTTTCTTGAGACTTGGGCCTTTTCTACACTCAGGAATAGCAGATTGCTGGACATTGATTGCTCAGTCAGTCTAGCGGCACCTATGGTGCATACAAGGACATGCCAATATTTGCACCGACTAAGCTTTAGGATTGCTGACACTCTATCAGAAACAGACCTAATCACAGTGATTCCCATTTGTGACCTTTGGGCTCAATTGTTTCTACTCACTGTATCTGGTAATGAGCCCTGAAAAAGCTCCAGCTGGTCTCACCTATTTAGCAATACAACCTGGCTGCCCATTTAAGGTCAGCTCAAGGTAATGAAAGTCCTCCATTGGATTGTCCCTAGATACCTGAGAGATCACCTCCCCTTCCACAGCCACAACCTCCTGCAAAAGGTGTGTTCCATGGGAACAGTGAAACCATCAACCAAGAAATAGTGGGAGGCTCCTGAATACAGAAAACTGAACTGTCACAGGAGCAAGACCTAGGCTGTGGAACTAATTCCCTCAATAGATAAGAATGACCACAGGCCCCACTGAATTAAGAAAGAAATGCAAATTCATCTCTTTGCATTATCCTTCCCTCAGTAAGGTTTAAATTCACCCATGCTCATATGTACGTGGACACTCCAGCTATTTCTCGTAAGGGCTGGAAAGGAAGGAAGGAAGAAGAGAGAGATTGCTATAGTTTCTTCTATTTTTAAATACTTACAATGGAAGGTCCCTAGATAGATTCCTCCTGATCCCTAGTGACATGGTGTTCCACAGCTGGGAGCCCTCTGCTAAAACGTTGTTTGCCCCAGTGCATCCATTATTCCCCTGCACTCCATTAGCTGAAGTATTCCCTGAAGGGCTGTGTAGAGGAACGTGCTCCATGATGTGGACCAGACCATTCAGCTTATTTGAAGAACTATCCCTTGGAGAATGTTTCTCATCTTGAAACCTATGAGTATTAGGGTGGTGGGAGAAAAGCCAGGGCTTAGCACTGTGAAAAGGAGGGTGAGCTAAGTCAGTCTGCAAGTCAGAGGGGAGAGGAGGATGAGTAATCCCTGCTGAAGGTCTGATTAGGCATGGTGGTAGGTTGAACCCCACTTTGGGGCTAAGAAGAGTCATGGGTTTGACCTATGCCTGCTGCAGGCTTCAGGATAGGAGTGTCAGTGCACACTAATCACTGCTACCAGATTGAAGAGAGTGATGGGGCATAATAAGCCTGCTGTTGAGGCCTTTATACCAATGGCATGTGTGTCAGTAGCCCGTATGTAACCGGGTAGCCTGTGTCCAGAATCAGGGCATGGGCAGTAAAGTCCAGTGGTTAGAGCTTTAGGTGGTCAAGCCTGAGGGAGCTGAGTTGGTAGCTGGGGTCTGGAGCCTAGGGTCAATCTGGAGTCAGGCTGGAGTCAATAGCCAGGAGCTGTACCCAAGGGTTAAGCTGGAGTCAATAGCTAGGAACCAGGAATGAGGCAAGGAAGCAGGAATGATTAGGGGTCTGTCTCAGCAGCAGTTCAGGGATCTGGCTTGGTGCACATACAACTTCCTGGTACTCCCTTCAGGCTTAAATAGTAGGCCTGGGACAATCAGAGATATGAGATGGGGCTGCCAGTCATCACTACTGTGGGTGGCACTCCCCACAGTGACTGTTCTCCTGGGATGCATGTTTATTGCCTCGGGCACTGTCAAGGCTGGCTTCTGGCAGTGTGGAAGGGCCACCTGCTTGGCCTCCAGCAGATGTAATTTCAAGTCCCATGAATCCTCACATTGCCCCTCTTTAGGTGTGCCCTGTGGCATTGTCATGCCAGGCTTTTGTGGGTGACATTTGTGAGTCTTTTACAAGTTCAGGGGCATGAATGTTACCGGCAGGCTCCCAGTACTGCTCTTTGGGGCCATAGCCTTCCCAGTCTATGAGGTACCACAATAATCTGGAGCCCAGTATAGCTCAGTCCTCAGACTCCTTGTGGCCCTGAACTGGAACTAGTAGGGTGATGGCTGTATTCAGTCAGAGAAGAGATTTTCTGTGGATGCTTTCAAGAGGGAAATATGGAAGACTGGGTACAATTTGAGGGATTCTGGTAAGCAGAGTTTGAAAGCAACGGTTGATTTTCTGATATATATAGGGCCCAAGCAATTGGAGGTCTAGCTTGAGAGATGGCCTGCCCATGTTGAAATTCTTAGCAGATAACCAGATTTTCTGGCCTACATAAAAGACTGTCTCCGGCAGTCTTCATACCATTTGTAGCCTTCTTAATGTCCTCAACATGCCCCGTTAGTTCTGGAATGTGGTGGATCCTTAAACTAAGTTGGTAGCTGACAGGTTTGGGGAGGCTGCTGGTAGTTAACATAGTTAACAAAAAAAGAGCTTCCCTCAATCTGCTGGCAATGCTCCTACTAATGCAGCCCAATATGCCGTTAGCCTTCTTGGCAACAAGGGCACACTTGTTCTCATCCTTCTCATCCACTGTAATCCCCAGGTCCTTTTCTGCAGAATGGCCGCTTAGCCAGTCAGTCCCCAGCCTGTAGCAGTGCATGGGATTCTTCCGTCCTAAGTGCAGGACTCTGCACTTGTCCTTGTTGAACCTCATCAGATTTCTTTTGGCCCAATACTCCAATTTTTCTAGGTCCCTCTGGGCCCTATCCGTACCGTCCAGCGTATCTATCTCTCCCCCCAGCTTAGTGTCATCCGCGAACTTGCTGAGGGTGCAATCCATCCCCTTCAGACAGTGACTCCACTCTTCAAATGCGGATTTAATCGCAAGCAATTCCTTATAGAGGATTTTGTACTTCTTTTTCTGTGTGTTGGAGCTTCTGTGAGTGTTATGTGCAGCAGGTGCTGGGGCCCATGCGTCTGAGAGAGCGTGGCCTATCTGGCCACATTAGATGCATCGGCTTCCACTAAGAACTCTTGAGCTGAATCAGGATTCACCGAAATAGGAGCAGTGGTGAAGCTGATTTTAGGTGTTTGAAGGCTTTGTGAGCCTCAGATGACCAAACAAATTTGGCAGTTTTCCAAAGGAGGGATGTCAAGTGAGCTGTTCACTGTGAGAACCCTGGGATAAAGTGGTGATAGAAATTGGTGAAATGGAGGAAACACTGCACATCCCAAGTACTCCAACGTGTCTCCCAGTTGTAAACAGCTTCCATCTTATTTGGATTCATGCAGAGCGCATGTACCCCAAAAGCTCTGCAGAGGATTGGTTGAAGGTTCACTTTTCCAGTTTTGTATATAGACTATGCTGCTGCTACCTCTCCTAGCCAGTCCTGATGTGGTGTTTGTGCTGCCCTGGATTCTCCAAAAAGACAAATATCATCTAAATAGACAACTTATTGATCCAGAATGTCCCTAAATATATCATTGATGAAGTGTTGCAAGATCACAGGGACATTACCAAATGTTCAGTCCGAAGAGCATTACCAGTTATTCAAAGTATCTGTAACAAGTTCACAAATTAGCCTTCCATTTATCCCCGGCCTAGATTGTAAGCCCACCAGAGGTCTTGTTTGGTGAATATCCATGAGTATCTTACACAGTCCAGCAATTCAGGGATTAAGGACGGGGGGTACCGGTTTCAAATTGTCACTTGGCTCAAAGCCTGGTAGTCTATAAAGAGGTGCAGAGTCCTGTTTTCTTCTTTGCGAAGAAGGCTGGCGTCCCTGCGGGAAATGTTGAGCAGCAAATAAACCCTTGGGCCAGGTTTTATTGAATATATGCAAGGAGAGCTACTGGTTCTGGTTCAGACATCGTGTAAAGATGGCCATAGGGAACCTTCGCCCCAGGTTGTAGGAAGTCAGTCTCAGTGCAGAGGCAAAACGTCCACATTCTTTTTTTGAAGATGTCTGCATAATCCTGGTATTTATCAGGAATGTGGGGGGTCAGACCCAGGAGTGGCTTGGTTTGGCCATTTGCTGTGAGCCCCAGCACACATGGAAGTGCACTCACCATTGCCTGGAATGGACCCCTGGACATGCAGCTGTTACTATGGAGGCAGGCCTGCTGACATGCTCAATGCTGAAATGCAG
Organism: Emys orbicularis; assembly: GCF_028017835.1. NCBI lineage: Eukaryota > Metazoa > Chordata > Testudines > Emydidae > Emys > Emys orbicularis. Next base: position 127,692,408 of record NC_088686.1, on the reverse strand, counting down.
GGAATGGATCACACTGAACTGCAGGATTATGTGGGGTTCCTGAATTACTGCTTCGATGGGCACTATCTTCTGGGTTACCAGCCACAATGACAAGAATGTCCCATTGCTGGTTTCCAAAATGTCTGGTATGGACTTCTGCCAGATGGGGATTTGCAGAGCTTGGGCTGTCTTGGAATTTGTGAAATTGGCAGCAGCCCTGGAAACAGTGAGTGCCCACAGCAATGGCAGCTGTCAAGTTTTGCCACGGAGGCACAGCTAACTTGGAACCTGAAGATGCAGCAAATGTCTGGGTGGGCCTGTCAAGACTTGAAGGGGGGGTGTCAGCCCTGAATGTATTTTTGTGGTTGTGCCCAAGCCAAGTCCCACTGTGAAGTCCAAGTTTGGTCGTCTCCTGATCCCTTCCTGGCTGCGGTCTGTGATGAGCATGAAGCGAGTATATGTCCTGACTCGCTGCAGTAGAAGTGCAGGCTCAATTGTGCCAACGTTGCTCCTTCTCCTCGGTGGTCAAACGTCGGCAGTCCACATTGACCTGCATGTGTTCGGGGGATGAGCTCAAGGGTGTTAGTGCAGGGTGTGTGCAAGGTGGCTGGGTAGAACCCCTCTTTTCCTCTCTCCGCTTCTGTAGCCCATTGTCAATGTAGATGGCTAGATCAGTGAAAGTATCCAGGCCCATGGTGGCTTCCACACATTCTGAACCTCTTCACTGAGTCCTCACTGAGTCTGGTAGATCTGGGCTGCTTCATTCCACTTGATGTCATCCACAAGCCATCAGAAATGTGCAGCCTATGAGGCAGCTGGCCCTTGTCCCTGCGAGAGGTTCTTCAGGGCAGCTTCAGTGATCACGTGCAGCAAGGGTAATAAAAAATCATCGACAAGGCTCAGTGCCATACTGTTCTGCTGGAGCAGGGGGGAGGCCCAAACCAGTGCCTCACCGGTCAGAAACTAATTACCAATCACGCCTTGGCCTGACCAAGGCGGTAGGTCTGGGGGTGGAGCAGAAACAATGAGGACCCTGGTTAAGGAAATCTCTGAATTTTCCGGATTCTCCGTCAAACCACAGGTCCTGGCTTGGATAGCGGGGCTATCACTCACACCAGGTGTGATGCATCTCCTTATGCATGGGTTGCTTGTGGAGGGTTTTCTGCAAAAAGTTGCAGCACCTGGGACCACAGAGCTGAAATCACTGCTTGTAGGTGGGCAACCTGTGCCTGCAGATCTGGTGCCCCTATGGAATAATGGAATGCCCAGTCCCTCCAACACCTGCTGGAGTGTTGGCCATGGATTGTCGGAAGTGTCTGTGCAAGCTGTCAGAAACCAGGGCATGGGCATTCAGGTCCAGTAGTTAGAGCCATAGGCAGTTGGACCTGAGTGGTCAAGCCAGAGTGTGTACCCAGGGCCTAGAGCCAAGGATCATGTCAAGTTCCATAACTGGGAACCAGAGCCTAGGGTCAAGCTAGAGTCAATAGCCTACTGAGCTGAAGCTGAAGGTTTAGCCGGCATCAATAGGCAGGAACCAGAACCAAGGGTTAAGCCAGAGTCAGTAGCCAGGAACCAGAGCTGAGGGTCAGGCCTTAGTCAATAGCCAAGGGCTGTAGCCAAGGTTTAAGCCAGAATCAATAGCCAGGAACTGGAGGGCAAGGCAAAGAGGCAGGAACTGGGAAGGAGGCAAGGGAGCAGGAACCAGGAGCCAAGCAAGGAACCAGGGACCAGGAACAATGCAGGGTCTGTCTCAACAGCATATCAGGGATCTACCTTGTTGTTCAGATAACTTCCTGGTACTCCTGTCTTGTTTAACCAGTTGGTCTGAGTCAATCAGAGGTTGCAGGAAGGGCTGCCAATAATTTTTACTGTGGGCAGCACTTCCTACAGTGACCGGTCTCCCAGAAAGTACCGGGGTGTAGCTAGAAATATAAAAAGCAGGCCCGGCAGCACAGCTGGGGCAGAGCCTGCGGAGGAAAAGGATGCTCCGCCTGTTCTGCAGTGTCCCAGAGGGGAACTGGCTGGCTGGTCCCGATCCCCAGATGCCGACGAGGACTGTCCCGGAGTGCCTGTGGTCATGTACCCTGAGGAGCCCGAAGAGGCCTGGAGGCCACAGGTACCAAACCTCGGGGAGGCAGAAAGTGGCCCAGGGGCAGCCACAGAGCAGCCAGCTGCAGAGCCAGGTGTGGCTCAGTCAGCGTGTTGCGGCTGGATCCCCGCTGACACGGGGCAGCCAATCCTTCCCCTGCCAGGGCCCTGGGCTGGGACGCAGTGTAATAGGGTGGGCCCACATCCCCCTGCCACCCCACCCTTGGATGGATGGCTCCCTACACTGTGCAGGGAAGCTCTAGCCCTGAAGAAGGAGCCTCCCTTACCAGCTCCCTTATAGACTGTTTGCTTTGCTGGCTACCTGAGCTCCGTCCAGGCTAAAGCCAGCCCTGATAGACTGTTCATTGCTGGCTGCCTGAGCCTCTTCAAGCCCAGGTCCCCAGCTCAGTTATAGACTCTGTTTAAGGGCTGACATCTTGAGCCGCCCAAACCCAAGCTAAAGCTTGACTGTGACTATTGATCACCCAGCCCTACTGTGGGCTCTTGGCTGTCCTGTGGATTCGAGTCCTGGCCAGACAGGACCGGACTGAGTGGCCTCCCTCTGAGCAGGAGAGCGAGGGCCCATTACAACCTGAGATAGGGCCTATCAGTCGCAGGTCCCAGGTGAAGCTGCTGGAGTCCTTGGGGAGGAAAGGCAGTGGGAGACCTGTCAGGCCCAAGAGGGGCAGAAATTCAGTTGGCTGGATATTTTATTTTAATTGGACTTTTGTTACCCTGGAAGGGGACTGAACTTTAAGTGCGACCTGGCTGGAGGACTGAGTGACCCAGAAGACCAGTTTAGAAACCAATTGGCCAGCAAAATGGGAGATGTTCAAGGTGAAGTCCTTGCAGTGCTGAATCCTGGCATGAGGGGATGCTCTGGCAGTGAGTGCACCACATAACTATTTGGAACCAATGGTGGGATTCCCAAGATCCTCTTCCCCTCCCATTAAGGAGGGTTGATTGAGCAGCAAGGCAGAGCTTCTGTATCACCAGGCCTTGTCGTGAGGGGGCCCCTGTCTCACAACCAGAATGGAAGGTGGTGTGCACCTGAAGTCTTGCTGGCCGACAATAATAGCAGGAGCAACAGAGACAAATTCAGAAGCTTCTGTTCTAGTGCCTGGAAACCCAGCAAAAAGAGCAGGACGCACATTTCCCTGTACAACAACACTGGCCAGAGGTCCAGTGACAGCGGCACAAATGGTTCTTACAACAGCTAGAGAAATGGGCTACCAGGAGTCAATCTAGCATAGGGGTGGGTTCTATGGGCAGACTGTTCCATATATTGGAAAAACTGGAGCTTCAGGATGACTAGAAGCCTTCCTCTGCACATTTGAATGGGTGGCTAGTTCAGCTGATTGGGAAGAGTCATCCTGGGAGGATAGGATGGCCCCATTTTTGACTGGAGAGGCAGTTGCATATAGGGCCCTGATTGATGAACAGGCTGGCTTGTATGTGGAGGTCAAGGAAGCTATCCTGGTCAGTCTGGGTTTCACCCCACAAGCATATAGACATCAGTTTTTGGATGGAGCCCATCTGTGAGTTGTGGCCCAGTGGTTTTGGAACCTTAAAGCATCCCTGTGTCCTGCTAGGGGAAAGTCATGACATAGTTGCAGGACTGCAACTTTTTTGGGTCCTGGGTGAACATAGATGTGGTCCCTTACATAAGTGATCCCTTCCCAGGAGTCATGTGGTTGCTTATTGATGATAGCTTGTTTGTCAGGTGGAATTCCTGAGGCAGAGGTAGCGCATATCAGTGTGAGTATATCCTGGTGAAGAGCTGTGTGGATAGGACCAAGTCGTTCCGTAAGTCGATGCAATTGTTCGTCGCAGTGGCTGACAGGATAAAAGGTCGCCCGGTATCCACTCAAAGAATATCTTCTTGGATCACTGCCTGCATTCGCTTCTGCTATGACCAAGTGAAGGTGCCACCCCTGGCGATCGTCACCACCCACTCTTCGGCAGCCTTTCTGGCCCATGTGCCTATCCAGGGCATCTGTAGAGCAGCCACATGGTCATCTGTCCACACTTTTATGTCCCACTACGCGCTGACCCAGCAGGCCTGGGACAATGCTGGCTTCGGTAGGGCAGTACTGCAAGCCGCTAAGCTGTGAACTCCAAGCCCACCTCTGTTGATACTGCTTGTGAATCACCTAAAATGGAATCGACATGAGCAAGCACTCGAAGAAGAAAAACCGGTTACCTACCTTTCGTAACTGTTGTTCTTCGAGATGTGTTGCGCATGTCCATTCCATTTCCCACCCTCTTGCCCCTCTGTTGGAGTTGCTGGCAAGAAGGAACTGAGAGGGCGCCGGGACGGCGGCGCCTGATATACCGCCGCATGGGGGTGCCACTCCAGGGGGCACCACAGCTGGCCCTACGCATACCTCTAAGGCAGAAATCTCCAACAACTGTGCACGTGGGTGCGCGCACACCTTGAATGGAATTGACATGAGCAACACATCTCAAAGAACAACAGTTACGAAAGGAGGTGACAGTTTTTTCTCCGAGGTCATCTGAATGACCTAGGCCTGCAAGGCTTAATTGTCAGCCTGAAGTCAGGCAGACCCACTTGGGAGTGCCCAGTGCTTCCAGAGGTTTAGCCAGTTCCATTTTACTGTCCACCAAGCCCACTCCTGTGGCTTAAGTGGTCCATGCAAACTGACATGGGGAGTCTGACCTAGCGGTCAGACCAGGAGTCGGGAGCCAGGCTGGGTCAGATACCAGGAGATTAGATTCTGAGATATGCCAGAGGGCAGATTGAGAGTCAGGTGTAAAGAGGCAGGCAGGGTCAGGTTACCAGGAGATCAGAGTCAGGTAGTAGGAGCAGGTAGTGCAAGGGAAACAGTCCTGAGCAGGGGTGACCCAGTTACACGGACAACTTCTTGTTCCTGTGCTTGGTTTTAAATACAATCAGGGACATTCAGGACCCCAGAATTCAACCTAGTAGATTCCAGGATTGGAGTCCTCTGCTCTGTCGGAATTCAACTTCTAGTTCTGGTGCCTGTTAGCAGCCACTGGGTGGCAGAGGGTAGTGGATCAGTGTTCTCATTGCACACACCATGAGTACCTGGTTCATACCAGGGAAACTGACGATCCAACCACCAAATAACATTATCCTTTTTAGGGACACATCTAGATCACTTTCCAACCAACATTCCTGATGCAATTCTTCCCCCCAATGTTTGAGCCACGGTGGAAAGTGTCCAAGGTCAAGTTATCTCCTCTGAGGATCTCTGGGTGGATCTCAGGTTATATCTTACTCTGCTATCAATTGTCTCACCTTCCTTCCCCCACACAGGATGAGCACAAGCAATGTCTATAGCATTGCTTGAGGAAGTGTCTTTGGTTAACATTCGTAAAACAGCTACATGGACTTCCAACCATATGGTTGCGAGTCATTATGCTTTAGTAGAAGACTGCTATGGGGCATGCTATAGGGCAATGGTCCTTCATGCAACTCTGCCACCTGCATCCTTGCACTCTCTTCTTTCTTGAGTACTAGTTGTCAGTCACCCACAATGGAATACACATAGGGACCAGCACTTGAAGAAGAAGAAGAAGAAGTTATTTACCTTACAGGTTATTTGAGATTTGTGGTCCCTATCATACATACTACCCACTCTCCTTCCCCCCTGCTTCGGACCTTGATTAGATTCATGGTAGAGAAGGAACAGGAAAGGTGGTTGGTGTACTCCATCTTTTATCTCCTTGGGTGGAGGCCAAAGGAAAATAAGGGTGCATGTGCGAGCCAGCAGACACTGCTTTCAGAATTCTCTGACTCTGGGAGCATGGAGTCATGCGTATCCCTAGTGGAATACAGATAGGGACCACACATCTCGAAGACCCTCCAGTTACTATAAGGTAAGTAACTTCCTCATGCTGGGGGTGAGCTAGGGCTGGGGGTTGGCAGGGCAGATCTTGCAATGAGAGAGAGAGGCAAAAGAGGCAAAGGTGGAGGGAGGGAGTGAATCAACAACTATATCAATGGAAGAAAGGATGAGAAGGCTGAGAGCAGATAAGAAGTCACTGATGTTGTAGGACGAAGTTGCGGAAAGACCAAGTGACAGGGCATGAGGGAGTTGGGGGGCAATAGATGATGCTGAAAGGGAGGGAACTCAGCAACAGAGATCAAAGAAAGCAATGCTTGGTGAGACCAAATTCTATGAGTGTTCCTTTTGGTGAATGGGAGAGTTGACCGAGGGCTGCAGAATGAATGAAGAGGGGAGGAAAAGAAAGTGTGCAGCTAAGGGGTTGGATGGATTGTTACCATGGAAGCTGATGTCTCTGATGCTGAATGTGGGAGATTGTGAGGAGAGGAAGAGAGAGTGAGGAGTTGAGATCAGAGAGGAAGTCTGATGGGGAGGAGCTGGATGGATGGTAGGTGACAGCAATATTGAGGGGGAGAGGAGAGAAGTCAGATGCAGCGCTGTTCAAAAGAAGAGAGGAGGGGGAAGGGAGGAGGGAGGTATTGGAAACAGCAGCAAGGGGACAGGAGAAGGCCCGTACCCCACCACAGTCTGATCCAGGGCAGGGGTGTGAGAGAAGGAGAGGCCTCTATAAGAGATGGCAGCTGCAGAGGGATCCAGGTCTCTTGAAGAGCCAGGAGCTGGAGGGAGCAAGATAGGAAGAGGTCGCGGGTGGCTGAGATCTTTGAAGATATGTCATGGCGTTCCAGAGACAGCAAGAGAAGTGGAGGGGGAATGGGTGTGAGGTTAGCAATGTTGGCACAAGAGGGGCTGGGGGTGGGTGAGGAGGTGGATTGAGGCAAATGTACCTGAGGTGAGGAAAAGGATGCAGGTGTAGAATCTCACCAAGGGCATCAGCCTTACATACAGAACAAATTTCCAGGGATCATGGCCTGGCCTTATCCATGGCATACGAGAAGGGGCCTCCTATAGCTCTGAGAATGTGATGAAGTGCCTGCCTACTAACAACTCCCTTGATCCCATGGGAAAACCTTTATGTAGATGTGGCACAACCGTGTATTAACTTTATAACAGCTGATCACCTGGAAATGTCTTCTTTTTAATCATTTCACCGTGTTGCCTCTGTCAGGAACATCTTTGATTCAGGATATGAAGGCTTATCTAGAAGGAGCTGGGATCGAGTTTTGTGATATCATCCTCCTGTTAGATGGCCACCCAAGACCAGCACATAAGGCAATTCTGGCAGCCCGCTCCAGGTGTGTGCACTCTGATCAACCATTTACTGAAACTTAGAAACTTTTTTAAAGAGTCGTAATTTACTAGAGCAGTAACAAATGTCATGTGTAGACATGATTTCTTAGTACCACAGACTGCTTCTTGGATCAGCTTGTTTTGAAGCACACAAGAGAATAGGCTTCTGTTCACTGAGATCTGAGTGGGATTTTCCCCCTATAAATTAAACATAATAGAGCCATTAAGCAACAGTGACTAAAATGTGAATGAATTTGCCATCCCAGCAGGGAAATGTTAGGAAATCAAAACCTTAGTTGAATAACAAAAGGTCTATATCCTACCACAATTTCAAAAAGAAGCAAATAATCACGCATAAAACTACGGTCATTAACTGGAAAGGAACAAGTGTTCATGAATGTGAATGTGGGGGGAGGGATAGCTCAGTGGTTTGAGCGTTGGCCTGCTAAACCCAGGGTTGTGAGTTCAATCCTTGAGGGGGCCATTTGGGAATTTAGTTGGGGATTGATCCTGCTTTGAGCAGGGGGTTGGACTAGATGATCTCCTGAGGTCCCTTCCAACCCTAATAATCTATGATTCTATGAAGAACAAAAAGGATGTTCTAAAAAATGGAAATGCAGCTCAAGCGATGCTAATAGAATGAAGCCTAAACTTTGGTATGTAAGCTATGAGGTAGAGATTTAAGAATCCATTGAACAAAAAACATCAATACATTAGGGGGTAGATTAGTCTCGCTGGGTTCCCACTTGGTTGCAGGTGTAAATAATTTACCCTTTAAGGGTGTATCATACGTCTCCTCCCTGGCACGGCCAACCAGCTCCCTTGGCTGGTGCATGTAGTTATGGGCTCAATACAGTGTAAAAGGGCAAGATTCTATGGCCAGTAACTTGTGGATGACTAAAGTATGTCTTCCAGAAAAGATGTCCAATCTTGATTTAAAGAGATGGAGAAGCCACCGCCTGCCTTGATAGTTTGTTCCAATGGCTAATCACCGTCACTGTGTGTATTATTTCTAATTTGCATTTGGCTTTAACTTCCAGCCACAGGTTCTTATTCGGACTTCCTCATTAAAGAGCCCTTTAGTACCTGCGAAGAAAATACAAGGGACGTGGTAATCAAATCACCTTTCAATCTTCAAACCCAGTGGTTAGGGCACTTGTGTGGGATGTGGGAGACCTGGGTTCAAAACACTGCTCCTCATCAAGCACAGTGGGGATTTGAACCTGAGTTTCCCAAATTGTGGATGAGTTCTTTAGCCACGGGACTGTTGGTAAAAGGGAAGGTGCCATCACCTTCTGCTTCTCAGTTTTTGTTGAGAAAGGGCTGACCCGGCTTAGGTGACTGACTCCAGAGGCTCATGGCTGTGACCCCCAGCTAGAGGGAAGCACCTCCCTCAGACCAAAGTTAGGCACCTACCTCCCTTTAAGAGGAGGCTACATCCCTCTCCTCAGCATTTCCTATTGACTGGCTTAGGCAACTCCCCGCTCAGCATGCTGGCTTTTGAGAATCCCTTTTTGAGGCATCTAACTCTCCTCAAAAAGAACAGGAGTACTTGTGGCACCTTAGAGACTAACAAATTTATTAGAGCATAAGCTTTCGTGGGCTACAACCCACTTCTTCGGATGCATATAGAGTGAAACATATAGGTGCCACAAGTACTCCTGTTCTTTTTGTGGATACAGACTAACACGGCTGCTACTCTGAAACCTGTAACTCTCCTCAGTTCAGGTTTTGATAGGGTGACAGCTTCATCCTCACTGATCAGCATGGTTTACAGACGGCCTGGGACAGATGAAGCAGGAGAGGAAGCTAGACAGGAAGACAGCTAGAATGCCAGTGGCAGAAATCTCACGCCAAGCCTGATTGGTTGTGACATGAAGAATTTGCAAGGGAGAAATTGTGAAGGGCTTTAATCAGGTATACAAGTTGAAGAGAATATAAGACTGAATGCCATTAGGAGTCTACAGTAACCTGTGACAAGAACCTGCACTCAGCAGCTGTTATCCAGAAATTGTGACCATGTCATTCAGATTCAGGCACCTGAAAAAATTGACACTGACATATTCAAAAAAGGAAGGGAGAGCTGGATCAATTGTCCAGAGTGAGGGGTACAGCTGGTGGGGTGAAGAAAAACACTTTGCCACGTTAGTAGATGCAAGTTATGTTATATGGAGAGAAAGGGTAGAAAAGTTGGGAAAGCAGAGTAGGATCTAGCTCAGAGGTGGGCAAACTATGGCCCGGGGGCCACATCCGGCCCGCGGGACCCTCCTGCCCGGCCCCTGAGCCAGGGCCCTGGAGGCTAGCCCCAGCCGCTCCCTTGCTGTTCCCCCTCCCCCGCAGCTTGCCCCACCGCTGGCGCAATGCTCTGGGCGGCGGGGCTGCAAGGTCCTGGGGCAGCGCCACTGCAGAGCCCGGCCTGACTCGGTGCTCTGTGCTGCACGGTGCGTGGCTGTAGCGCTGCCATCCACCAGTGCTCCAGGCAGCGCGGTAAGGGGGCAGGGAGCAAGAGGGGTTGGATAGAGGACAGGGGAGTTTGGGGTGGTGATCAGGGGGTGGGGGTGTGGCTAGGGGTCGGGGCGGTCAGAGGGCGGGGAACAGGGGGGTTGAATGGGGGCAGGGGTCCAGGGGGGGCAGTCAGGAAGGAGGGGGGGTTGGATGGGGCAGTCAGGGGCAGGGGTTCCGGGGGCAGTCAGGGGACAGGGAAAAGGGGTGGTTGGATGGGGCAGGGGTTCGGGGGGGCAGTCAGGAAGGAGGGGGGATTGGATGGGGCGGCGGGGGGCAGTCAGGGCGGGGGTTCCGGGGGACGGTCAGGGGACAGGGAGCCAGGGCCGGCTCTAGGCACCAGCGCTCCAAGCATGTGCTTGGGGCAGCACTTTCCAAGGGGCGGCACTCCAGCCCCCCCCCCCCTTTTTTTTTTCTTTTTTTTCTTGGGGCACAAAAAGCCGGGAGCCGGCCCTGAACCAAGATGTTCCCTGTCAGCTGAGGCTGTCAGGCTGAGCTGGAAGTGACGCTGCAGTTCTGGCTGCAGTCGCTAGATGGCGCTCACGGAGGGGCTCAGCTCCGGGGGACGATGCTCCGGCTCTCTAGCGGCCGGGCAGCCTGAACTGCAGCCCAGCCTGGGTGTGAGGAGCCGGGGAGGGAGGGAAGTGCGGCCCGGGATGCAGGGAGGAGGGAGGGGTCCTGTTGCCGCTGCTGTTCTGAGTCTCCCCAGGACGGCGCGGCATTTCCCCATCCGAGGGGGCTGTGCAGGGCGCCGCCGGGCTGGGCAGGGGGCGCGGATCCTGGCTCGCACGCTGACAGGGCGAGTGGCTGGGCAGCCCGAGCTGCCAGGGAGCTGCCGCCGCCCCCTCCTGCCCCCGGACCCAGCCTGCTGCGCACCTCCCCCACCTCAGCCCTGCGCTGCCTGCCCTGGGCGGGGAGAGGCAGAGCCCGGCTCCGAGCGGGGCAGCGGGGGATACTGCCCTGCCGGGGGACCCCAGCGGCTCAGGCACCTGGGGGTCAGTGTCTGTCCTCTCGGCTCTGCCTGCACGGGGCTGGGGAAGCAGCTGTCAGCGCCTGCCCCTCTCAGCCCTTGTACCCCCCCATCCCGCTCGCAGCCTCTTCACTTGTACCTTCCCCCATCGCTCCTTCGCTGCACCCCTTCCCCTTGTACTCTCCCTTCACCCACACCTCTCCCCTTGTACCCTCCCCCAGCCCTCTCCTCCCACACCTCCCCCCTCCCCTGCACCTCTTCTCCCGCAACCCTCCTGATACCCCCTCTCCTCCTCCGCAAGTACATCACACCCCACCTCTCTGCCAGTGTAGAGCCCCCAAGCACGCCCACACCCGCTCCTCTGCCTGAACCCTCTTTACTAGCTCCCCATCCCTTTCTGGGTACAAGGTTTGAGGGTTAGTCCCTATGCCTTCCATTGCATTTGGAGCACTAAAGATGGGGTTGCAGGGGTGAGATTTATACTAAAGTGAAATAAAAATAGGAGAAACAGTTTGATCCCCACTCCAAGGGTAAATGTGGATTGCTGTGGTGAACAAGGAGGTCATGTTTGGGGCGGGAGCTCAGGGCTGGGGCAGCAGGGGGTGCGGGTGTGGGGGGGAAGAGAGAGCCCAGGGCTGGGGCGTCAGGGGTTGCAGGTGGGGGAGGGCACTGGTGGGGGGGGGAAGAGCCCAGGGCTGGGGTGGGGGGCAGCCAAATTTTTTTTGCTTGGGGCGGCAAAAAACCTAGAGCCGGCCCTGCAGGGAGCAGGGGGGGTGGATGGGGCAGGGGTCCCGGGGGGCCACCAGGGAACGGGGGGTTGGATGGGACAGGAGTCCCGGGGGTGGGCCGTCAGGGGGCGAGAAACGGGAGGGGGTAGATAGGGGGTGGGGGCCGGGCCATGCCCGCCTCCCCTTACTGGTCCTCCATACAATTTCCCAAACCCGGTGCAGCCCTCAGGCCAAAAAGTTTGCCCGCCCCTGATCTAGCTTATAGCTATCTATTAATGATGCAACGAGGTTAGTAGATGAGCGTAATCTAATACCATCACAGGCAAACCTACTACTGCCTATAGCCAGTGAAAATGGGTTCCTTCCATTCAGTATCCAATAATAATTAGAACTAATTGGAAAATGGAGGGGGTCAACAGAAAATTTTGACTTTTTGTAGGAAAAATCCTTGATTTTTTTTGTTTAATTTTTTGGCAATACTTTCTGCAAAAATTTTCATTTAGTTAAAATCCAATTTTTCATTAAAAAAAGTTTTGATGGAAAATTTTCAGCCAGCCCTAATAATCCTTAGCATGTACATACTTTAGTACTTTACAAACAGTATCTAACAAACCATCACAATATCCTTGTACAGTAGGCAGGTAACCATTTATATTAGTGTCTAGCCCCTAAGAAACCAGGAGACCTATAATGTTTGACGTTTACCAGCACTTCATATGCAAAGTAGGTAAATGAATTATTACAGTGTATTATACCCTAATTTTTATATTTTTGAAAATTAATTGCCATAAAGAAAATCCACATGGCATTGTTTCCTATATAGCATCCTATAGCATTGTTGGGATTGTGATGCTTGGTTGCCTCACACACGGATTTATCTGAAACATGACAATACAACATTTGAGAGACAAAGTGGTTGAGTGTGACGGGATCTCTGGGGTACAACCTGGAACTGTGGGTTCCCCCTTAGCTTTCCAAACTGGGCTGTCTCTCACAATGCTTTGCTAGATAAGCAGTAAACCCCTCCAGGTGCTGTGATCGCTCAGCCACCAGCATGCAGAGATACACTCAGCTAAATTGTTTGAATGTTCTCTAAGCCACTCATGAACTATATAGAGGGAAACACTAGCAAATCTCCTTTGGGAAGAGACCTGAAGAAGAGCTCTGTGTAGCTCGAAAGCTTGTCTCTTTCACCAGCAGAAGCTGGTCCAATAAAAGATATTACCTCACCCACCTTGTCTCTCTAATATCCTGGGACCAACATGATTACAACACTACTGCATACTACATACATGTGGTCTCCTCACCTCAAAAAAGATATTCTAGCACTAGAAAAGGTTCAGAAAAGAGCAACTAAAATGATTAAGGGTTTAGAGAGGGTCCCATATGAGGAAAGATTAAAGAGGCTAGGACTCTTCAGTTTGGAAAAGAGAAGACTAAGGGGGGACATGATAGAGGTATATAAAATCATGAGTGATGTTGAGAAAGTGGATAAGGAAAAGTTATTTACTTATTCCCATAATACAAGAACTAGGGGTCACCAAATGAAATTAATAGGCAGCAGGTTTAAAACAAATAAAAGGAAGTTCTTCTTCACGCAGCGCACAGTCAACTTGTGGAACTCCTTACCTGAGGAGGTTGTGAAGGCTAGGACTATAACAATGTTTAAAAGGGGACTGGATAAATTCATGGTGGCTAAGTCCATAAATGGCTATTAGCCAGGATGGGTAAGAATGGTGTCCCTAGCCTCTGTTCGTCAGAGGATGGAGATGGATGGCAGGAGAGAGATCACTTGATCATTGCCTGTTAGGTTCACTCCCTCTGGGGCACCTGGCATTGGCCACTGTCGGTAGACAGATACTGGGCTAGATGGACCTTTGGTCTGACCCAGTACGGCCTTTCTTATGTTCTTATGTTCTTATGTTTATATTTGAGGAGGCATTTAGAGGCAGTTTTTCCCTCTACATAGTAGCTAGGAAGTAACTTGTGTGAAAGCTTCAATGCTTTGTAGCCCCCTTTGAACAGTACTGAGTGAAACCATCTGCAGAACCTTTCTTGTGGTTTTGTAAAATCCCCCTGTGTTACATTGGTCACCTTTCCTTTTCCAGTTACTTTGAAGCCATGTTCCGTTCCTTCATGCCAGAAGATGGACAAGTAAATATTTCTATAGGTGAAATGGTTCCCAGTAAACAAGCATTTGAGTCTATGCTGAGATACATTTACTATGGTGAAGTGAACATGCCTCCTGAAGATTCCCTGTATCCTTAAATCTACTGAAGTCTAAGGTCTGTAGATGCAATTGAAACAGACACTTTGGATTTCTTTTGCTATGGATACTTTAATTTGATATGTTGGGCCTGATTCTGCCATGTCATTCACCTGGTGTCATCATTTACACCTGTGCAAAGTGAATGAAAAAAATCTGCCAGACCAGAAGAATAGCATATTACACCTACTCTGCACTGCTGTAAATGCCTTCATTGTGAGGGTGTGGAGAATCAGGCCCTTCTACTGGACCATGAAACAGTTCAGCTGAGTTAAACTATAACTAGTTTTATGATTTTGTCATGAAATTTTTAAATACATTTCATGGCAGAGGTGCTGGAAAACAACAATATGTCACAGAAAGAGGTTAGTGGGAGGTGGAGAGTGAGCCCACCCCACACTCACCCCACAATGGCAACTCATGTCCTGTGGGACTGGGCCCAGCTACCCACTCTAAGTAGGGGTCACAATGTTGCATAGGTTTGAAGAGTCCATGCTGCTATAGATGGAGATGGTGAGGCAGATGGAGTGATGCTGTGACCCCATGCACAAGTTTGCAACACCACTTGGTTTGAGCACATTTCATTTGGTTTGGATGGCATTTGATGGACTTAATTCAAATTCATGCTTTCTGTGACCATCATGACAAAATCATAGCCTTAATTATAACTGGCCAGGGACTTGAACCTGGCTTTCCCATGTGAGTGCCAAGACCACTGATCTATGCAGTCATTTTCTCTCTTTTCCTGACCTAATGAATATTTAATTATACAAAGTGGAACAGCTCCAACAGGACAGCTTGAGAAATACCTACCCCAAAATATCCAGTAGCCTGGCACTTAAGGTGTTCATCTGGGATGTGGGAGACTGGGGTTCAAGTCCCTAATCCAGAGGAGGGTTTGAATCTGGGTCTCTTCCAGTCCAGGTGAGTGTGCTGACCACTGGGCTATGTGCTGTAATGGGGGCAGGCTCTGTCTTGGGTTGTTTGTGTGAAAGGACTGGCGTGTCTTAGGCAGCTAGGGTAAGATGCACAAAAACACTGAGGTACTTAACTGTCTCCTAGACATCACTGACTTTCACAAAATCACTGCTCAGCTGCCACTGAACCATGTAGGCACCTAAATCCCTAAAGGCACCTGCATTTCTGCTTGTGGGCATGCCCAAAGCTGACTAAATCCTGACACTGCCCTCACAGCTAACAAGACATTCAGAGCCTAAGCTGCTTCTTTGAGTAGATGCAGCCTTGTATTCCACTTAGGTGTGTGCATGCCTAGGGCCCTGGAGTCGGAGAACTTTGCTTAGCAATATCTGTAAAGGGGCAGCGCTCACACCTCCTTGCCATAGCCTCTGGCTATATGAGGCGGCACCACCCTGACCCCTTTCATTTCCTTCTTACTGCCTGTGGCTGGAGTCAGAGCTCTGTGTGGTTCTTAACCATGCAATCTCTCACTATCTCTCACTATCTTTTTCTAGTGTTTGTTCTAGTCGCATATAGTTAGTACTTAGTGTTAGTTAAATGTAGTATTAATTACATTTAGTTAAGTATTTCCCTGGTGATGCCCTCAGCATGGTTTAAACATTGTTATGTGGGGGGGAGCGATCCCCAACAACAATCCCCACACACTGCTTGCTATGACGGCTATGTCACAGAGCAGTGTGCAATTTCTAGGTCGTTCATGAAAGGGACTCAGCTGGCTAGGGACCTTTGCCTAAAGCAGCACCTGCTTGAACAGGCCATGTGGCCTGCTTCAGCACTGAGGACCTCATCAGATTGGAGGTCACCCTCAGGTTCTGAGAGTGCTGCCATTTCATGCTCTGGAGCCAGCGCCTCTCCAAAGGGATGGAGGAGTTGTTCCCCATCAAATGCACCGAGGAAAAGGTCACATAAGACCAATCAAGACCACTCCAGGTCTCATGAAAACTCTTCTGCGTCCTCCAGAAAGAGTGTGGACCAGCATTGTGTTAATGCCAGCATACGAGAGGGTGTGGGTGCCTCTAACCATTTCCTCATACTGCACAGAGGGGTCAGAGACCCTCTACCATCGACTCTGATTCTTGAATCCAGTACCGACGAGAGTGATGTTGACACCAGTTGTTTCCATGTCGGCGGCATATCAGGCGGCAACAGACCTCCTTTGCCTTTCCATCCTGACCTCTCCATTGATCCAGGATTTTGCCAGGGCTGTGTCATTTATAGCCCCATTGCATGAACAGGCCGCTGAACCTTTTGGTCCATTGACACCATACTCCGATGTTCCCCTTCCACAGTCTGTGGAAGCAGGGCTGGTATGGGCTCAGTGCAAGAGACCTCTTTGGCACTGGGAAACTCCTTGGCACCATTGCATTCACACCGCTGATGTTACTGTGGCAGCTCTCACTGCCCTCCACTTTGGAACCATCAGCTACTTCAGTGCCACCACTGACTTTGGGGTCAACACCGCTCCCCCCATCGGGAACAATTTGGCAGTGCTTGGCTCTTCCTCACCTTCAATACATGAGGATTTCAAGGCCTAACAGGACATTTGGCAGTGCATGGCTGCTTCCCTGGGCATTCTGGCAGAGTTCCTGCAGGAGAACACCATTATGTTGCTGGATATCCTGCAGTCGTCTGCTCCTGGGAGAGTGGCTCCTCTTACGAATGATGCACTCCTAGAGCCTGCAAAGGTTCTTTGGAGAATGCCAGCTTAAGTATCACGTACCACAAAGCACATGAAGAAACGCTGTTTTGTCCCGGTGCAGGGATTTGAGGGCTTTTATTTCCATCTGGACCCAAATTCCTGGTCATAACTGTGGTGAACGATAGAGGCTGGCAGGGCAGATTTAAGTCCACTGCTAAGAATGAGGACTCTAAAAGGATGGACTTTATGGGTAGGAAGATTTACATCTCCTCCTCTCTGCAAATGCGGATTGCAAACCAGCAGGCATTGTTGTCCAAATATGAATTTGTAAGTGGATGTCCATGTCTAAGTTTGCAGACCAGCTGTCTGAAACCTCCAGAGAGAAATTTTGGACATTCGTTACCAAAGGCTGCTTGATGGCCAAGACATCATTGCAGTCCATGCTGAACATCATGGACACTTCAGTCAGAGTTGTGGCCTCCACAAGACCATGACAAGGGCATCTTGGCTGCAGAATTTGGGCATTGCTCCTGACATGCAGCAGGCTATAGATGATCTGCCCTTCGATGGTTGGGTGCTTTTTTCAGACAAGATGGACGAGACTCAGTACTTCTTCAAGGATTCTAGGGCCACCCTACGTTCCTTGGGTTTGTATGCACTGGCAGTGCAAAGGTGCCACTATGGTCAGCAGCAACAGCAGCAATACTGTCCACAACACACTTATGGGCAGTCTCAGCTTTCCATGGCAGTTTGGATGTGCCTGAGGCTCTTGGGCCACATATCTGTTTGCACGCAGATGGTTCAGTTAGCAAGATTGCGCCTTTACCCCTTCAAATGTGGCTCAGGACAGTTTACCATCTGACTCTTCATTCCTTGGACAGATTGGTCCATCTCCCTCCACTGGTCCTGGACTCCTTGCAGTGGTGGATGCTTCCAGAAAGTATATGTCAGGGCATTCCCTTTGTCCAGCCCGTGCCAACCAGGTCTGTTGTCACTGACATCTCCCTGGTGGGCTGGGGAGCACAGCTGAGGTCACTGAAAATTCAGGGTCTGTGGTCAGAGCAGGAGGTGTCACTGCATATCAACATGCTGGAGCTTCAGGCCATCTATAATGCTTGTCCCGCCTTTCTGAACCACATCAGGGGAGCCATCATTTACATATTTACAAACGATACTGCTGTCATGCATTATGTGAACAGACAAGGGGAGCACAATCCAGGGTGGTCAGGTTATGGCAGTTCTGCATTGAGGAGACTATCACTCTAATAGCCGATTGCTTGCCTGAGGCCCAGAATCATCTCGCAGACCATCTCAAAAGGAATTTTTCCCTGAGTCACGAGTGGTCCCTGAAGACAAGCATCCTGCAGGTCATCTCTGCAGCTTGGGGCATTCCAACAACTGACCTGTTTACTACAAGGGACAACAGGATATGCCATCTGTTCTGCTCTCAAGGAGAACTCTGTCCGGGCTCCCTGACTGACACCTTCCATGTCAGCTGGCATCAGCTCTTCTGTATGTGTTTCCCCAATCCCGATCATACCACAGGTCATCCTCAAACTGAAAGCAGATCAGGCCAAGCTCATCCTCCTTGTCCCAGCATGGCCAAGGCAGTGTTGATTCTCCAACCTTGCGCTGTCAATTCAGCCTCCTTTATCCCTTCATCTTCATCCTGACCTACTCACTCAGAATCATGGTCGTGCCTTGCATCTCACGTTCAGCTCCCTGCTGTGTGGCTGTTTTGTGGTTAAATGAGGATGAAATGTTGTTTGGCAGCCATTCTACAGGTTCTATTCAATAGAAAGCCCTGTACCAGAATCGCCTGTTTGACAAAATGGAAGCATTTTTTTGGTGTGGTCGTCGGCCCACAGAGTTCAACTGATGCTGGTCTCTATCCAGGACATCTTAGAGTACTTGCTGTGTCTTCGGCTGCCTGGCCTTGCCTTTAGCTCTTGAGGTTGCACCCGGTGGTGATTTCAGTGTTTCATCCACCCATCCTTGGAAGATCAGTCTTTTCCAATGCCATGGCAGCAAGATTCTTTAAAGGCCTTCTTCATCTCCATCCTCCAGTGTCTGGGAGCCAGTTCCTCTGTGGGACCTAATACTATCCTCGTGGACTTGATGGGACCTCCATTTGAGCCTCTGGCATCTTAACCCTTTCTGCTTTTGTGTCAGAGAACTGCTTTCCTGGTTTCAATAACATCTGCAAGGGGAGTCTCTGAGTTGCAGGCTCTGATGGCAGAGCCTCCTTATACATGGTTCTCCAAGGACAAAGTGCTTTATGGGCGCACCCAATATTTTTGTCTAAAGTGGTCTCCCAGTTTTATTTGAACCAGGTGCTATGTGTTTTTTCCTAAGCTGCAGTGGACGAGAAGCTGGATATGAGTCGACAGTGTGCCCTTGTTGCCAAGAAGGCTAACGGCATTTTGGGCTATATAAGTAGGGGCATTGCCAGCAGATCAAGGGACGTGATCATTCCCCTCCATTTGACATTGGTGAGGCCTCATCTGGAGTACTGTGTCCAGTTTTGGGCCCCACACTACAAGAAGGATGTGGAAAAATTGGAAAGAGTCCAGCGGAGGGCAACAAAAATTATTAGGGGGCTAGAGCACATGACTTATGAGGAGAGGCTGAGGGAACTGGGATTGTTTAGTCTGCAGAAGAGAAGAATGAGGAGGGATTTGATAGCTGCTTTCAACTACCTGAAAGGGGGTTCCAAAGAGGATGGAGCTCGGCTGTTCTCAGTGGTGGCAGATGACAGAACAAGGAGTAATGGTCTCAAGTTGCAGTGGGGGAGGTTTAGGTTGGATATTAGGAAAAACTTTTTCACTAGGAGGGTGGTGAAGCACTGGAATGGGTTACCTAGGGAGGTGGTGGAATCTCCTTCCTTACAGGTTTTTAAGGTCAGCCTTGAGGAAGCCCTGGCTGGGATGATTTAGTTCGGGATTGGTCCTGCTTTGAGCAGGGGGTTGGACTAGATGACCTCCTGAGGTCCCTTCCAACCCTGATATTCTATGATTCTTTGATTTTATGATTTAGTGTCATCTGCAAACTTGCTGAGGGTGCAATCCATGCCATCCTCCAGGTCATTAATGAAGATATTGTGCATCACCTAAGTGGAATACTCGGTTGCATGTATTTGAAGAAGAAGAAACAGTTACTTATTGTAACTGGTTCTTCTAGATGTGATACAGACATGAATTCCACGACCCACCCTCCACCTCCTCTGCATCAGAGTCTAGTCTCTGGATGTTTGTTGCAAAGGAATTGAGTGGGGTTCGGGCGGCACTGCCTCCGAAAGCCTGGAATGGGGCTATGGCCACGAGGCGTGAGCGCTGCCCCTCTGCAGGTACTGCTAGGGAAAATTCTCTTCCTCTGGTGCACTGGGCACGCACACGCCTAAGTGGAATACACACGTCTGCATCACATCTTGAAGAATCACAGTAAGTAACCTTTTCTTACACCCAAGCCACAGTGGAATTCTCAAAGTAGGCGTTCCCCTGCCCATCTCATTTGTGCAGGGCCTGATCTGGTTGATGCACTCAGAGCATGCTGAACCCACACAAATGGGTAAGCAAGTCAACACCTGATAGCCTGGTGTTTACAGCAAGCACCAGGAGTGTAGGAAACGTGTGTTCGAGTCTCTGCTCCAAATCAGACAGAGCAGGGTTATGAAAACAGGTCTCCCACACGCCCAGGTGTGTGCAGTGGGCTACTGGAGGCTGGACTTGATGGCCTCTTGAGAGCCCTTCATTCCTATCATTTTAAAATGGGGTAGAGGAGTGTCTCTTCAATTCTTTGTGAGAAAGAGCTCACCTGGTTTGGGTTTAAGGCTAAGAATCCTGAGCAGAGATAGGCATATCCTTCCAGTCTGTCAATTAGGTATGTAAATCCCTTTGTGAATCTGGGCCCTAAGCCCTCTGCATTTCACTCCTGGCCAGCTCAGGCAGTTCCCTGCTCAGTTGCTGGCTTCTGAGAATCCAGTTCATAGGTGCTTAACTCTCCCCATACAATGCATGGGGAGCCTGACCACCTAACTCGGGCTGTGAATTCCACTTTGTGGCAAGGTGCCTAGGAGTTAAGTATTGCAATGCCAAGATCCCCTTTGTGAGCACAACTATGCAGGACTTACTCCCTGCTCACTATATTTTTGGTCCATTGCTGTCATTCACAATGGCTGACAGAGAGTATGCATGCCTCGGTATGTTGGACTGGTCCACTGACTAACCATCTTGCTGTACAACTCTAGGGGAAATACTTTATGCACATCTTTGGAGGGAGCTTGCACGGACAACCATAGAGTCATAGAAATGTAGGGCTGGAAGGGACTTGGAGAAGTCATCAAATCCAGCTCACTGCTCTGAGGCAGGACCAAGGAAACCTAGACCATCACTGACAGATGTTTGTCCAACATGTTCCTAAAAACCGCCAATTATGGGAATTCTACAACCTCTCTTGGAAGCCTATTGCAGAGGTGAACTACCCTTATAGTTAGAAAGTGTTTCCTAATATCTAATGTAAATCTCCCTTGCTGCAGATTAAGTCAATTACTTCTTGTTCTATCTGAGCAGCTGGCCCCTGGGGTCAGCCACACTGGCCGCTCCAGAAGTCACAGAATCCATGACTTCCGCAACCTCCGTGACAGACACGGAGCCCTAATTATTACCAACTTGGAACACAAATTTGTTCTCCTTGACTAGCTTTATAGCTACCTCTTCGCTGCCCCTTATTATTATGGTTTCTACAACAACAGACTTCAAGCATACTGCAAGCAGAACCTGGAAATGAATGTTACAGTGGAAAATGTGCTCCAGGTAATTATCACTGATTCATTTTAATTTGTCAACGGTAGTCTTAAATACAGTAAATATTCAAGAAATTCAAAGGGTCCAGCAACACCAGCCAGAAGGGTCTGTGATTTATTCACATTCTCAGACAAAAATAATTGGCTAAACTGCAGTTAAGATTGTAGGGATACTATAATTTTTGGGTGGAAAAGCATTAGAATGCATTGGAATTGAAACAGAATTTGTAAACAAGAATATGCAAAATTTGAAAGTATGGGGATGAGTTGTGGGATAAAACATTTGATGTTTCTAGGCCAACCTGTTATACAGATGTGACTGGGGAAAGTGTATTAAAATGTTTACAAAGTAATACCTGTGTTGTTCTTCAGAGGCTTCTGTGCATCCCTACTTGCAGGTCTGACATCCTTTGGCTTCAAGTTCATGGAACCTCTACTACAGTTGTATCCAGTGGGGCTGCATAAGCCCTCCTAGTGATGTCAGTGCTCAATGTCTGAATCTATATAAGGCAGTGCAGACCCCAGTGTCTTCATTTCCTTCTCCTCTGCTGTGCAAAGCATTAGGATCCTCGCTGTCTGTGACTTTCTGCCTAATTATTTAGTAGACCATCTTTGCCATCTGAATTTTCTTTTATTCACTTTAATTAAAAGAAAGAGAGAGTAGTGCAGGAGATTGATCTGGTGTTGGTCCATGCAAAGATGGCAGGAGTAGAGCCCTAGAAAGGCTGTAAGTCTATCCGACAGTCTATCTGAAATCAGACATGTATGTTTCATGTCTGGTGTGCTCAGGTGAAGCTCACACTCCATCACATTCATCCCCAGAATATGCCATGATCAGCAATTGAGACTAAAGGCCTATCTGTCTTTCAAACCAGTGACACTCTGACAGCACAGGCCCTGCTATCAGGCTGTCACGGCAATAAAATCTGAGCCCACAATGACCGTCCTTGGCACAAAAACCCACTACTATTAAATAAGTGAAGACTTGGAACCTGGCTCCAGCCTCTTCACCAGCCTCAACTTGGGCTTCTAACAAGGGTTCCAGTGCCAGGTCTGTGCCGCAGGCAGCACTGACCTCCCCTATGAAGCATTCTCAGGCGTTCTCATCTGCATTGGCACTGGTGATGCAGATAAGTTTGACTCCCCAAATGGTATTAGTTTCTGGACCCTTTTATTGAGAGAACATCCTCAGCTATTGAAGATCTTTCTGTGGCACCTGCTGCACCATCCTAGGGATATACACCATCTGCACAGAAGAAACAAGGGAAGGAAAGCATAGGTCTGGTTCTGGGGAAGTGAAGAAGGAAAGAAGAAAGCATCATAACCAATCTCATAGAAATTCCCCAGGGCTGATTTTGGAGAAGGTCTCAGCTCCTTAGTCGTCAATGGCCCTGCAACATCTGCAGACTTCCCCAGTTCATGTTCCTGGTAATCTGTCAGCTTTTCCCAAGACTAGTCAACTAGTCCCCAAACAAGATTTTTGCTTCACTGGTGCACGATTTGGCTTTGGAACTTTCTCCTGATTCATCTCTGGAATTCCTGTTCAGTGACGCCCAGGATCTCCCTTTGGCTTCACTCAGGCTCCCTTTGAGTGAACCATCACCATCAGCCTTCATGCACCTCTTCAGTTCCACAGAGCACTCTGTCTTCCATGATATCAGGAGTTCACAGATTTTGCTGTGGCCTTCCCTTCACAAAGCTTTAAGGGCACTACTTGGTGGTACTTGAACTGTGTGGTCTCTCCTGCATTAGGAAAGATAAAGGGTACTAAATCTGCTCCCTGGGCACAGAATTTCCTCGCCCAGTAGGAAATCATATTTGTTGGGATCCATGTGTATTGCCAGTTACCAGGCAGCGACAAGACACTAACAGTATACCCTCTGGGATGCTATTGTTCTGAATTTGATTCCTAAAGATCAGAGTAAGGCAGCAAAGGATCTTGCCACTGAAGCAGAAGTATGGCCTGTCATTCCCCCCATGCAGCCTTTGACACCTCTGCCCCTTGCAACAGAGCCACAGCCACAGAGATATTCATGAATTAAGTCCTCAGACCTTACCCCAGAATCACAAGTGTGAATACAGAATTTGAAAGTTAAGGCCATTTTACTGAAAAAATCAACAAAACCTTAGAGGCTTTTGTGGTAAGATGAGGCCCTGAAACATAAACCCTTGTATCAGAGGCCCGGTGTGAGACCTAAGGCTTGAACTAAAGTAATAGTCAAGACTTTGCTAACATAAAGCAAAGTTAAGCTGTGAGCCAGAGGCAGGCCCTGCTCACAGGAGCTGGCAAGAAGAAGGCTGATGTTGCAAATATACATATACCTAAAAGGTACTAAGCACTAGTAATATAAACGTGTGCCCGGACGGTACCAGAACATTCCAGTACTAGCACATGCCACATAGATAACAAGGAACATGCTGACCCATCCTAAAGACAGGGCAGGAGGGTAACATGAAGGATAGAGTTGTTTTGTTCGAACTAACATGTACAAAGTGAGAGGTGGCACCCTAACACATAGAGGGGTTGCACCTCTGTTCGTCAGGAGTGAAGGGTTGTCTTGTCTGGCCTAGGGGTCTGTGGTAAGTCCCGCCACTGACTGAGCCGGTCCATTGTCAGGGGGCACATATTCGTAGTATGTCCTGTAGAGTCTGTGGGAAACTATTACTATGCTTCGTTTGACAATAAATCTGGCTGGGTGCCTTTGTACCTTATCGGAGTCTGTGGTCATTGGAGGTTCTCTCGGGGTCTGCTGTGTCAGCTATCTGCGCAGAGCCGGGGCAGCACTCAGAGGGAACACACGCATGCAGCTGACTGTTATCAACATTGAACAGAGCAGAGCACCACACCAGTGACATCTGATGACATTGGTGTGGTGCTTGTATCGTTGGTCTCCAGACCTCAAGTTTGACACCCCAGTTGGGAGCCACATTCCAGTTTCTTGCACACTCTTCTCTTCATCTACCACCTCCACATGCTTTAGAGACTTTACAAAGCCAAGTCTGAAATCACATCGGACTGCTGGGTACTGAAGACTACACATCAAGGTTACTTCATACAGTTCTTCACCGGCCCCCCTTCACAGATCCTTCTCACAAGAGTTCATTCTGGGAGGAAGTCAACCTACGCCGACCAAACGAGCCACAGAAGAGGCCCCCCAGGAGTTCTAGGTTTCTACTTGAGGTATTCCTTGATCTCCAGGAAGATGGATAGCCTCTGCCTGATACAAGACCTCAGAAGACTGAAGAGACAGATCAGAACCTTCAAAATGAGGATGATCACTATGGCAGTGGTTCTCAACCAAGGGTCCGGGCCCACTGGGGGGCCAGGAGCTGGTTTCAGGGGGTCCGTCAAGCAGGCCCAGCATTTGACTTGCTGGGGCCCTTGGCAGAAAGACAAAGCCCCACTGTATGGGGCTGAAGCCCAGGGCCCCAAGCCCCACCGCCCAGGGCGGACACCGAAGCCTGAGCAACTAAGTTTTGCGGGACCCCTTATGGTAGGGGACCCCGGGTAATTGCTCTGCTTGCTACCCCCTAATGCTGGTCCTGGCTTTTATATGCAGAAAAACAATTGTGGCACAGGTGGATCGTGGAGTTTTTTTAGCATGTTGGGGGGCCTCAAAAAGAAAAAGGTTGAGAACCCCTGCTGGTTCGTCATCCCCCTCCCTATTCCAAAGAGACTGAAGGCGTATCTACATGAACATTGAGTTCTCAGCAAGCTGGGGTGAAAATCTACCCTGCACTAGTGTGCCACTCACTAAGTATTCATGTGGACCCTGCTGCTGTGCACTGAAAGTTCCCTGGTACACTTTGATCTACCCCACTTTGAAACAGGAGTAGATTAAAGTGCATTAGGGAACTTTTAGTGTGTGTCAGCAGGATCCCTACAGATACTTACCCCACACTAGCATGCCGCACACTATGTTTTCACCCCAGCTTGCTGCAAATTAGTGCTCATATAGACAAGCCCTGATACATGATTCTTGATTTGAAGGACACCTACTTTCACAGACATAAAACAATCACATAGGAAATGCATGAAGTTTTGCATAGGAGAAAAGTTTGTACAATACAGCACTAAGAGTGTTTACTGACCGCCTGCTGTGGTGGCAACCCACCTAAGGAAAAGAGGAATATATGTTTTGTCATATCTATACAACTGACCTCTCAAAGCCAGATCATGGCAGGAGCTCTTCTGCTCTTTGGTCCTGACCTGCAAGACTTTGGGGCTCAAAATCAAGTGGGGCATGTTGAATTGTGCACTTGTAAGAGCCTCACTTTTATTGGCATAGTCTGAGACTAACCTTTGGACAAGATGTTGCTGCCAGAGGACAGATTTCACAGTACCGGTCAAACTCTGCAAACCTTGCAATATCAGCTTTGCCAAATTATCTGGTTCTTTCTGAGTCTCATGGGACTTAGGCAGGAGTTAGGCATCTGGACACCCCTGGTGACGCAGCAGTGTGCCTGCCCACAGGCAGTAAGATAGGCATCTAGGGAACTTTTACTGCAAATTCCTGAGCACCGAGTGAGTTCAGGCGCTTGCAGGGTTTGGCAGGGGGTTGTGCATCACCTTGGTGCTGAAATTGGGACTTAGGTGCCTAAAATAGGGACTTAGGCACCTAATTCCTTTCATGCATTCAGGCCAAGGCGACTAGACCAACGTGAGTGGTCTCTGGAAACATTATTGTCTTGCCATCTCTTCTGCACGTAAACATCTGTGCTAAAATGCTTTGCTATCAAGGCAGAAAGGGTCACATTTTCTGTTCAACAATGGTCAGGAAGGAGGAGTCTCTCAGGGTCACATTCCTCCTGGACTGCAGCAAGAACTTTATACATTCCTGCCAGTTCCTCGTACCCTGAGAGAGGGTAAAAACTCTTGTCATTGCTCCAGAGCATCTCAGAGTGCTGGTATGCCAAGCTGTTGCATCCTCCTTTGAGCTACCATGTCACGTTCCGCTATCTCCTGACCTGCTATCTCAGGCTGGAAGAGAATTCTCCATCCAGATCTAGTATCCCTTCATCTGACTGCCGGGTTGATAGATTCTTAACCAACTCTGACCTGTCTTGTTCTGCAAGTGTGAGAAAGATTCTTCAGTCTAGAAAACGTGTGACACACATGTGCTGTGTTCAAAGTGGAAGATATGCTCCACTTGGGCAATGGCTGAAGGACTGTTCTTGAGTGCTCCCTCCATTCTAGACCATTACCAAAAGGAGACCAGTCTGTTCAATGCATCCCCAAAAGTCCATCAGAATGCACATTCTGTATGCCAACGCCATCTGCAAGGGTCTAGTGCGGTTGGGGGGTTCATTTCCCCCACACTCTGCAATCACACATTCCATCTAAGGCTTTGCCAACATCTTTCTCTTGTGAGGGAGCCTCTTTCTGCATGGGACTTGGACTGGGTGCTAGCAAAGGTCATGGAACCCCACCTCTGAACCACTGGAGAACTGCTTTTTGGACTTGCAGCTTGGAGGGTCAGTCAGTTGCAGATTTAATGGTGACCTAGCTGTACACAGAAGGCCGAGGGATTTCTATATCCACACCCAAACTTAATTGCTAAAATAGTGATGGATTTTCATATTAACCAGTCTGTATCCTTTCTGGTTTTCTTCCTCAAAACTCACACCACTCCCAGGGGATGTGAGAAGGGCACTCTGTTTCTGTCCGTAGAGAACTAAGCCCTTCTGAAATAGCACTAGGCTAATTTAGCATATGGGAAGAGGTACAAGGGACAGGTTATTTCTTCTCACAGGTTATCCAAGTGGATCACCTTGTCCATTTGTTTTTGTTATTTTTGGACTAAGGTTCCCTTGCCACTATGCATTAAAGCCATTTGTGTGGCATGTTCAAACTGGTGCCCAGTAGGGAGTTCTGTAGAGCACTCATTTAGAGTTCAGGTCACATCTTAGCAAGCACTGTTCCTTAATCTTGACCTCCTGTTTGGAGGCCGGGACTGGGAAAGTAGTGCTACAATTTCTCTTCAGCTGCAAACTCCTCAGCCCGCCTTGCATCTCTGTGGGTACTGCTCGCTAATCTCCTGCAAATGGGAATGCACAGAGGACTTGGAAGAAGAAACTGATAACAGTTCTTTGAGAGTTATCTTTCTGCATTCACACTGGCTGTCCCCATTCCATTCAGAGTTCTCATCATACTTTGGCACTTTGGTATAGGAGAAGAAGCCGAGATGGTTGGGTACTGGACTTCCTTGTATAGGCTTAGTCGTTGAACATCAGTGTCAGTAGGTGGTGCTCATGCAGACCCAATGGACACTGATTTGGTAGAGGTTCCATCAGCAGATCATTGGGGGCGTCAAACTTACAAATGTGAATGCATAGAGGCAACTTTCAATGAACAACAGTTACCATAAATAAACTATTCTTTCCTAAAGATCATGGACCAGATCATCTGCCCTGGTCCTGCTCATTTTTTGCTGCCCAGGTGGTGCAAAAGAGCCAAAATCCAGCCAACTAAGAATTTCCCTGGTAGAGGGAATCCTCAGTTGGTATAAAGTTAGCAGTGCCCCCTCCTACGTTGATTGCTCCCAACCCACAGCCTAGGATATAGCTTTCCCTTTGCCTGCACCAGTCTCATTCTGGCACCTGAGACAATCTGACTCCATGCATAGCCTGAGTCATCTCCAGATTTCCATAAACATTATCTTCTGACAAGAACCGCACACAACATCCAAAATCCAGTTCAGAATGGAAAGCTGGTGGCAACCTCAAGTATAGGGAAATGACCTTCTCTGCATAAAGTCAGCACTTGTCTGTGAGTTAGATTTTTATCAGAAGAAGAAAGAGAAGAGAGTTTTAACTTTGTTCTGCTCTAGATTTTAGAGGCAGCTGACAAGACACAAGCTCTGGACATGAAGAAGCACTGCCTACATATCATTGTTCACCAATTCACCAAGGTTGGTTGGATCTTCTCTGGGTTTCTGGGAATCTGCTGTCCCCTGTCACTACCGTGGCTGAGAGCAGCTTAATCTGGGCCTTCATTTAATTCTTCTTGCTCCACAGGACAGCTTGCTATGCTTATAACTGGACATTGTTACGGACAGGCATACTGGGGACAATACCTGATTTTCTTTTCTTTTTTTATCTGAAAGAACAGCTTTTTGGAGACATGAAAATGTACCAAAACAGAGCAGATATTCAGAACTCACACCATTTTCTTATCCTTTTCTTTCTGAGATATTAGCCATTCTGTGCCACACCAGTGCTGGGTTCTGACATGTATGACAAGATATGTTTGATATGTATTGAATGTACAAGCGTCTCTCTCTCTCTGGCAATCATAAATGTGATGCTCAGTTTTCTGGTGAAGGAAGTACTGCCTATGTGGTAGTGATAATGGTAATATTACATGATTTCATAAAATCTATCATTATGTTCTGGGCTGGATCTTCTGCAGCCTCCATATTTGTGAAACTTAAATATGGATTATTGTATAAAATAGTGATAAAATGTCAAAAGACTGAAATTCAAATCCCCTGTTAGTTTGTGTCATATGATATGTGGTCCCTTATTGATGGGAATATTGTTATCCAATACATTGTCTGTCCAAACAAAGAACCCCAACCACCCAGAAGCAGAGCAGACCTTGGCCTGAAAGGTGAACATTTTAGAAAGTTATGAGCAAATGAAAACAGGAGTTAGAATGGAAAACCGCACTAATTCTTCTCTACCTTTGATTCTAGTCTTGCACTGACTTCCCTTCTCCACTGAAGATCTTGTGTCTTTTTTTTTTTTAAGGAGAGACCAGATATTATTCAGCATGAGCTTCCACTTCTACCCCTCCCCCTCATTTGTTCCCATCCTGTACCATCTCTCCCTACATCCCAGTCTTCAACTCAGCAATATGTCTCCTGCTTTCTTTCTCTAACCCCGCACCCAGCACCTTTGACCTACTCTTTTCTCAAAGGTAGATCTCCCTCACTGATCTCATCCTTCCACCTCCCCCTCAACCACTCTGTCTCCAACATACCATCTCCTTTATTGTTAAAAAAAACACCCTTGATTCCCTCCTGCACTTCTTCTCCAACTGCTGTCCCATCTCACTCCTTCCTTTTGCTGCTGAAGCACATAGTTTACTTCTTTTGTCTCATCATCTCCATCTTCATTCTTAATCCCCTACAATCTGGCATCTGTACCTCCACTGGATGCCCTCAACGAAGTCACTGATGACCTCTTCCTGGCCAAATCCCAAGACCACTCTGCCTCTCTCATCCTCCTCAGTCTTACACCACCATTAACTCAGTTGATCCAGTCCCTCCTCCTAGTGATTCTCCTTCCTTGGCTTTATAGGGCTTGTTTACATGATAAAGTTGCCCCAGTTTAACTGATGGTGTGAATTTCAATAGATTCAGTTAACCTGATATGGACACTATTCAGTTTAAGAGTGGCTTTTTATGCTAATAAACTGAATAGGAACAGGCTTAGGGCATGGCTACACTTGCAGCTGTAGAGCACTGGGAGTTAAACCAACCTTCGGAGACTGCAGCAGGGAAAATGCTGCTGAGTGTTTACACTCTCAGCTGGAAGCGCACTGGCTTGGCCACATTAGCAACTCTTGCAACGCCACAAAGAGCAGTGCATTGTGATAGTTATCCCAGCATGCAAGTGGCTGCAACGTGCTTTTCAAATGTGGGGGGTGGGGTGGACAGGGAGTGTGTTGTGTGTATGTGGGGGGAGAGAGAGTGGGTTTTTGGGGGTCTGAGAGCATGTCAGCATGGTGTCTTGTAAATTCAGACAGCAGCAGACCTCCCTCCCCCTCCTCCCCCCCCTCACTCAAACCAAGCAGCATTCCTCAGTAATGGTTCCTTTGTCTCAGAACAGATAAGCAGCCAGCTGTCAGAAACGGAGCTTTGAAAGGGCATATCCGCATTCCTACAGCGAGTTCAAAACAATGACAAGAGTGGCCACTTGACTTAAGGGGATTATGAGATGTTTCTGGAGGTCAATCAGAGCGCAGTAATGCAACACCTCGTTCACACTGGTGCCGCTGTGCTTCAGCGGGGGCACAGCAAACGTTATTCCACTCGCCGAGGTGGAGTACCAGCAGCGCTGTAGCCGCGGAGTCAGAGCGCTCTACGTGCCTTGCCAGTGTGGACGGGTAGTGAGCTAGTGCGCCCGGGACTCTTTTATTGCGCTGTAACTCGCAAGTGTAGCCAAGCCCTTAGTTCAACCAAAATGAGACACTATTAAACTGGAACAAGAGTGTCCACATAGGGGGTTGCACTAATTTAACTTAAACCAATGCAATTTACCCATGTAGACAATGCCTTGGACTTTGTGCTCTTCTGGTTCTCATCTTACACCCCCAACCACTCTTTCAGTGGCCACTTTGTGGACTCTGTCTCTCTTTCAGGGTCTGTCAGAGCTACATTCTTGGCCCGCTCCTCTTCTCTTCTTGCTCCCTGTCTCTGTACAACTTCATCTGGTTACACAACTTTAGCTGTTGCATCTCTGGTGAAGATTCACAAATTCATTTATCCACTCCCAAGCTCTACCCAGTCCATTTTTTCTGATTGCCTCTCTGACATCCCTTCCTGAATTTCCAAGTGTCAGCAAAATCAGCATGACTAAAACTGAGCTCCTTCCCTTTCTCCTGAAACCTTCTCCTCTCTCTCCCTTTGCTGTCAAGGTTGCTTTCTCTTTTCTCTTTCTGCTGCAGTATCTCATCCCTCGTATTACTTTGGATTCCTCTTCTCTGTCCCTCCACTCCACCCCAAATTGAAGCTATCACTAAATCCTGCTAGATTGCCTCACAGGCCTAAAACCTGCTCATCCCTCTCCATTCTCACCTTGAAATCCACAGGGTTCCATTCTTGCTGTTGTCATCTCTCACCTTAACTTCTGCAACAGCATCCTGTCTGGCCTGCCTGACACCCACGTCCATCCAAAATGCCTTCCTTGCCTGCCATTCTGATAGCATCAAGCCTTTGGCTGGCTTTCCTCTCCATTTCTACAGCAAAACCAAGCTCCTTGTCTTCTCGTTAAGGCCTTGCACAGCCTGATTCCCACATATGCCCACAGATCTTTCTTCTCCCCATCCTTACTGTGCTCAAACTGCCTGATTCACTAAGTCCTTGGCATCCTTTCCCCACTCCCGCCTCCCTGGCTTTCCCCAGGTGGCTCCCTACACACACAGGTCCCTCCCTGACCTGCTCTGCAGGACCTCCACCTTCTCCTCCTTCAAGTCCCTCCATTAAAACAGACTACTTCCAACAAGCCTGCAAACCCTAGTCCTCCCTACAGAGGAGTGGTCACATTTCCTGGGTAAAGAACTCATGGAGCTAACAAGCATGCTATTCTTCAATGCACATTCTTGCTGCTTGTTACCTCACCCCTCCATCCCCTTACAGACTTTGTAATAACATCCTGAGAGTTGGCACTACTGGCGGAGTAAGGGAGCATAAGGCCCCAGCCCATGCACAGTCATGCAGTACCTACCTAGATCTTGAGTCTGGGCACAGGGGAAAGAGCAGGGGCAGCAGAGATGGCTGGACACAATGGGAGGAGTATGCTGCATCTGCTAATGGGTGATGCACCGCCTGGAGGGGAGTGTGCAGCAATACAGGAGTTCTGAAAGGATTGTGAGTTACCTGAATGTAAGAGTTATTGGCCAGGGAGTATAGCTTAGTGGGAGGGCACTCACTGGGGAGGTGACCCATGCTCTAGTGATTCTTTAATTGTTTATCCAGAGTGGAATAGCTTTATCAGGAGAGACTGAGGAAGGCCCACATCAAAATGTCCCATAGCCCAGTAGTTAGAGCAGGGGTAGGCAACCTATGGCACGCGTGCTGAAGGCGGCACGCGAGCTGATTTTCAGTGGCACTCACACTGCCCGGGTCCTGGCCACCGGTCCGGGGGGCTCTGCATTTTAATTTAATTTTAAATGAAGCTTCTTAAACATTTTAAAAACCTTATTTACTTTACATACAACAATAGTTTAGTTATATATTATAGACTTATAGAAAGAGACCTTCTAAAAACATTCAAATGTATTACTGGCACGCGTAATACATTTTAAATCAGAGTGATAAATGAAGACTCGGCACACCACTTCCGAAAGGTTGCCGACCCCTGAGTTAGAGCCTGCACCTGAAAGGTGGGAGATCATCCTCTGCATGAAGGGGGAATTGACCCTGTGTTTCCCACATCCCAGGTGAGCATGCTAGTCACTGGGCTAAAAGTTACATGGTGGGCCCCTCCTCCTGTGTTTCTTGCAAAAAAACAGCTTAGGTGCCTGAGTCCAGAAGAAGGTTCCTGCCTGTGAATCATTAGCAGAGATAGGCACCTCCCTGCAGCATGGACTTAAGTGCCTAACTTTGTAAGAGGGGTGGGGATTAGAACACACCTTTCTCCTCATGATCTCCCATTGGCTAATTGAAGCAGCTTCTGGCTCACCATGCTGGCTTTTGGATCCTGCTCTTAGGCACCTAGATCTCCCCATGTCTCATATTGGCACCTGATTCAGGCTCTGTGAATCCCTGTGATATTCTAGATGCCCAAAAGTTAGGCATGGCAATGCTCCGCATCACAATGCCTAACTCCCAGTTCCACTCAGATACTGCATCTTGCCATTGCCTTAGCCAAACTTTGTCTGAGGGAAGAGTTCTGGGAATGCAGGTTTTTCAGCTAGGATAGTATGGGTGCTGTGGTAGATAACACTAGATAGAAAGGCCTGATTTTCAGTACCTAGATGAGCATTAAACATATACCTATTTTATCCATATACAAACAAGCATAAGCTTACACACCCCTCCCTCCAAGTTTGACTTGCCTGTGACTAGGTAAGCATACTTCAGCTACATACCACATGCAAATTGCAGGGCTCATGTCTCATGCAGGGCTCATGACCTGAGGTCAGGTCAGAATTGAAAACCTGCTACCGCTATCAGGGCTGGCTCCAGCGTTTTTGCTGCCCCAAGCGGCGGGGGGGGGGGAGGGGGAAGCTGCGATCGGCGGCACTTCATTCTTCAGTGGCAATTCGGCGGCAGGTCCTTCCCTCCAAGCGGGACCAAGGGACTTGCTGCCGAAGACCCGGATGTGCCGCCCCTTTCCGTTGGCTGCCCCAAGCACCTGCTTGCTACGCTGGTGCCTGGAGCCGGCCCTGAGCGCTATGACCATAAGTGGTACAACCTGTACTGGTCAACGCCGAGTGCTGGGCGGTGGTTAATAAATCAAGAAACCTCAGGAAGCGCCAACCGCTTCGGGCTGATGAGCGCCTGAGGAGAGTAGTGGAACCCTTGATGGAGGAAATGCCATCAAAAGGCAGATGAGCAAATTCACTCAGTGTTTTTACCAATGATAGCCACACAGGACAGATTGAGCCATTCAGCTGTGGCTGATAACCAATCTAGGAGTGGAGGCCTGAAAGGCAGGTAGATGGATGATCTCTTCTGCACTGGCAACTCCTGCAGCATAGCTGATTCCAAATGTATCGACTCCCATCCTTCCTTTGGTTCAAACCAGTGAAGTCAAGAGGGGGACACTGACACATGGACAAAGCAGCGCCTCCATATCAACTACCCAGGCTATTGCAGCCACATCACATGGAGAGGACACTCCATCCTTGCTGGCAACATGGACACAACACGGAAGGTAGCAGTTACGGGTTATAAATTCTCACTTGATTGGCATAGAGGAGGGCGCCACAGGTCATCTTTGACGGTGGGAAGAATCACTGCATTCCATTGGTCAGCCACCACCCACCACAAAGCCAGGCAGCCCCCAGAAAGTTAGGTGCTGAACCGCCACAGTCTGTCCACCTCCTGGGGTGCATGGGGCTAGACCAAAAGTTGAAAGGCAGACGGAAATCTGGCACCCGGCAAAAATAAGAAACCAAGAACTTTCTGGCTTGGAAGCTGGAATGTCAGGACCGTGTGTCCGGGATTGACAGACGATGATAACCTACAATACACAAGCAGCATACCGAAGTCAGCTTTGCTAGACCATGAGCTGTACAAACTCAATGTTGACATTGCAGCACTTCAGGAAACAAGACTTGCAGATGCTGGTTCTGTCCAAGAGGCCAATTACACCTTCTTTTGGCAAGGTAAAAGCAGCGAAGAAAATAGTCTTCACAGTGTCAGTTTTGATGTGAAAAACAAGTGGGTAAAGCTCCTAGAGACACCGATCGGGAAATCAGAGCATATCATCTCACTTAAACTTCAGACGACCATCGGCTCGGTGAACATCATAATGCACCAGCACTCAAATCTAGCCCCGAGGAGAAGGGTACATTTTACAACTCTTTGGATCAAGTCGTCAAAAGAATACCATCAACTGAGCAACTTTTCCTCCTTGGTAACTTTAATGCAAGAGTCAGTGCAGACAACAACTCATGGCCAGATTGCCTAGGACATTTTGGCATTGGCAAAATGAATAAGAACACCCAAAACCAAATCCGCATTTCCAATTCATATTTTACAGGAAAAGATTGCCACAAAGCATCATGGCGACATCGGCAATCAGGCCTCTGGCACCAATTAGACCTTGTTATCGTCAGGAGGAAAGACCTACCCTTAGTGCAGAACACTCGCACATTCCACAGTGCTGATTGTGACACTGACCACTCCTTGATTATTAGCAAAGTGAAGATTACAGCCAAGAAACTACATAGAGCAAAACCTAAGAGCAAGCCCAAAGTTAATGCTATTAACACCAAAAACCAGAGGAAATGCCAGGAGTTTGTGAATGCTTTTCAACTTAGCATGCATGGGAAGTCATTACCAGAGAATGCAGAGGAATTTGGGGAAGATTTAAGAACAACAATCCATGAAACAGCTTGAGCTACATTTGGGGGGAAGAGTCCATCAAAAAAGGACTGGTTTGAAGAAAATGAAGTGGAACTATTACCTCTCATCAACATTAAGAACACAGCCTATCTGGAACACAACAGGAAGCCAATAGAGAGCACCAAAGTGAGACTTCAGCATGCAAAACCTGAGGTGCAGCGAGCAAGCAGACACTGCAAATCATTACTGGATCAAGCTCTGTGAAGAGATACAGACAGTCTCAGACACAGGAAACCTCAAAGTCATGTATGAAGAAAGTTCTAGGTCCTACTGTCAACAAGGTTGCTCCTCTCAAATTGCACAGCAGTGAAATCATTACAGATAAAAGCAAGCACTTGTCTTGTTGGGTTGTACACTATTCAGAGCTATATGCACAAGAAAGAAACATCACCAGCAAATCACTGGACCAAATACCAACTCTACAGGTCATGCCAGAGTTAGATGTGGAGCCCATTGTAGAAGAACTAAGCAGGGCCATTGATTTGCTATCAAGTGGCAAGGCTCCTGGAAAAGATGGCATCCCAGCGGAAATCCTCAAGTATGGGAAAGACAGCCTATTACCATATCTTCATCAGCTGCTACTTAAATGCTGGAAAGAGGGTGAGGTACCACAAGAGATGCGCGACACAAACATTGTCACTTTGTATAAAAATAAAGGCGAAAAGGGTGATGCAACAACTACAGAGGTATCTTGCTACTAAGTGTAGCAGGAAAAGCCTCCACAAAAGTCTTCTTAGTGTGCCTACAACAGCTGGCAAATCGTGTCTACCCTGAATCACAGTGTGGATTCAGGGCTGGAAGATCAACTATAGACATGATATTTTCTCTGCGATAACTCCAAGAAAAGTACAGAGAGCAAAACCTAGCATTGTACATCACCTTTGTGGACCTAACCAAAGCATTCGACACAGTCAGCAGAGTAGGTCTATTTGCAATACTAGAAAAGATAGGATGCCCGTCAACCCTGTTAAGTCTTATACGTTGATTCCACAACAAAATGAGAGCAGCTGTCCAGTTTGACGGGTCCACTTCGGACAGTTTTGAGATGAAAAGCGGAGTGAAGCAAGGATGTGTTCTTGCCCCTACATTCTTTGGAATCTTCTTCTCGGTACTCTTGAACTGTGTGTTTAAGGACATGAAAGATAGAGTGTATCTCCACACAAGATCAGATGGCAAACTCTTCAAGCTGTCCCAACTTAAATCGAAGACCAAAGTCAAAAAGGTGCTAATCAAGGAACTTCTATTCACTGATGATGATGCCCTCATAGCCCACAATGAAGATCTACTACAAGAACTCATGGACCTCCTTTCAAGTGCCTGTCAGGCATTTGCTCTCACTATCAGCATCAAGAAAATGGTTGTATTAGGACAGGGGGTTCCACAAGATCCTTCAATTACCTTAAATGCAAATCAGCTAGAAGTAGTCCAAAAGTTAAGCTATTTAGCTTCTACAGTGACCACCAACCTCTCACTGGATGAAGAACTAAATGTTCGCATTGGAAAGGCAGCCACCACCTTTAGCAGACTAACTAAAAGAGCATGAAACAACTCAAAGCTTACCATCAAGACCAAAATGCTAGTGTACCAAGCCTGCATCCACAGCACTCTCATGTATGGTGGGGAAACATGGACAACTTATGCTCATCAGGAGAAAAGGTTAAACAGTTTCCACCTACACTGTTTACACCACATACTCAACACCAAATGGCAATTAAAGTCTCCAATGCAGAGGTTCTTCAAAGGGCAAAGTTACCAAGTGTAACAGCGCTGCTCAAGCAAAGACGACTGCGCTGGTTGGGCCATCTGAGTAGGTTGGAAAATGGACACATACCCAAGGACATGCTATACGGGGAGCTGTTGGAGGGAACAAGAACAACAGGACGTCCCAAACTTCACTATAAAGACACATGCAAGCAAGATATGAAGGAATTTGGAATTGATCCTGACCAATGGGAAGTCTTGGCAAGTGACGGTAACAAGTGGCGCCATCGTCTCCATCAGGGTATCAAAGTCCATGACAGAAGCTGGTTCTTACAGCTTGAAGAGAAAAGAGCCTTTAGGAAGGAAGCAGTTCCCAACCAAGATACAGACATTTGCAATAACTGCCAAAGATTTTGCAAATCTCAGATTGGATTATTCAGTCACATGAGACATTGCAAATCATCTACATCATAGGCTGCAATTCCCACCGTCTCTCGCAGACGAAAAATTGCCAACATGTCTAATCTGGCAAATTTATATGGCTCCTGTCATGTTCGTATCTGAGCTCCTAATAGTCTTTACTATATTTATCCTCCCAACATTCCCCTGAGGTAAGGAAGCACTGTAAACTCCAGTTCATAGATGGGAAACAAGGGCACAGAGAGCTAGATCCACAAAGGGAATTAAGTGTGTAACTCCCACTGCAGATGGCAACATCCAACTTTTAGGTACCAGTGAGATCATCAACCCCCACTCAGCTACTTCCTAACACTGTAGGCACTTGAGTTTCTGCCAGAAGGCATGCACAAAACCACTGAAATCATCAAGCTGCTCAGAGCCCTCTCTTACACTTAAACCCTGGTGGATTCACAAATGAGGCGTTCCCCAATCTGGTAGGCAGACTCTGAGCATGTCTAAGCTGCACAAAGGACATTTGTAACTCTGTGGGCATGTACCCAATGCCCAGAGTTGGGAGCACTCGGTTGGGATAGAGAAGACTTGTTTTCAAATCCTTGCGCTGCCTGAATTGGATCAGGGACTTGTACCCAGGCCCCACACATGCAAGGGGCATGTCGTAATCATTCAGCTATTGCCTGCTCTTGGATGGGGCTTGCTTAGTGTCTCCTGTTAAAGCTGTTCCACTTTGTATTAAATAATTAACAATTCTTTGGAGCAGAGAAGAGCTTGACAGTAGCTCAGTGACTAAGGCACTGACCTAGGACAAGTCCCTGTTCCAATGAATATTTCATTTTTATATGAAGTGGACATGTCCAACAGGAGAGGCAGTAGCACACTCATCCCAGAATAACCTCACCTGGCATGTGGGAAAATCAAGATCACAAACCTGCTCTGAATCAGGCATAAGGGCAGTTTGAAAACTGGTCTCCTGCATCAGGGCTGAGTGCCACAGCCAGTGGGCAGCTATGGTTAGTTTCTCTTGCTCCTTTTTCCTGAGAAGGGGCTGGCCTAGCTAAGACACGTAGCTGCAAGAGAGGGTTCACAGCTGAGAATCCCAAATGCAGCTAGGCGCCCCCCTCAGGCCCAGAGCTAGGCATTTAACTGCCTTGGCTTTTTCTGCTTACTGGCTTAGCAAGGCTCCTCGCTCAGCTGTATCTCTCTCCAGGCATTGTATAGGGAGCCTGGGCACCTGACTCAAGACTAAGGATTCTACTGGGAGGCAGTGTACCTAAAAGTCCCTTTGTCAATCTATCCCGGAGAGACTAAGGACCAGATATATAAAGGTATTTAGGTGCCTAAGGTGCAGATAGACACAGAATGGGATTTTCAGATGTGCCTGAGCATGTTAGGCGTCTAGTTCCCATTGAAGTGAATGGCACCGAATCTATTTAGGTGCTTTTGAAAATGCCACTGGCAGAAACTTAGGCATATAGGAAATTTTATTAGCAAAAACGTAGGTAGCTATGGACTTTGGGCAGCAGCTGAGTAGAGGGTAAGAATCTCAAGGGCACTCGCATTTTTTATTTAAGCCCCTAGAATGGCAGTTAGGCACCGAAGTCCCTTTGTGGATCTAGCCCTAGATGCCTACATGCATCTTTAGGTACGTAAATGTCTTTGGAAATCTGGCCCTGAGGGATTTACCCACAGTCACATATGGATCTGTAACCAAACAGGGCTGTCCCTTCTGTCCACTAAGTGCACCTACCTAGGTACTGTCAGGCCCAAAATAAGGGGGAGGTTGTTTGTTTCTATCATCTTTGCATTCTTTCCATTCAAAAAACTGAACTGCATCAGGGAAAAACAAAAGACCAAAATGACACAATTGACCACTGCATACAAGTAACATTTAAAATGTATGATCTCTGAAAAGAATACAGAATTATTGAAGAATCTGGAAAAACATAACACTGGTCTACAATTTTTGAGAAGTCGTCTGCTTCAGAGATAAAATGTGCTATTTATTATGTATTTTGATGTGCTGAATTCAAATATGACAATTAAAACAACTGATTGGCTACTGTTTCTAAGATATTTAAGTTTTTACATTTTATGTCTATGTATATTGTGTAGATAGTAGAGTTTTAATCATAAATTGTAAACCTAGGTCTTTTCATGTGTTTATGGTTGCTTTACATGATAATATTTCACCTGTCCTGTTTATGTAACACTTTAAAAATCAGCAAAAGGGTTATATAAATAAAATTGATTATAAAACAAAAGGCAAAAAACTATTCTGTACATAGTTTAGTCCTATTCAGTGTCTACTCGGCGCTTCTTGGCTTGTCTCTTGTATTCATTAAATGGAGCATCTCTTGTCACTGTCCAGCAATAGTCTGCAAGCATTGATGGGCTCCATTTGCCCTGATAGCGTTTCTCCATTGTTGCAATGTCCTGGTGAAATCGCTCGCCGTGCTCGTGGCTCACTGCTCCGCAGTTCGGTGGGAAAAAAATCTAGAGGAGAGTGGAAAAAATGTATCTTTAGTGACATGTTACAACCAAGGCTTTTGTATGCCTTGAGGAGGTTTTCCACCAACAACCTGTAGTTGTCTGCCTTGTTGTTTCCGAGAAAATTTATTGCCACTAACTGGAAGGCTTTCCATGCCGTCTTTTCCTTGCCACGCTGTGCATGGTCAAATGCATCATCTCGAAGAAGTTCACGAATCTGAGGACCAACAAAGACACCTTCCTTTATCTTAGCTTCACTTAACCTTGGAAATTTTCCACGGAGGTACTTGAAAGCTGCTTGTGTTTTGTCAGTGGCCTTGACAAAGTTCTTCATCAGACCCAGCTTGATGTGTAAGGGTGGTAACAAAATCTTCCTTGATTCATCAAGTGGTGGATGCTGAACACTTTTCCTCCCAGGCTCCAATGACTGTCAGAGTGGCCAATCTTTCTTGATGTAGTGGGAATCTCTTGCACGACTATCCCATTCGCAGAGAAAACAGCAGTACTTTGTGTATCCAGTCTGCAGACCAAGCAAGAGAGCAACAACCTTCAAATCGCCACAAAGCTGCCACTGATGTTGGTCATAGTTTATGCACCTCAAAAGTTGTTTCATGTTGTCATAGGTTTCCTTCATATGGACTGCATGACCAACTGGAATTGATGGCAAAACATTGCCATTATGCAGTAAAACAGCTTTAAGACTCGTCTTCGATGAATCAATGAACAGTCTCCACTCATCTGGATCGTGAACGATGTTGAGGGCTGCCATCACACCATCGATGTTGTTGCAGGCTACAAGATCACCTTCCATGAAGAAGAATGGGACAAGATCCTTTTGACGGTCACGGAACATGGAAACCCTAACATCACCTGCCAGGAGATTCCACTGCTGTAGTCTGGAGCCCAACAGCTCTGCCTTACTCTTGGGTAGTTCCAAATCCCTGACAAGGTCATTCAGTTCACCTTGTGTTATGAGGTGTGGTTCAGAGGAGGAGGATGGGAGAAAATGTGAGTCCTGTGACATTGATGGTTCAGGACCAGAAGTTTCATCCTCTTCCTCTTCCTCGTCTGACTCAAGTGAGAATGATTCTGGTGCATCAGGAACCGGCAGTCCTTCTCCGTGGGGTACTGGGCGTATAGCTGATGGAATGTTTGGATAATGCACAGTCCACTTTTTCTTCTTTGACACACCTTTCCCA
Organism: Emys orbicularis; assembly: GCF_028017835.1. Classification (NCBI taxonomy): domain Eukaryota; kingdom Metazoa; phylum Chordata; order Testudines; family Emydidae; genus Emys; species Emys orbicularis. The sequence continues at coordinate 127,651,671 of NC_088686.1, read as the reverse complement.
ACTGGAGGCACCATGCAGAAGTAACAATTGCTGGTATGATCTGTTGGCTCTCTCCAAATCATTGGCACTGCAAAAGGCATAGATTTCCTTTTCCTGTTCAACCACTGGCGAAGATTTGTTGCACAAGTGTTGCAGCATATGTGTGGGGCCCACCTCTTGTCCTGATCTCCAATTTTGCAGCCAAAATAAGGTGATAGGCTTTCTTAACCATAGTGGTTATACTGCGCTTTTGTGATGCAAAAGTCACTTCACCACAAACATAGCAGAAGTTATCTGCACTGGTCACACAAGTACGAGGCATCTCTGCTCACTTTGGCTAAACAGAAATGTGTCCCTTTACAAAATCAAACACTGACAAATAAGAGAGCACGACACTGTATGATTTCTAGAGTTGATATAGGGCAATTTGTTCAGCAGAGTGATGTAAGCTTCGTTATGATTGCATCATCCATGACTTCTAGGAATAACATGATGCAATTCATATCATGTATGACGCAATACCAGCTTCAGATTGCATCATTCATTGTTTTGCCTAAAAAGCAAGTACTGTCCAAACCCAGTCATAGATTTATTCATAGATCCAGTCAAAGATGTATTTTAGTCATTTCTGGTTTAAATTGAGATCCCTTCCCTTTATAACTCACTTATCCTCCGCCATTCCCAAGTCAAGGGTCATATATACTGACCCAATAGCATATCTTGAAAACTACAGCCAATCAACAATTTTAAGCATCATTTTCATTCTCAGTGACCCAGAATTAGTAAAGTTTGACTACATTTATTTCTGAAGCATTTTGGCTGTAGAGCAGTGTAATCTATGCTAGAATTAACCTAATGGATTCAGCATTCCTTGTTCCACATTTCCATTTGGAAATGAGATTATACAATAGGTTCTGGCAGAGTGTTTAGAGTGTTTGTCCGGCTGCGTTTACTGCTGTGCAAAATGTCTTATTTTAATGCAGTGTCATGGTCTTGAGTGGATATAAAGCAGATATCCGCAGATTTGCAGGGCTCTAGTCTTGACTTTCTTGTGGTAGACCTGATCAGTAACAAGTAACTTGAAACTAATGTTGCGTGCAGTGTTGCACTGTGGCCAGAAAAATGAACAAAATGCATCATTTCAGAAAATGTTTGAGCTCTGACATTTTGTTAAATTTCTGTCATTGTTGCTAATTTTTTTCTTTTAATTCTGTTTTGTAAATTAAAAACTGTCTGATTCTAGGGACAGGCTCATCAAATTATCATTGAAAGACTGAGTGCTAGGGAAGGAGAATACCTGCAGCTTTCAAGAAATCCAAATGCTGTAATGTTTATGTTGTGTTTAGGAGGTTTTGGTATGTAACTTTTTGCTCAGCACGATATGAACATGTGGCCATTACAGTCTCCTTCAGCTCTGTTGACGGGTTAAGGGTTGCTGTTCCCTATTCAGAATATCAGAGAAAAAGAATATTAACCGGAGAGCTGACTATATTGTTGTAATACTTTGGGCAAGGTTATACATTAGTCTCCCAGTGTGTGTCAGGTTTATACAAATGCCTAATAAAACTCTTTTTTGTTTATATTCTGACATAGTTCTGTGTCTTTGCCCTTGGTCTTAATCCTATCTCAATGCAATATGCTCTTCGGTGCAGGTGCCTAATTCCCACTAATGTTAATGGGATCTATCCTTCCATCCCCTGCACATTGTCTACTGCCCCTTATTTTGGTACTGTGTACTGATTTCTTTCCAGAAGTGGCCTGATTCATCCGCTTCATTTCAGTGTTATACTAGATGCACAAAATGCTTTTGTTTCTTCACTACAGACACTGGACCTACAAAGATAGGAGGAAATATTATTAAGCAAGTAAAAAAAGATATCCAAATAGTCTCCATTTATTGGGCTAAAATATAAGGTAAAATAGGGATGTTTCTCAAGGTCAGAAAATGGCTCTTCAGAGAAAACTTGGGTTTGTGTGAAGTCTCCGTTCAGTCTGATGCTGTCAGAAAATAAACATTGTTATAGAGCAATTGGTTAGCTAAGACCTTCAGTGCACATGTTGATTATTGGTTCTCATGGCATTCTTTAACTGCTTGAAAGATCCAGGCAAAAATATCATGTGCACTAAATAGAGCAGTACTTTGAGCTACTTCTCAGGGCACAGCAGAACAGAGTCGATAGATTATTTGCACAAATCCTGAGCTGCCAGTTCCAGTGGATCTGAATGTCAGCAGAAATACAAAGGGCATGAATTTCAAAGCTGTTTAGGTGCCTAAGGTATGTTTTAGCCTGCACTAGTTTGCATCCTGTATATTAATTATGGAATCGTTATTATGAATAATTATTGTCATTCTCGTGTCAGATTTCCTGACATACCTTCAACTCCATCCCATTGCAAAGGCGGTCTAAAACCAGAAGACAAGAAAGGAGAATTATTATTTTACATAGAAACTACAGTTGTGGTGATTTTCATGGAGCTTTGCAGCCTGGTTCTGTGTGCTTGTCATTTTACTAGTAACATGACAATATAGACACAATGGAATATCACTGGATTTCACTAACCTGTATATGTCTAGTATGGGTCGGTTGGGATTAAACAGTGATATTTAAACTATGGTTTTAATTTTTTCCTTTTTTGTGTGTTTTTCTGTTTGTTTTTGTTTTCCCTGAAGGTCTCCAAGTTGCCAAACCTGCGATCCCTCAGTCAGCCGCTCCTTCTTGACATCATAGAATCATTAGCCAATCACATATCAGACAAGCAATGTGCAGAGCTGGGTTCAGACATATAAAACACTTCCAGACCTCTTTCATTTGTTCCTCAAAGGGCTGCACTTTACAGCTGAAACCCTCTATACTGAGCTGCTCAGAATGTCAACACAATAAAGCAGAAGACCTGTGAAGAGCATGAAAATCTGAACTATTGCTCTCTTGTGGATCTGCGTGGCTTACATCTGTGTATTTGGGGCAGAAGCTGGTCTCAGCCATACCAACGTAAAATTGAAATAACTGGGGGCAATGAGTTTATTCCAGATTTACCTTAGTGTAACTGAGTTCAGAATCTGGCCTATTGCTTTTCTTTTGTAAAATACAAACAGAAATGGATAAAAGGATCATTAATATTATGAAACACAACATTTAGTGAAACCTATTTAAAGGGCTTTATCATTGTAACAAGATCCAGTGGCTGGAAGTTGAAGTCAGCAATAATTAAATTGGAAATAAAATGCACAATTTTAACAGTTAATTGATAATTGGCCCAGAATACAAAGGCTTTCTATAGATTCTCCATCACTTGGAATCTTTAAATCTACATTGGGTGTCTTTCTAAAAGATAAGCTTTTATTCAACCACCTTATTGGGCTGGATACCGGAAGCGTGAAATTCTCGGGCCAGTGTTTTGCAGGAGGCCAGACTAAGATAATCATAATGGCCCCTTCTGACTTTTAAAATCTATTAACCCTATCCAGTCAAGCCTTTCTGAAATAATGTATTAGTAAATAGCTACACTCTTCTGCCTGCGTGGCAGGAATCACTTTGTTTTAGCTTGAGGGAAATGAAGCAAAAGGAAGCACTGGAACAGGTGTCCAACCTGTCCACAGGTGTCCAACCTGTGGCCTTTTAAGGTGACTATGTTAGGAAAGTCCCTATTTGATTCTGAATTGATCCTGTGACCTTTTTTTTTTTTTTTTTTTTTTTTGCTTGTGTTATACACATGAGCACAGTGGGTCCTTCTAGCTTTATAATCTATGAAAAGCACCTCCCACTGCTGCTCATGCAACCCCAAAGCAGATTTATTGTGAGCATCCGCTGTCCCACTCCTACTGTAGCTGCCCTCTGGCCACCTGCTGCATCAAAGGGGAAGAGAGAGTAGCTCTGGCTTCTTCATTGCCTACACTGCTACTGGTCTTGGGGAGCCTAGGTGAACAGGGCAGGCACTCAGAAGGCTTTGCTTAGGTGAACATCCATAAAGGACTGCTTATTTACCCCAGACAGCACCCAGGGCAGGCCAGGAAGGAAAGCTGAGACCCAACAACAGTAATTCCATGATCTAACTTGCGTCAACTGACTAGGGTCCCCAAGAGACCATACAACAGCTGCAGCACTGCATACATCAGCCACTACCCCCTGCTTGCACTCAACCTGCCCCTCTGCACCCTGACATTACCCCTGTGCCAGGGGCACTGTGGGGAGGGAGTCATAGGAGCTGAATATGCTGGCTCTGTGCCTGCTGGGGATTACTAGTAGCAAAGCAGATAATGTAGCAACTAAAACTAGTCTCCCTTCCCTGGGATGTAGCAAATGGCCAGCGGGGGGAGTGGCTAAGCAGCTGCACCCAGCAGGGGCTCATGGATCATTTCTACTCCATTGGTCACTGTCTGAGCAGTTCAATGGGAGCAGAAGAGGCCAGAGACTCTGCCCCCAAGCATTGATTTGGAGCCCCTTGGCTTTTGTGGATATTTGGCTCTCATGCTGGAGAGTGTGGACAGACCTGCAGTAGAAATACAGTGGCCAGGTAGCTGATGTTTATACACTAGCCACCTCAGCATGGGGGGATGGACTAGGTGATCTCTTGAGGTCCTTTCCAGCCTAACAGTTCTATGATTCTTGGATCTCTTCTAATTAAGGGCAGTAAAGGTCTGTTTCCAGCAGATACCAGAGCTACACGCCTGTGCTGTACCATTAGCTTCACTATTTCATGTGTGTGTCTGAAAAGGTGGTTGTTTTTGTGATGTCCAGTTGCTATTCACCAGCTCCTTGGTGCTGGGTAGCAGGGTGTTAGATGCTGTTGTCCCTTCAGTTAATTCAAGGGATGTGCTTTATGGAATGATACATTGTCCTCCCAGTTAAGGACTTGTGCTAGCTGCGTGTGCAGGTGGATCTGACTGGAGAAGGCAGAGTGACACCTGACAGCAGGACATGCCCGTTGAACTGAATTCTAGTAGATGCACCTCTTCTCCAAATATATACACCCATTCCTCTGGTATATGCTCTGTATTTCATTTGGAAATTAAACTGACCAGTAAATAGTGTACCAGTAAATAGCACTTATGTGCCACTATCACTAACCCTATCGACTCCACTTTCTGAGAATCTCAGGGCAATTTAAAGCTGGAACCTGTGGTTCACACCCATGGCTGTCAGCATTGCATAGAGTCTATATTCTCAGAACTCAGAGGCACATGCAAACCCATGTTTTTTTACAACGAACCGTATGCCCTAGTTATCTCAAGTGCAAAGTAAAACTTACTTTGTAGCAAAATGTAACCATATAGTCTGGAGCATCAGTCAGCAGAACTGTTCTGGATGGGAGTCTCACACTGACTACAGCTGCCTTTACATGGAAACAGTCAAATGTCTCTCACATGGAGGAGCTTTTGATCTACAGTGTGCACAAGACTGCCCACATTCCGGCAGCACAGCAACAAAGGTGAAATTTTCAGGTTGGGTTTCATCCAGTCTCACTGAGATTTTAGACCTGCTAGGTGAGTTAGGCCTGGGAGCTCTTATTTGAACCTCCTGACGGGTAAAATGAAGCACCATTATTAATAAAGATTGGCAACACCCTATTTGAGTGCTAGGAACTTAAGAATTGCCATTCCAGATCAGACCAGCTGTGCATCTCGTCTAGTAGTATGTTGTCTCTGACTCAGAGGAAGATGCAAGAATTCTGTAGTGGATGCTGTGGGTTAAGCAGCCCTTATGAGTTGTTTCTCCCTAACTCCCACCAGTCAGAGATTGGTGAAGGGTTATCTCCTTTTTTTTCTCCTCTCACTGTGGTTGTTCTAATTATCCATATAAATCCTCAACCCTTTTAAAAATCCCATTGAGCTCTTGGTCTCAATAATATCTTGGCAGCGATTATGTGTTGTGTTCAAGGGTATTTCCTTTGATCAATTTTCAGTTCCATAAATGTCTTCCTGTTCTTGTATTTGAAAAAGGATAAATAGGAATATAAATCTCTGTAACATTCATCATTCTGTGTACCTTTGTAATGTACCCTCTGAGTCATCTCTTCTCTAAAGTAACTTGTCCTGATCTTTTCAAGATTTTTCCATCCCTCTAAGAATTTTTATCTTCTGTCGCAGAATCCCTGGGTTTTCTGCAGGTTGTATCCTTTTTAAGATAGGATGACCAGTACTGAAGGCAGCATTCCAGATGAGGGTGTACCAATGATCTGTAGAATGGCATTATAATATTTTCAGTAGTGTTTTCTATCTCATTGCTGATCCATCCAGACCTCTTGTTTGCTTTTTTGATCACTGCTGCCATTGAGCCATGACTGCCATTGAGTTGTTTATGGTGATACCTGGGACATTTTTGGTTACATTAAATTTAAATCCCGGGAGTAGTGAGTATGTGAGTAGTCTAAATAATTCCTTCCAATGTGCATTACTTTGCATTTGTGAGCACGGAATTACCATTGTGCTGCCCATTTGTCTAGTGCTGGTTAAGTCCATGTCCAAATAATCTTCCCTAACCACTTAATGCCCTGGCCTTTTTAAGGAAAGGTTATTGAGAAAACTGTGATGTAGCTGTCTTACTATTACTGGAAGTCCTCCGATTTCCTTTGTCCCTTTCTTTTTTTTTTAACATTATTGTTTTTATGTAAAATATATGTATATAACGAAATAAAACATATATAAATATGTACACAGAGCGGAAATAGCATATAAATAACAAAGTAAAATGTTCATTATTTGCAAAACCTGAAAAAACACGCAAAAAACAGAACCTGTCAAGGTCATGCAGGGCATTAAAAGTGGCTCAATAGATAAATAAGTGAGAACATAGTTTGCAAGTATCAGTGATTAATATAGACTAAATTGTGATTGTATGAAAGAGTTTCATGTGTGACCAGGCATCCTTGTATTTTTTCCATGTGTTTCTGTTAGTCAGAGTCATTTTTTCCATTAATGCAGTAGTGGAGAGCTCACTCAGTCAGTCTGTGTATGAGGGAGGAATTGCAGAGTTCCATTTTCTCAAAATACTCTTTTGGCCACTAGAATAGTTTGCAATCCATTTCTTAATTGTAAATGTAATTCTAACTCATCCAGACCCCTAAAATACACATGCCTGGAGAAGAGAAAATAGTGACACAAAGATTTTGAGAGGCACTGGATATAGTATTCCAGAACACATCTGGAATTTTTGACAGATATAAAGGATGTGAAAAAGGTTGGCATGTGGCTGTTTGCATCTCCATTACTCATTGTCCATTGCCAATCTAGTCTTAAACACGCGCTCTGGAGTCCAGTAGTACCTGTTTAATATCTTGTTCTGGAAGAATCACAAGGATAAAGAACTAAAAGTGTCTTTCACATTAAGCCAGACATCCTCCCAGGTTTCTGTTGAGACAGTAAGGCTAAGTTCTTTTTTCCATTTTCTTTTAAACTGAAATTGAGAGGGTGCTGAAAAGCATTAAGCCACCTATAAGTAATTCCTACAAAATGACTGTTGTTTCCATATTTCTCAACATGTTCTGCAAGGGAAGAGAAAGTTAAACAGACCAGTTGTCTCCTATCTGTGCATGAATACTTGAGCATAGTTGCTGAAAGAAGGAACTGAGAGACAGCAGTAGCTGGTATTTGTTACACATTTAATTGAAGGAGGCCAGTCTAGCAGCTTGTGTTAGATCTTTAATGTTTGTTAATCCTTTTTCTATCCAAATTGTCTTAAACCTGGAACTGGCCTTGATCCTGAGGCACAGGTTAGCCCATAGTGGTATTAGAGGAGAATTAGTAAGATCAGATGCTATAATCATCTTAACACATTGTAGTATACCCCACATAGATGCCAAGATTGGATTTTTCTTTAAGGGTGTGGGTAGCCTCTTGAGGGATAAAAAAGAAGAGCGGGAACCAAATGGCATAGCTAAGCTTTTTTCAATCTCAAACCAAGCCAGTATGTATACCAAGCCACTGGAGGGGAACCAACTTACAATAGGATGCATTTGAAATTCTAGGTAATATAGATACAAATCTGGCAATTCCATACCTCCAGTTGCCCAGGATTTTTTAAGGGTCATGTGTGACAAACGAGGCTGTTTTTTTTTTTTTATTCCATATAAATTCCATGATACGCCTATTTACTCAAGGAAGAATCATGGAAGAGACTTTGAAAGACAATAGGCTAATGATATAAATTAATCTTGGGCAGATATTCATTTTCGCTACTTCTGTTCTCCCAAGTAAGAACAGAGGAAGGAGATGCCATCTCTACATCCTCAGAAACTTTTTAAAATAAATTGTCCATTTTTACAGAAACAATTTTGGGATGTTTAGGACAAATCTTAGAATCATAGAATATCAGGGTTGGAAGGGACCTCAGGAGGTCATCTAGTCCAACCCCCTGCTCAAAGCAGGACCAGTCCCCAACTAAATCTTCCCAGCCAGGGCTTTGTCAAGACGGGCCTTAAAAACTCCTAAGGAAGGAGATTCCACCACCTCCCTAGGTAACTCATTCCAGTGTTTCACCACCCTCCTAGTGAAAAAGTTTTTCCTAATATCCAACCTAAACCTCCCCCACTGCAACTTGTTCTGTCATCTGCTACCACTGAGAACAGTCTAGATCTATCCTCTTGGGAACCCCCTTTCAGGTAGTTGAAAGCAGCTATCAAATCCCCCCTCATTCTTCTCTTCTGCAGACTAAACAATCCCAGTTCCCTCAGCTTCTCCTCATAAGTCATGTGCTCCAGCCCCCTAATCATTTTTGTTGCCCTCCGCTGGACTCTTTCCAACTTTTCCACATCCTTCTTGTAGTGTGGGGCCCAAAACTGGACATAGTACTCCAGATGAGGCCTCACCAATGCCGAATAGAGGGGAATGATCACGTCCCTCGATCTACTGGCAATGCTCCTATTTATACAGCCCAAAATGCCATTTGCCTTCTTGGCAACAAGGGCACACTGTTGACTCATATCCAGCTTCTCATCCACTGTAACCCCTAGGTCCTTTTCTGCAGAACTGCTGCCTAGCCACTCGGTCCCTAGTCTGTAGCAGTGCATGGGATTCTTCCATCCTAAATGCAGAACTCTGCACTTGTCCTTGTTGAACCTCAACAGATTTCTTTTGTCCCAATCCTCTAATTTGTCTAGGTCCCTCTGTATCCTAGCCCTACCCTCCAGCGTATCTACCACTCCTCCCAGTTTAGTGTCATCTGCAAACTTGCTGAGGGTGCAATCCACTTAAGTAAGTGATTTCATTGCATATTTGAAAAGGAAAGTGCTGAAACTAAGAAGGATCTGGTCTTTTGGACGCATCCATTGCTTATGATTTATAGAAGTTAATCTGAAAACCAGAGTTCTTTTCCAAAAAAGGTCAAGTATACTCAGTTATGATGGAATTGATGACAGTGGATTCTTCAATAGTACAAAAATGTCATCAGCATATAAATTCTTCTTTGTTTATGGTCACGCCTTCAGTGGTTGAGAGCTGGCAGTACATTGGCAGTGGTTCAAGAAATAGATTAAAAAGGAGGGTGAGAGGGGACAGCCCTGTCATGTCCCTGTTTCTAGCTGAAATGCAGGAAGGAAATTCCTTTTGTTGATAGTGAAGCGAGGGGTAATTTGTATAATATACTAATCCAATTCAGGAATATTGATCCAAATCCAATTTTTTTTAGGACAGTCATCATATAAGGCAATTCCACCCTATCAAAGGCCTTCTTTGCATCTAGAGATAAGGCTATGGAGGAAATATTTGATATCTGAGCTTGCTGGATCAAATGAGCAATTTTTCTTGTATTATCAGCAGCCAATCTTCTTTTAATGAAACCAACATTATCTTGTATGTATAACTGATGGGATGATGGCACTCAGTTGTGTCACTAAAATTTTTCCAATTATTTTGCAATCTGCTCAACAGATATGAGCTTAAAGTCACCATAGTTGCAACCATCTTTGTTCTTCTTTAATATTAAAATAATTAAAACAGTTCTCATGTTACGAGCCATGGTTTTGGGAATGTTTAATTGAAGACCCTTGAAAGAATAGAAGATAACTGATTACAAAATGTTTTGTAGAAATATTTTGGAAAGCTATCTATCACAGGGGCATTACCAGAATTCATATTTTTATAGTCTGTTAGAACCCTTGTGTTGACAAATGTTTGTCCAAAAAACACTTGTTCTGAAGTTAGGATATTAAAAGGCAGGACTTCAACGAAATTATTAAATTTGTTAGGGTCAGATTGGTTGTCTGATTTATATGAAGCTTGATAGAATTGCTTAAATTGATTATTTGTATCTACATCTATTGGTTCAAGAAAGAAGGAGGAAATGTTGTTGCTGGCTAGTTCCATCATTAGTCTTCTGCCAAGTAGTTTACCTGCTTTATCTCCCCATTCAGAATATCTTTGTTTGATCCTGGTGACTGTAAATTTGATTTGGCTGGATAAGCATTCATTATATCTATATTTGGAGTTGATTAGAGAATGTAGAAGGTTTTCATTATTTGGGTCAGTCTTGTGCATTCTGTCCAAATCATCTATTTCCTTGGCTAAAGAGTTGAATAATTTGTCTTCTATCTTCTTTTGGGAGGCACACTTTATGCATTCACCCCTTACAGTAATGTTCATAGCTGAGATTACAGTGTGTTTATTTTCTCATATGAAGTTAGAGATGACTGAATCAACTGTGCAACAAAGTTTTCAGCTATTAGCAGCACAGTGTTCGGCTTCCACTGAGACTTTCATAAAGTAGAACTACCATCTGTAGGAAGTATAATTGGAGCATGATCCAAAATGAGTATGTTATCAATAGTTGCTTCTAGGCATGCTGGAGTCAGTTCTGAAGACCCAAGAAAAAAGGTAACTCCAGAGGAAGATAAATGTACTGTATTGAAATATGTATAATCATGCTCCTTGGGGTGTCTCAGTGTCCACATATCTTTTAAATCAAATTCATTCATTAATAATGAGGGTCGGCCTATTGCATTTTGACAGCTGTCTCTCCTGAAATTGGATTTGTCCAGATGTCTGTCTAGTGTAGTATTCCAATCGCCTCTCAGTTTTACAAGAATGTCTTTTTTTATTAGAAATTATATTTGCAATGTCTTTGAAGAATTCAGAATTATCTCCACTTGGATTTTAAATGCTTCCTAGAATTAACCTTTTTGAGTTGAAACAGCCTTCAGGAAGGATATATGTCTTCCTTCAGGATCAGACCAAGACTACGTAAAGTGGAAAGTTATACTTTTATGAATTAAGAAGGAAGTGCCTCTAAAAGAATTCAGTGATGGATGATACTCTACACTTAACCACATCATATTCATTTTATCAGCTTCTTTTTCTGCTAAGTGAGTTTCCTGCACTAAAACTAAGTGGCATATTTTTGATCTCAAGATTTTAATTCTTTTAAGGTTCATTAAGGCCTCTCAAATTCCAGAAACACTCTCAAGAAAATTAATGGCAAAGTTTTAAAAGATACATTAAGATATATAACTTGTTCTAAAGGTATATATTCCCAGTTAATATTGTAAAACCACATCTCTAAGATACGGTCCATATTTATACATATTAGATATGGGTTAGTTTTGAATAAATGTATGCCTTCAACCTCTGAGGGTGTCAGGTATACAAAAAGATCTATAATTAAATATATGTCTCCCAAGGTATATTTGTAACAGAAAAAAAAAAACCCATAAAGCAAGGCAGTATGGGCATATTCAGATCCCTGATGGCTTCCATTTTATTCATTCCCCCTCCCCATATTATCTAATAATATTCTAAACCTCTGTAAATGCAAATATATTTTAAATGAAATATTACCCTGTAAATACCATTGGGTATTCTTAGAACATGTATAATAAATTCCTATGTATAGAGGTTTTTATACATGCATCTATACACATATATATGCATATATAAGGCCCTGCTTGAATTGCTGGATGATTGTCAAAAAAAATGTGACTGAGTTGCGGACAAGCCATGGAAAATTGTGGAAAAGTAATAATATTTACAGTAATAAAATCCATTATTACTTTTCTGCAATTTTCCCCTGTCTGCCACCTGGGCTCAGAGCAGGGGCTCCCATTGTCAGCTCTCCTGGGGCTGACAGTGGGGGCTTCCACTCTCAGCCTGGGGTGGCCAGGGCTCCCATTGTCAAAATTTTGGGAGAAGCCTAATGTTGCAGAATCCGTAATTTCCACAGTATCACAAGTTAAGTAGGGCATTATGTATCTACATGTATGCAAAGTCATCACATATAAAGGTATAGAAGGTTCCAAAAAAAATATTATAATTAAGACGATAAGAACAATTAATGGGAGGGGGATAGGTAAAATTAAGAGTGGGTTTAGTTAGGGAGGTATTAGCATAAGAGAAACTCCACATAGAACAATTAGAATAAGTACCAACCCAAGTAGGGGCTGGGGTTAAACTATTACCAACAAAAACCCAACAATGAGATGCTGAAACTCTAATACTCTCAATTAAAGGAAAGCTATGATCACTTCAACCTGAAGCATTAAGAACTGGAAACACATAAGAATTAAATTGTGAAGAACAATTATTCCAAACACTAGAAGCAGCCCACTGCACATAGGGGGAAGAACAATTCACACTAGAAATATTAAATGAAGAAAAATTATAAACTATTGGTACAAATTGAAAGGGTAATGGATATTTAGGTGAGAACTGAGTGGAGCAAACAAGACAATCTTCTGGACTCAGCGCTGACAGGGACTGGTTTCCGCTGACCTCCTGCACCCAGTAGGCGGCGAACCAGGTTTGTAGTCCACCTTCTCCTAAGGGCTCCGTGGGCAAAGATGTTGTGAGGGAGAGCAGCATAACCTGTAAAACAGAATAATACGAGCCCTGCTCAGGGGCATTAGTTTGTTTATTAAGAACTACATTTGCTGAGCCAGTTATGATGAACTAGCTTGTCACCGGGGGTACTTGTAGCCACTAAGTAGGTGTTAGGGTACGTGCCGGTCCGGAGAATGGTGACTTTTATAGGTTCTCGATGGCCAGAGGCTTGGGGTTCTGTAAGCCAAACCAGTTGGCCGGTGTTAAACACGGGGGACCAAGGCGGCTTAGGTGTAGGTGAAATGTGAGGCCAGCGAGAGTAACTTTTGTTGAATGTGATAAGTACCTGGGGTAAAAATGAGCTCCAGTTTTTAAAATCAGGGTTGGGGTTTGCTGTTCGCAGCATAGTCTTAAGGTCTGCGATTTTTCACTCCACCACACCATTGCTTTGAGGATGATATTTAGTATGGATGTGAAGGGAAGCCCTTCGGATTTTGTGGGGATAGGGGAAAATTTCCATGGCTGGGAGTTAACTACTTCGGGGGTATAGGGGGAATGATCGCCTACGGTTATAGGGAGGGCTTGCAGAATTTGATTATGCAGTTTAAATTTTTTAATATCTGAGACACCTAGCAGATTTTTTGATCCTAACAAGGCTTTTATTTTTCTTACGTATTTTTCGTGGGCAATTTTAACCCAAACCACGGGTTTTTCTTGTACTGCATTGAGGCCTTGAACAAACATAAAGGAGCCAGTAGGACAGTGGGGAATGTTGGGCTCAATAATGCTAACTTGAGCTCCAGTGTCTAATAAAAAGGAGGTGGGGGTGTCACCATTAACTAACAGGGTGGCGTATGGGCGTTCATCGGTGGGATCTTTAATTTGGGCCGGGCAGCATCTGGCCCCTATTCGTTTTTTGACCTAACATAGTCCTCCCAATTTTTCCAGCCTAGCTGTTCGGCTATATTTTGCTGCTCTTGGTCTGACATTTTACGCAGGGCTTCTTTGGGGATTCCTTTGTTAAGAAGGAAGCCAAATCGTGCCCGTTCAGCTTTAGTTCGCTCAGGATATTTGGGGGGATTAAACTGACTCTTTGGAGGGTCTTTTGGTGGCGAATCAACTGGGAGGACAACAGGCGGGGGCGGCAGTGACAACTTAATTTTACTAACTACTTCAAATAACGTTAAGATGGATCTGCGAACAGCCGCATGCAAGTGCAGCATGGCACCGGTGTCAGCTCCAGGGGCAGCTTCTAATGCTAAATCAACTGCCTCTGCTGAGACAGGAATTTGGGTGGGATCAGTAACATGTATAAAGGGTGTGGCCACCAATTGCTGTTGAACAGTTAAATTAAGTGGGTTTTGTAGTGGATCCCACAGGGCTATGGGAGCTCCTGCGATTGCCCATACTAAATCGTGTGGAGTAACTAAGGCTCCCGGAGGGATATACAATCCTTTAAAACCGCCTTGCATTGCTAAAATGGCAGCTGCCAGGGTGGTAAGTGGCCAAATGCGATTATTTAATAAAGCATGACCCGGGAAGCCTCGTGCCCAATTGGCCGTTTTGGCTAAGATGCCAGCCTCTTCACGGTCCACCAATTCTGCTCCGTGTTCTAAGGCTAGCCGCCCGACCCAAACCATTGGTGCCTCATCGGCTTTTTGTTGCATTTCCTTTAAAAACTCTTTAAGTTTGGCCTTAGTACGTGTTCGCAGTTCAGTAACCTGCGTGGTGTTGCCTGTTTGTGCATCTTTTTTAGTTTTAGTTATCGCAATAGGCAAAGCTTCTGCTACAGTTTCAGATTCAGTAAATTCTGGGGCTGTTGGCAGAGCTGGATACAGAGGAGTTTTAGGAGCTTCATATGGGGGTGGCAAAATTTTCTGAGAGGGACTTGGGGAGGGGGAGGTAGTGATGGGCTCTACCTTTTCTGTCTTCTCATTATCATCTTTAGGAGAGCCTGGGGCTGCCTGTTTAGCTGCAAACATTGTGCCCCCGTGGAGGACAGAGCACAGATCGAGGGCCTTGCATATCATGCTAAACAGGACGGTGGAAACATCCTCAGATTTATATTCATCGGGTCGCAATTTTTTGGTTTTCTTAATTAAATCTAATTCTTTTATCATCTGGCATAATAATTTGTGTGCCGGATCAGCAGGTATTACCCGAGGTGGGGGAATCAATTTGGAAATGGTACCTCCGGATTTTCTAACAATGCAGCTACACTCTCTCCAAAGCTGAGAGGGATCTGCAGCACCGAGGTTCTCCACAGTCTCCGTGCACTGAGGCTGTAGGGAACAATCAGCTGGCTGACACCTAAAGCTCGGGTGGCACCGAAGGAGGCATCCCGTATCTGCCAGGGTTAATGGCACAGTATAGCCTTTTAGAGTTTTACCCGAGCCAAGGGAACAGATCCATTCTATTTTTGGATCAGTCGAATTTTGGCTAGTAAAAAGGTGAAACTGCAAATGTTGGAACTGTTCAGTTTCATCATCTGCGCGGTCTGCAGCGTGCCACGGGCATGGCCCAACTCCCTTGCATCCTGTTCGTGACGCCATGTGGATTGCCACGGGCACGCAGGGGCGAAAGAAAATGCAGGCCTGTTATTTACCAGGCTGCACGTGGCAATAGACTGTATTGGTAAGGGATGCAAGGAGAGTATGGGTCACGATGCAAACTGCAGACACACACACACACACCCACAACTAAAATTAATCAATTTAAAGTTTTATTGGGGATAATTACAAGGGGTAAGGGAGCAGCGTTTGATTAGCTAATAGAGTTAATGAAACTTAAAACACACAATGACTAAAATATCTACTAACAATATTTATAAACAAAGATGCAGCAATTAGTAATAACTGATACTTACAAATACAAACCAACGCATAACGACTGGCAAACGTAGAAACTCTGTTTGAAACACGTGAGCTGAGAGAGAGGCTTCGAGGTGATCAGGCTCGGTTATGGGTGTACACAGGATACACAGGATTCGTTTTTCTTTCTCCTCTCCCTGCCTGCACATGGCAGGCAGACCCATAAAGTACCAACTATGACATCATAGAAGTGTCATAGGGGACGGGGCCCAAAACCTGTTTGTGTTCGTTTCTGATTGGCACAAGCAAAGTTTACACCAAGTAGGGGAGCAGGTCTGGCTTCGCCCCCAAAAGGTGAGGAAATGCATATTGTTTTAGAATGCGTGCAACACTGAATGACAAAAGAAGAGGCCAGGGCAATACCGGTATGGGCAAGTTTTACAGGATGCAGACAGGAACTCATCTCAACAGGGTGGCCAGGGCTCCCATTGTCAAAATTTTGGGAGAAGCCTAATGTTGCGGAATCCGCAATTTCCACAGTATCACAAGTTAAGTAGGGCATTATGTATCTACATGTATGCAAAGTCATCACATATAAATTTACAATTGATTTGGTCAATGAAATGCAAATTAGTATAAAATCTGAATATGAAAAATACAATAATATTGGGGGGGGAGAAAAAATGTCATATTCATAGTATGGCAAATGTCCTGCACAAATTGAATAATTAGTGTTATTTACGGTCTAGGCTGTAATCTACGGGACAGAAATTGATTGCCCCAAAGGATCTGTGGTTACCATAATACGATCCATCAGCAGTAGAACTAGTGAAGAGACTTTTAAAGAAGCTTTATTGAGGGCACAAGAACAAACCATCCTGATGTCAGAAAGAATAGCAAATATGGCAGGCGATCATCTTAGTTTAACAGAGAAATCTTCGGTGAGCTTAAACACAAAAAGGAAGCTTACAAGATGTGGAAACTTGGACAGATGACTAGGGAGGACTATAAAAATATTGCTCGAGCATGCAGGGGTGTGATCAGGAAAGCCAAAGTACAATTGCAGTTGCATCTAGCAAGGGATGTGAAGGGTAACAAGAAAGGTTTTGAAGGAACAAAAATGGATACCATGTAGAGTCAAATACGTGGGTTTATTACGCACAGCGCTGGTGGAGTGTCACTTTGCTTACACTGCTAAACAATTTATTACAATAGATTATATAGGGTATTCATGGGCAGAGGGAAGCAATGGGGTGGGAGGTCCCGAGCCCCTGGATAGGTTCTAGCAGCAAGACAAGATTAGCACAATAAACCAATAGTCTAAAAGATTACATAATAACTCCGCCCATGGTTCAGGTTAACATACAACATACTGCTAATACACAGGTGTTTTCCCTCAAACAATGTATAAAGTGTATAATTATAAAATGTATAAGTTGAATTCTGATTTGGGGTCCATAGGGATCAGGTAGCTCTTCCGGTTGTCCAACAGGTACATGCCTGGGGATTAAAGCAAAAAGACATTGAAAAGTACATGGCAATAGAAATTTTTTTTTAGGGTTCACCCTTGTGCTTCTAAAAACTAGCATTGGCATCTGGGGTGGGGTGGATACTTCTGTGAAAGGGAGGATGTCATATACTGACATGTTGGGCCTCTCCATGAACTCTAGGTTGGTATGTGGGGAGGGTGCTTGCTATCTCCTTCCTGCACCAAGGAGTGGACATTGAGGCCCCTTCCAATGCTTGGTATGTCTGTAATTTCTGATAAGGACACCAATTACCGCTCCCCATCTGGAGTTCTGCTGACTCTGCTTATCTAGTAAGAAGCAAGGTTGTCTCTTATTTATTCAGCTTTTCTTAGCTAATATTGTTCATTGTTAACTAGGCCCCCAGGCCTCAGACCAAGCTGTGGAATTCAGGCCTATGTGAAAGGTTCTTAACAGAGCCTGTGGTCAGGATTTTACATATACAGCAAATGGATTTTGGCCCTTCAGGTTTCTACAGGTATGTTAGCAACAAGGAGAAGGTCAGGGAAAGTGTAGGACCCTACCTGAATGAGGGAGGCAACCTAGTGACAGATGATGTGGAAAAAGCTGAAGTACTCAATTCTTTTTTTGCCTCAGTCTTCACAGACAAGGTCAGCTCCCAGACTGCTGCACTGGGCAACACAGTATGGGGAGGAGGTGATCAGCCCCCAGTGGTGAAAGAACAGGTTAAGCACTATTTAGAAAAGCTGTACATGCACAAGTCCATGGGGCCGGATGCAATAATGCATCCGAGGGTGCTGAGGGAGTTGGCTGATGCAGAGCCATTGGCCATTATCTTTGAAAACTTGTGGCGATCGGGGGAAGTCCTGGAAGATTGGAAAAAAGCAAATATAGTGCCCATCTTTAAAAAGGGGAAGAAGGAGAATCCAGGCAACTACAGCCTCACCTCAGTCCCTGGAAAAATTATGGAGCAGGTCCTCAAGGAATCCATTTTGAAGTACTTGGAGGAGAGGAAGGTGATCAGGAACAGTCAACATGGATTCACCAAGGGCAAGTCATGCCTGACCAACCTGATTGCCTTCTATGCAGGGCCGGCTCCAGGGTTTTGGCCGCCCCTTGCGTCTGTCTTTGTAGTGCTTGTATGTGTAGAGGCCTGTAGGGGCAGTGTGCTGAGCCCCGAGCCCTGAGCCCTGATTAGGGGGCGGAGCTTGGCTGATTAGGGGGCCTATATAAGAGGCCTCCCAGCCGAGCAGCGGCCCTAGCAGCGAGCAGCGGCCCCCAGGAGCCGGCAAACAGGGCTGCTAACAGGGGAGTTTAAGTGGGAGTTTACAGGTGGAGGTGGAAGGGGAGGGAGGAGGGCACGGCGGTCGGTGTGCTCTGTGTCCCCAGAGGCTGCAGGCAGAGACCATAGCAGCCATGACCCAAGCAGCAGGGGACACAATGCAGATGAAAGCATGTAGCAGCTGCGGTATGTATATGGTCCTAGCAGGTGCACCTGATCAGAGGTATGTCTGTATGAAATGCCGCCTAATTGCCCTGTTAGAGGAAAAGGTTCGGGGGTTGGAGATGCAGGTAGAAACCCTGGTGGAGTTTAGAAGGGGGTTTGAGCAGCTACTGGAGCAAAGGGAAGGGGTAGCTGAAGGGGAATGCTCGGGGGTGCAGATGGAAGCAGGGGCTATGGTCTGTGAGGGGGGAATGTCGGGGGGAGAACAAGAGCAGTGGAAGCATGTGACCGTGAGAAACAGGCCAAGGAAAAGGAGAGCTAGTGAGGGGGAAATAGAACTCAGGAACAGGTTTGGGTGTTTGGCTAACGAGGAGGGGACGCAGCAGGTGGTAACTGATGGTGGGAGGCAGAGGAAGAAAAGAAGGGCAGCTAGTCCAATAGACGGGGGGAGGAGTTGATGGAAGCAGCATCAATACTCGGCCCCGGGAGGATACAGGATGGCAATAGGGGGACTCTAAGGGAAAATAGAGACAGACAGGAGTTACGGCCGCAGGGAACAGGGGATAGATTGGTAGATTGCGCTGCCCCCAGGCAAAGGCAGGTTTATGTGATTGGGGACTCCTTACTGAGGAGGTTAGACAGGCCTGTGACCAGGGCAGACCCGGAAAACAGAAGGGTGTGCTGTCTGCCGGGCGCTAAGATATGGGATGTGGACCTGCGGTTGAAAAGGATCCTAAAAGGAGCAGGTAAGAACCCCTTGATCGTCCTTCACGTAGGAACGAATGACACGGCTAGGTTCTCGCTAGAGAGAATCAAGGGAGATTATGCCAGGCTGGGGAAGACGCTTAAGGAAGTCGAGGCTCAGATTATCTTCAGTGGGATTCTGCCTGTTCCTAGAGAAGGACAGCAAAGGGCAGACAGAATTGTGAGGATAAATAGCTGGCTAAGGGAGTGGTGCTATAAGGAGGGCTTTGGGATGTATGGCCACTGGGAGGCTTTCGGGGACAGACAGCTGTTCTCACGGGATGGACTTCACCTGAGTAGGGAAGGAAATAGACTTCTGGGAGGGAGGCTGGCTCATCTCATCAAAAGGGCTTTAAACTAGGAACTTGGGGGAGACGGTTGGGAGATGTCCAGTTAATCTCCACGCCAGATTCCAACACTGAAAAAGAGGGCGAAGAGATAAGCACAGATATAGGTAGGGGTAGGGAATTGGACATAAGAAGGAGGGGGCGGATGGACACTACGGGGTCCGTACCAAAGTGCATAACTAATGGGAGAAAGGATAGACAGCATACGGTAAGATGTTTATACACAAATGCGAGAAGCCTAGGTAACAAAATGGAGGAATTGGAGCTCCTGGTCCAAGAAATGAAACCTGATATTGTAGGAATAACCGAAACGTGGTGGAATGGTAGTCATGACTGGAGTACAGGTATGGAAGGGTATGTGCTGTTTAGGAATGACCGGAAAAAAGGTAAAGGTGGGGGTGTGGCATTGTATGTCAATAATGAGCTAAAATGTAAAGAAATAATAAGAGATGGAATGGATAAGACGGAGTCTGTCTGGGCAATAATTACACTGGGTAAAAGAATTACTAGAGCCTCCCCTGAGATACTGCTTGGGGTGTGCTATAGACCGCCGGGATCTAGCCTGGATGCGGACAGAGAACTATTTAATGTTTTTAAGGAAGTAAAAACTAATAAGAGCTGTGTGATCATGGGGGACTTTAACTTCCCAGACATAGATTGGGGAACAAATGCTAGTAACAATAATAGGGCTCAGATGTTCCTAGACGTGCTAGCAGATGAATTCCTTCATCAAGTAGTAGCTGAACCGACGAGGGGGGATGCCATTTTAGATTTGGTGCTGGTGAGTAGTGAGGACCTCGTTGAGGAAATGGTTGTAGGGGACAACCTTGGCTCGAGTGACCATGAGCTAATTCGGTTTAAACTAAATGGAAGGATTAACAGAAATAAAACTGTGACTAAGGTTTACGATTTCAAAAAGGCCAACTTTAATAAATTAAGGCAACTACTTAGGGAAGTGGATTGGGCTAACATACTTAGAGAGCTAAAGGCAGATGAGGCCTGGGATTATTTCAAGCTGAAGTTGCACGAGCTGTCCGAGGCCTGTATCCCGAGAAAGGGGAAACGGTTAGTGGGCAGGAGAATTAGACCTAGCTGGATGAGCGGGCGTCTCAAAGGGGCAATTAAGAAAAAACAGAAAGTGTACAAAGAATGGAAGAGGGGAGAGATCGGCAAGGAAACCTACCTTATTGAGGTCAGAGCATGTAGGGATGCAGTGAGAAAGGCCAAAAGCCGTGTAGAGTTGGACCTCGCGAGGGGAATTAAATCCAATAGTAAGAGGTTTTATAGCCATATAAATAGGAAGAAAACAAAGAACGAGGAAGTGGGGCCACTGAAGCATGCAGATGGAGTGGAGATTAAGGATAATCTAGGCATGGCACAATATCTAAATGAATATTTTGCGTCGGTCTTTAATAAGGCTAATGAAGGGCTTAGGAATAGAGGGAGCGGGACAGAGGGGAATAAAGGAGGGGCGATTGACATTACAGTATCAGAGGTGGAAGCCAAACTTGACCAGCTAAATGGGACTAAATCGGGCGGACCGGATGATCTTCATCCTAGAATATTGAAGGAGCTGGCGAGAGAAATTGCAAGCCCCTTGGCGATAATTTTTAATAAATCTGTAAACTCGGGGGTGGTACCGTTGGACTGGAAAATAGCTAATGTGGTTCCTATTTTCAAGAATGGGAAAAAAAGTGACCCGGGTAACTACAGGCCTGTTAGTTTAACTTCTGTAGTATGCAAGGTCTTGGAAAAAATTTTGAAGGAAAAAGTAGTTAAGGACCTTGAGGTGAATGGCAATTGGGACAAATTACAACATGGGTTTACGAAAGGAAGATCGTGCCAAACCAACTTGATCTCCTTCTTTGAGAAAGTAACAGACCTTCTAGATAAAGGAAATGCGGTGGATCTAATTTACCTAGATTTTAGTAAAGCGTTTGATACTGTGCCGCACGTGGAATTATTGGTTAAATTAGAAAAGATGGGGATCGATATGAAAATCCAGAGGTGGATAAAGAACTGGTTAAAGGGGAGACTGCAGCGGGTAGTACTGAAAGGTGAACTGTCGGGTTGGACGGAGGTCACCAGTGGGGTTCCTCAAGGTTCGGTTTTGGGTCCGATTTTATTTAATCTATTCGTTACTGACCTCGGAACCGAATGTAGGAGTGGGCTGATAAAGTTTGCGGATGACACAAAGTTGGGAGGTAGTGCCAATTCGGAGAAGGATCGGGATATTCTGCAGGGAGACTTGGATGACCTTGTAAATTGGAGTAACAATAATAGGATGAGATTTAATAGTGAGAAGTGTAAGGTGATGCATTTAGGGATGACTAACAAGAATTTTAGTTATAAGTTAGGGACGCATAGGTTGGAAGTGACGGAGGAGGAGAAGGACCTCGGAGTCCTGGTTGATCGCAGGATGACTATGAGTCGGCAATGTGACGTGGCTGTGAAAAAAGCTAATGCGATCTTGGGATGCGTTAGGCGAGGTATTTCTAGTAGGGACAGGGAGGTGCTGCTTCCGTTATACAAGGCGCTGGTGAGACCTCATTTGGAGTACTGTGTGCAGTTCTGGTCTCCTATGTTTAAAAAGGATGAACTCAAACTGGAACGGGTACAGAGAAGGGCCACTAGGATGATCCGAGGAATGGAAAACCTTTCCTATGAAAGGAGACTCGAGGAGCTCGGTTTGTTTAGCCTAACCAAAAGAAGGCTGAGGGGGGATATGATTGCTCTCTTTAAATATATCAAAGGGATTAATACCAAGGAGGGAGAGGAATTATTTCAGCTCAGTAGTAATGTGGACACGAGAACGAATGGATATAAAATGGCCGTGGGGAAGTTTAGGCTTGAAATTAGACGAAGGTTTCTAACCGTCAGAGGGGTGAAATTTTGGAACAGCCTTCCGAGGGAAACGGTGGGGGCGAAAGACCTCTCTGGCTTCAAGATTAGGCTTGATAAATTTATGGAGGGAATGGTTTGATGGGATAACGTGATTTTAGTCAATTAGGCATTAACGTGCCATCGCGGGTAAAATGAGGGTCCGGCTGTAGAATCTTGCCTGTATGCTCGGGGTTCTGCTGATCGCCATATTTGGGGTCGGGAAGGAATTTTCCTCCAGGGTAGATTGGCAAAGGCCCTGGAGGTTTTTCACCTTCCTCCGCAGCATAGGGCAGGGGTCGCAGGCTGGAAGACTCTGTTGTGGATGGGTCAGCTTTTGTGGCCTGCATCATGCGGGAGGTCAGACTAGATGACCATATTGGTCCCTTCTGACCTTAAAGTCTATGAGTCTATGAGTCTAAAAAAAAAAAAAAAAAGCCGCGATCGCTTGCCAAGCTGGTGCCTGGAGCCGGCCCTGCTTCTATGATGAGATAACTGGCTCTGTGGATATGGGGAAAGTGGTGGACATGATATATCTTGACTTTAGCAAAGCTTTTGATACAGTCACACCTCAACTGCTAGCAGAGCACCTCACCCTCCCTGATTGAACTAACCTCGTTATCTCCATACTGATTTATACCTGCCTCTGGAGATTTCCATTACTTGCATCTGAAGAAGTGAGGTTCTTACCCACGAAAGCTTATGCTCCCAATACTTCTGTTAGTCTTAAAGGTGCCACAGGACCCTCTGTTGCTTTTTACAGACACACACACACCTTTTACAAACCCCACGTTTTTTAAATTTCTTTTCCTGGTTGTCCTCCTTGGCAAGCACATCTAGCAGCTCATCTTTGTCGTTTTTCATCCAGTCAACCATGCTACACACAGGGAGGTAGTAGACACACTCCTGCCTGGAGCAGGCAAGAAGTATTGGATCTCCTGGGCCTGTGGGAAGACGAGGTTGTGCAAGCACAACTACGGATCAGCCATAGTAATGTGGTCATTTATGAGCAGTTTGCACAAGAGCTACAGGCATAAGGGGCTAGGACAGCAGCACCACATGAAAGTGAAGGAACTTCACCAGGGATACCACAAGGGAACAACAAAAAATGTGGTGCTGCCCCACAGACCTGCTTCTTTTACAACGAACTGCATATCATAGTTGCAGTGACCCCACCAGCACCCCACAGACCACTGTGCAGGCATCAGAGGAGCCTGAAATGGAGACCCCTGCCATGAATAATGAGGGGGAAGAGGAGTGAGGAAACACAGGAGGGGACTCCAACCATGCCATAAAACAGGACCTGTTTGAAACTGCAGGAGAATTGCTAGTCCCATCAGGAGAGTGCAGATGAGCCTGCTGATGAAGGGGAAGGGAGCTTGGGTAAGTGTGTGCCTTCATTTTTTCCTTACAATTTTTTATTTACTTTTCATTCCTCTCTCCCTGCCCCTCCCCTCCTGCCATTTAAAGATGGCACCCATCCCACCCCACCTTTACAAGAGAAAGATATCAACTTTTCAATGTTTTACTGGTGTACTGTGAGAAAGTTAAAAAGTCAATTCAAAACAAATTCTGGAACAGTACTATGACAGTCCGATTACATGATCCTCATCATAATAACGTAGGACTGGAAGGGCTCTCATGATATCATCCAGTTCAGTCTCCTGCAATGAAGCAGGGCTAAGTATTATCGACCATCCCTGCCAGTGTTCGTCTAACCCGGTTTTAAACATCTCCAATTACAGAGATTCCACAACCTCCCTAGGTTCCCTGACAGGAAGTTTTTCTTAATATCTAACCTAAACCACCCTTGCTGCAATTTACTCCAATTATTACTTGTCCTGTCCTCAGTGGATAAGAACAACAATTTATCACCCTCCTCTTTATAACAACTTTTTGCATACTTGAAGATCTTTACCATGGTTCTTTCACCATTCCAGATACTCCCAGCAGCACCCCAAATGCCCTAAGTTCCATCCTGAGTGCTCCCAGCGCTAGCTCAGGCACCCCAAGTGAGGCCCTCAAAGTGTGACAGAATCCCCCAGAGACAGCACAGATGATGTACTGGGCAACCACAGCAATGCTTCTGGCACCATCATATACCCATGGTGATGCCCCACTGCCAACTCATGGAGCCCTAACGGCATCACAGCTGCCCCGGGTGACAACTCTGTACCATCCCAAGCATTGCCAGTGTTGCCCAAAGTTCCCAGCATCCATCACAATTATGTCAAGGAACTAAAAACAGAACAAAGCTCTGAGGGCTGGTCTACACTACCACTTACGTCGCCATAAGTTACGTCACTCAGGGGTGTGAAAAAATGTAGCAATGTAATTTACATCGACTTAAAGCAGTATCTACACTGCGCTATGTCAATGAGTGTAATTACATCAACAGGAGAGCGCGCTCCTATCGACTTAGCACGTCTTCACCAGATGCAGCGGTGGCCGATTTAGCACTGTAGTGAAGACAAGCCCTGAATACATAAGCTTCTGTTGCTTATAGAATAGAAATGCATGCCCTTTCTGTGGCCTGTTTGCAGCCCGTTTGAGATTGGTTTGTACCTGTAATTAGCTCTGACTACTTGAATGACAAGTTATAATGTAGAGAGACAAGGTGGGTGAGGTGATATCTTTTATTGGACCAACTTCTGTTGGTGAGAGAGACAAGCTTTTGAGCCACACAGAACTTGAAAGCTTGTATCTGACCAACAGAAATTATAATGTGGTAATGGAAACTACAAGAAAAGGCCGAAGTAAAAGAACATTGTTAATAGCAAATTAATTTTATTATTGGGTACAGGAATCATCTTGTGGAAAATGTTAAGTATTAAACTATACCCAACTGCAAAAGACAACATGAAATAATCTGTTAAAAACATATTTTCAACTCAGGCTAAAGTAAGTTAAAGTTGTTACAATGGAAATGTAGGCATAATAGAATATGACATTTAATTATGATTGATTGATGTTAAGCTGCATAATTAGCTGCAAATTGTAATATGAAATAAACAAGGGGTTATAAAAAAACCTATAAATTGTTACCCAGCTTTGGAACCAGGTGGGCTGTGGACTGGACCCAAGACTGGTGGTGAGTTACCCCTTTCCTGTAATGCGCTGTCATTTCTTTAATCAGGGCAACCTGGTTTAATAAACTTACTACTTGAGGTCTCACTAATTAATGGAACCATTTATTACAGCAGCCATACCCCATCCTGGGTACTTATATCAATGTACCAAGCATCATTCCCAGGTACCCCAAGTGCACAGTTCTGGGAACCCTTACCATCACCCCAGTGCTGTTCCAGCGATGCCCCCAAAGCTGCCAGATAGCCATGAAGATGGTCTAGTGCTGCTCTGAGTGCCCCGGTGATACTCCAGCACTTTCACAGGTAACACTGATGACACTTACAGCACCATTCTCCATGCCCCGATGACACCTCAGTGCCATCCTAGGTGCCTGTGGCATCATGGATGCCTCCGGCATTGGACCTGCGAGAATACTGAACCTCCCAGGGGACATCCCTGGAGACACGCTGGGTGCCCACCTCTCTGCACTGGCACTGTCCCAGCCTGTGCCCCTGGAGACATTCTGGACACTCCCACTGACATCTTAGATGCTGTTCCAGATACTCCTTTTGCTGCATCTGGCACCGTGGCAAGTGCCCCAGGAAATGTCTCCAACAATGTCCTGGATGTCACCACAGGTGCTATCCTTGGTGCCCCTCCAGTACCCTGGACTGTCCCACAGTGCATTTGTCCCCATCCTGGATTTCTGTATAAGAAAAAGAGGGTATAAAACAAACCTTAGTTAAGTAACTGCTTAACTGATTTCCCACACCACCTTTCTTAGAGTCCTTTTAATTTCAATTCCTAATCTCTTAAACCCTAAATTTGGCATCTTGAGATACTCTCCTAACTTTCCCTCTATCATTGGTACCTACACATACCACAACCACTGACTCCTCCCCAGCACTGCTTACCAGGCTATCTAGATGTCTCCTGAGACCCGTTACCTTCGTGCTTGGCAGGCAATTTATCATGCAATTCTCCAAGTCATCGCAAACCCAACTATATATAGTTCTAATACCAAATCCCCCAGTACTATTACCCATCTCTTCCTAATAATTGGGGTCCCCTCCCCCAGGCGGGTATCCTCAGTGGGAGAGGATATCATGACATCATCTGGAAGGAGGGTCCCAACTATGGGATTGTTTTTCCCTGTTCCAGCTTCATGCGTTCCTGTTCTGAGACCTTCTTCCTTCTTAACAGCACAGGGGCTGTTGGACAGGCAGTGTCACTGCTCTACTGTGTCCTTTCCGCCCATCCAATCAGAGAATGACACCTTTTGAGTTCTTGCAACCGGTACTGGAATTTTTCAGTTCTTTTGTGCAACACATCCATCACACCAGCTTGTGTAAGATTAGGCCACAGCTATTGGTACATACCTTGAAGACCAGCTGGTTTGCTCCAGTCAGCAACTTACCTCCAGAAGTTGCTTTCTGTGGGCCCCTTTACAATACATCCCTTGGCCAACTTTGTAGTTATGCTTCTCAAGTAGCAGTTTTTCCATCGACACTTTTCTAGCTGCTGAAATGTCCAGTTTAAAGTTCATATAATTTATACAAAGTCCCTCTATATTCTTTATAGTTGTTTTAACAGTGATTATACAATGCAAAGTCACTTCAAGAATTGTTGTTTGCCAGCAGGCTAGAACAGGTGTGTAAATCTTCCATTCCTGTTCTTGTTTTAACAATGATGGAACCTTGGTATATGTGATTGATATGTGATGTGTGAACTGAGGCGCTACATTATTTATCAAACAGATACCGATTCGATTATGCCATTCTGGGGTCATGTCCTTATACCTACTATCTGGCTTCAGTTCATTGTGTTTATTGCCTCTTTCAGCCCAGGTGTAATTTGATAGCATAAGCCTGCTTGATTGCAAACATTAGCCTTACTTCTTCATTTTGTTACTTAAACTAAAGGAAATCAACATGAACACAAGCACTGAGGGACAGGACCTCAGGAGCAGACTGTACTTGCAGAGTCCTGCACTTAGGACGGACGAATCCCATGCATTGCTACAGACTAGGGACCGAGTGGCTAGGCAGCAGTTGTGCAGAAAAGGACCTAGGGGTTACAGTGAACGAGAAGCTGGATATGAGTCAACAGTGTGCTCTTGTTGCCAAGAAGGCTAACGG